>NW_004955423.1:16009955-16091770 GCF_000276665.1 Chinchilla lanigera
ACACATGCTAAGCAAATGCTCTACCACTGAGCTATAGCTCCAGCCTTTATTTTCTATTCTGAGACAAAGTCTTGCCAGGATGCCCAGGCAGGCTGTGAACTTTCAATCCTCCTCAGCCTCTGGAGTAGTTGGATTACAGCCATGCACCTCCGTGTGACCAGCATGGCATTTTTCAAAAGTACACTTGAACAATACTGGATAATAAAACCCAGAAAATGAAATAAATGTCCACAAGTCTATGATGATTGGTCTAAGGACCCATACAGAAATAGTAGTAACTTTACAATGGGTAAGATATCAGACATCACCTTAACCAAATGATCCAGGTTAACACAGCCATGATAAGACACTATGGCCAGGCGTGGTAGTGCACACCTGTTATCCTAGCACTTGGGAAGCTGAGGCAAGGGGATTGCAATGAGTTTGAGGCCAGCCTGGATTACACACTGAGTTTAAGGCCAGTTTGAACTATATAGTGACACCCTATCTCAAAAAACAAACCAACCAAAAATGTCACCATGTACCTCTTGCCAGGAAGTGTGGAAAATAATTCATCCCATCCGTGGAATCCTTCCTGGGAATGAATATATATCCGCAATCTAATCATGGGGAGAATATCAGACATACCCAAAGTACTGCTACAAAATGCCCACCCAGTGCTCTTCAAAGGCATTAATCTTCAAGGAAAGATTTGAAGAGACTAAAGGAAAAAACTAAGTAAATATAAGGGGATCCTGGGAGAGGTCTTGCCAGACATAAAGGATGTCAACAGAGAAGTTGACAAAATCTCAATAAAGCTTGTAATTTAGTTGAGCAGGTACTGATGTTAATTTGTTAGTTTTCATAATTGGACAATAGGTATGCAAAATGCCAGCATTTGAAGAAACTCACTAGATGGTATATAGACTCTCTGCGCTACTTTTGCAACGTTTTTATAAATCTAAAATTATTTAAAACCAAAAGCTAATGTAAGAATAGCATCTATTTTATTACATAAATAGTAAATTTTAACAGGCGCTCCTTGGGGGTTCCGAATCACAGCCGGGTTTCTAAAGGCTGCGTCTGCGCCTGCTCAGCTTCGGTGTGGCAGGTATAGGGTCCCCCTTCAATCTGCATCAGCCCGCCAGGGTAAGTCTGGCTACTCCTGTGTGAAAGGTGAGCACGGACACCCAGGTGGAGTTGGTGCCTGGCTCTGGGCGCACAGCCTCACTCATGCTCCATTGTTGGGGCTACAACTCCTAGCCCAGCCCACACAGCAGTGCTAGCATTCTCCACATACTAACTTATTTAATCCTCACAATGCCCTCCTAAGAGACGTGCTATCATTACTCCTGTTGTACAGATGTGTTATGGGTGATACATGTGTCAACTTGGGGAGTCTAGAGGTTTGGCTAAGTGACTCAGCAGGAAGCCAGGGTGCTTACTTTGTATACATCCTGAGGCCCTGGAAGAGGAGGGCATGGAGATTATGTGAGAGCTACACGCCCCTTAGGTGGGGGTAGCCTGTTTACAATGTAGGGGAGGGAAAGAGGCTGCTTGCCACCATTCCTCCCTTTTGCTCTGGCTGTTTGCTGTTCGGCTGCCATTCCCCCCTTTGCTCTTGTTGCTCTGCTACCTTCTGCCTCGGAGCCAGCCAAGTATGGACTGAAACCTCCACAAACTGTGAGCTAAATAAACCTTTCCTTCTTTCATTTTGGGCGTTGGGTATTTTGTCTCAGCAATGAGAGAGAAGTAACTAAGACAAGATGAAAAACTCATAGCCAGAAAAACTGAAGTTTCAGAGCCAAGATGTGGACCCAAAGGTCTTAAGAGAGAGGTTCAGTGTCTCAGAGCCTCCGTTTCCCCCGGTGGGGGTCTCTGTCCTGAGAACACCCCAGGCTCTGCTGGGATGCACAGCCTCTGTTTGGGGCAGCTTGTCCTCCCTGCATTCCAACAGGTCCCCTGCACCCTGTGTGTGCTGCTTGCTCTGTGCAGCTGGCTGGAGTGTTAATCGATGACCTCAGGCTCGCTTCCAGTTCTGCTCAGTAATATTAATGCACCAGGGGTTTGCAGTGTTCCACTGTGAGTCTTGCAAAGCTGTACTGTATAACTGGGGAGCACCTCATTGTGGTAACAAATAAAGGTGGACACTTCCAGTCCTAGGTTCGGATGAGGTTCGCATGCTACCCCTAAGTGTGGCACCTTGGCAGATAAAGAAACAGCAGAGGCAGGAAGTTCCTATTTCCCCTCGCCCATCTCTGAAGCAAGTCCTAAAAGAATTCTTGATTTTCCTCTAAAGTAAATCATAAAATCTTCATTCCAGGCTGGGACCATCCTCCTCCAGAGACACAAAGATGTCTGGAAGAATCCAAACCAACAGGCCTTGCTCAATCTGCTCCTCTCCCCCATTTATCACTAGATCACTCCCCTTTGTCCCAAGAGGCTTTTCGGAGGTGATTAGATCTAGGGTGTGAGATCCTGGGATTAAGTGTGTTATGCTGGGATTAACGATGTGTGATACCTAAACTGGTTTATGTGTAGTTTAGGCTTGGATAATGGAAGCCCCACCCTGGGTGTGGGTGGCACCAATCGACAGGCTTTTATCCTGGGGAAGGATGAAGGCAGGCTCCTGGCTTCGCTGCTTACTGCCTGTTCTGCCATGCACTGTTTCTCCTGTGTGATGCCCCTCTGCTGTGCCACTCTGCCAAGGAGCCAATCAAATACGGACTGAAATCTCTACAAACTGTGAGCCAAAGTAAACCTTTTCTCCCTTAACTTGTGGGTATCAGAGATCTTGTCCCAGCAATGAAAACAGTAACTAAGACAAGTACCACCTAGGTTGACCTTGTTCACTGAATTTGGGGATGGTCTGCCCAAAGGCCACAAATGTCCCAAAGAAAGAATACTGTCTTTGCCTCTTTTTCAGAGCTCTCACCCCTTTAAACACACTTCTATTCTTGGCATAGAGTTGCTACTCAGAAATGTTTGAAGGGTAGAGTTATATTAATGGCTGTCAAGTGTCCAGGTTGTTCTGCAAGTGGTTTGCATCAGAGACCTTTGGGGGACACCATGGAGCATTCAAAAGAAAATGCTCTTATAACAGCCCCTGCCAAATATCCACTTCAGGGCTATGAGACCTACACAACCACCTCTATTCTGCGGCCCCCATTTCTTGTCTTTGGGGCCTCTTCTGAAAGACTCCAGCTGCACACTTTGGGAGCCTATGGCATTAACACTTGTGTGTCTGGGGTGCATGGAGCACCAAGAATCTATGACTGCTCAGCTCTGATGAAATGAAGAGTCATGTGAGTCCCAGAACATCACTCTGCCTCCCAATTCAGTCCCCTCAGAGGGTGCCGTAACATCTCAGCGTGGGTCATTGGTACCCATGGGAGAAGGAAGGTAATGAAAACACCTAGTAACTGGCACCTGTTGGTCACGTGGCAAAGCTGGAAGAAACAATAAGCTTTCAGGAAGAAATACCACAATATATTTTAGTTCTACTTCACAAAACATAAACCACACAGGTAGCATTACCGCTTCACACCTGTCTACTGTATGTGTTGGATGCTGCACGATGGACTACTGCCAAGTAGGAACTTTTCCTGTTACACTGGCAGCTTTATTAGTGCTCAGTAGCTAATAATTCCAGAAGAATCAACTCTCTGGTATTCATGATACCTTTGAGATGTCCTTCACATTCTGGATGAGATATTAATTTAGTTCCATGACAGTGATCACTCTGAATCATTACCTCACTAATTAATACTCAAGAAATGATGGGTAACAGAGAGTTGTAAACTCAGTTATGTGCTAAGTATAACCGGAAATAAGACTATCAGGTAGAATTTAAATGCTTGGTCCAAATTACCGAAATAATTTACAGTGGAAAGGGAGATTAAAAATACTCACCATAACTTAGTTTAGAAAGCAGTGATAACAGATCTTTTCAGTGCAATTTATAGTCCATCCAGAGAGAAAAGGTTTGGCTTCCTATATGCATATGGCATGATTTAAGGGTCTACTGTCCTGAGAATAATATATTTTGATGCTGTCTCTGGTGTAACATGACATCAATTTTCTCCAGCTTTCTGAACACTGATGAGCATGAAGTCTGGTGGTGGTGGAGAGGTAGGGGCTGATGTCTGAGCTCCTCTGTGAGAATGGAATGCTGGGCCTGGCTGAGAATAAAAGTGTGGCCGCCATGGATTTCGGGGGCCCCCCTCAAAATCTGAATTTGGCATTTGCTGATTATACTTTTCATTTACCTGGCACATTTTTGGGGCAATAAAAGTTTTAAATCAGTCTCTTAAATACCCAAAGAAAATTCATTCTGTTGATTCCTGAACCAGTCTACACTGAACATGTGCTGTGTTCTAGACACAGTGGCAAGTTCTGACACGGGAGGCAGGGGAAGGAGGATCCCAAGACTGAGCCCAGCTGGACTTTGTGACTTAGTGAGACCCCGTCTTAAAATAAAAAATAAAGAAAGGGCCAAGGATGTAACTCAGTGTGAAGGGTCTGAGTTCAATCCCCAGAACTGGGGAAAGGAGGAAGGAAGGGAGGAAGGAAGGAAGGAAGGGAGGAAGGAAGGAAGGAAGGGAGGAAGGGAGGAAGGGAGGAAGGAAGGAAGGAAGGGAGGAAGGGAGGAAGGAAGGAAGGAAGGGAGGAAGGAAAGGAAGGAGGGAGAGATGGAAGGAGGGAGGGAGGACAGAAGGAAGAAAAAAATCAACCAGCAGTACCAGTCAGATAAGAAAAGCAGGGGCTAGGTCTTTAGAGCTGAGGCCGAGGGGACAGGAGGCTACGGGTGAGTTCTTTGACAAGATTTTCAGCACGGCCAAGAGAAATCAGTGTGGATGGAGAAGATGTGGTGGTCTTGTGTGGCAGCCCAACCCCAGAGGCCTTGGGTGCAAGCCAGGGAGTGTGACTCACTTCTGCAGCTGTGGTGAGCGAGCGAGGGGTGTTGAATGGCCCGGCCGAGGCTGTGGTGCTACCCAGCTGCTCCGTGACGTCTGGAGAGGGGATGAGCAGAGACGGAGACAGCAGGCAGCCGTCTGTGGCAGTAGCAAAGCAGGAAAAGTTTGCTTCCCGCTTGGGTGACTTTTAGTCCGTGTCCTACTCTATCACATCTTGAATTTGTCCCTCATCAGCCACCATGACTGGTAGCAGCAGATGTGATTGAAGTACATAGAGAATGTTTGCATAAAAAGAATTTCCGGAAAAGGCACGTTCTGGAAGTCCTTTTTTGTGAGAGTCTTTGTGAGTTCTGATCAGAAGCACTGCACACTGACTGCTGCTGCTGAGTGCCATCGGCAAGAAAGGCACAGTGCGTCCTCATCCACCTGACTGACCAAATATGCCGCTGTGCTACTTCTGGCTCTTCCCCGAAGTGAAAATGACCATGAAAGGTAAATGTTCTGATTCAGCTCGAGACGTCAGGACAGCCACAGCACAACTAAAGACACTCACGAAAGAGGACGCCCAGAACTGCTTCAGAAAGCGGCAAGAGCAAGGGGATAAGTGTGCAGGAGGCAAGGGGGGTACTGCAAGGAAGATTAGTAGCATTGCGTCTTTTACTGTAATACATGTTTAAAATAAAAAAAATTAAAATTTATTGAAAAGAAATCAGATGCCACAGCCCTTATGTGCCACAGATTCCAGCAGGTCTGTTTTTGATCAAGGAGCCCAGTCTTCTATCTTCTTGGCTTGTTACCCCCGGAGCATAAGGACTCCTCCAAGTCCAGTTTGGAAGCTGAAGGTGGCTGTTGGGATGAAGCTCAGGGACTCAGATGCCCTGCAGAGAGAGTGAGCACTTCCTCCACAGGCGCCTGTGCCACCTGTCCCTCCTATCCCTCATGGCTGAATTGTGGTCAAGTGTGGCTGAGGCAGCGTTTGGCAGAGACGGTCTCTCATTCATCTCTGATCACCTTGTTAGGGCCTAGGATGAGTAGCTCAATAAGCAAGCCTCTGATTCATCCGGTGGATGACTTCTTTTGAGGGTCTTAATTGTATCTTAAAGTCTGAAACAGTTGCAGTGAACAACCGGCCTTCCTTTTTCTGGCTGAGATCTGGCTCCATGTGGCTAACTCAGTGAGAGGCTGGGAACCTTCTGGAAGCCACAGAATGGCTAGGCCCACTGCAGAGACCTGTGTGATGTTCTGCAAGGAACCACAGGCCATGTGGAGCGACTTTCAATGGTGAAAGAGAGGCTCACTCTACACAGAAGGCCATTCATGTCCCTCCCTCGCAGCCCCGCCCAGCACCCCTCTTGCTCTGTGTGCCTTCATCAAATGGGCTGACGGATCCCTGCATAGCAGGCCAGTGAGTCCCTTGCCTGGAAGCTCACCGCAGGCTCACCCCATCCTAGAACTGGGCTAAGCCCACCTCATCCCACCATGATGGAACTATCCTACAAATACTCAAGGCCACACCAGCTGTCAGCAGGAGTTTACAGATGTGGAAGCTCAGACTTCTGAGACATGGTCCGGGAGTAACTTGCCCAAGGTCACTGAGACTCACTGAGTAAAGTCAAATAACTTTCTAAAGATGACACACACGTAATCCTTAGAGGCAGACATGCTTATTTTCACCTTCCTACAGCCCTCAAGACAGAGTGGAGGACAGGGTCATCACTCAGTTGGTCTAGATGAAGCATCTGCTGTGTGCTGGGACAGTGAACATCTGTCCTGTGCCCTAGGGCTCCCACATGTGAGTCAAGCACACAAAAGTCTCTGGCCTCACGGAGGTCCCATTGCCGTGGACTCCACCTGCCCAGTGTCTCCAATCCCACAGTCATCGCTAGCCACTGTGGGTCCTTGGGGTGCCGGACTTTCCCGCCTTAAGTCCTGAGCCTCTGACACAGGCACTGTGATTTCTGCCCCTAGCACTTCTCAGCCACTTTCAAAAGGAGGTAAATGAGGCAGGATGGTTAGAGCAGCAGCAGGACTAACTTACAAGTTGGCTTTTCATTCGGAGGCACATACTGTTTGCGAAAGCAAACAGTATTGTTTGTATGATGCTGACGAGAGGACACAAAAGCTGCCTTTTTAGTCACCTAGAGAGTGGCTTTGCCGCGTTGCTTGTTTTGGTGTGGGTAAGGCTTATACCAAGCCGCCAGGAGGGAAGGCCTGACTCTTATTCTTTGAATCCCAGCCCCCCAAATTACTGGCATCTTTCAGAGCAACTCTAAAATGATGCTTGGGATCATTTTAATTATTTTATATCTTATTATATTCATATATTACCAGTATTAATGATACTAAATAATCATTCCTGTGCATAAGATGTGTGCAGGGCACTGGGTCAAGCACTCCACACCTGCTATCTCATTTTACCCTCACTGTGATCTTGCTCTTCCCTGTGTTTTCTTATCCCCATTCTACAGATGAGAAAAGCAAGGCTCAGGGTCCCACAGTTAGCAACTGTCATCTGGTGGCTCAGCCAACATGTCCTGGAAGTGGAGAGGAGAGGAACTGGGAGATCGGTCTGCAGTGCTCCTGTCCTCTTGCCTTCCCACGCAGGCCTAAGGATGGAGAGCATCGAGATCTCCCTGGCCCCCAGTTTTCCATCCAGGGGATATCCAGCTCTCCCCGACTCTCCCACAGATCTCTGGGTACAGGGATCCTGTGTTTGGAGGGGGGACCCTTTGGAGGAGTTCCTGCTGAAAGCCTCTCAGGCAGACACCTACTGAACCTTAGCAACGGCAGCTGACAAGCAGAAACACAGAGCTGGGGCAGCATATGGCACACGGACATTATCTTAATTTCCTTGTTAGTATCATTCCATAAATTGTTTCTGTCCTACTGTACACGGAGTCATGATGAACTAAGTCTGAATAAGAGAAATGACAGGTTAGCTCGCCTTCCATTTATTTTCCATAGTACGTGGAGTATTTCCTTGAACACTCTAAGTCATTAACATTTCAATTTATGCATGCTTTCTCTTCCTGGTGTCCTAATGGCAGCACTGCCTAATTACACCTGCCCCATGGCCATCACATTGGGTGTTGCTAAGTGCCTCTCCCACTGCCTCTGTTAGGCTGGGGGTCTGGGGCGGCTGTCTGCTTTTCTAAACCATTCTACCTGTTTTTACACACAGGTTGTTAAGCAGGGAAACAATGCTGGCGATTAAGTGATGAGGAACTAGGTTGCCAAGCCCCATGCTTGCTGTGTTCCAGGCTCTGTTCCAAGCCCGTCACACGCACGCGCTTATTCAATCTACCCACGACTCCCTGACGCAGTGTGTTACCATCGTCGCCTCCACGTCAATAGACGAGGACCTGAGACACAGACACGGAGCTTTAACCTTGCAGTCTGGCCCTGCACAGGCCCCTCGGTGGGCCACGCTTTTCTGCATCCCTACGTTTCCTTCTCCTTTGTGACCTGGCTCTTGTACATCAACCCATGCTGTGGCTGTGTTGGTGCTTTGGTCTAGAAAGGGTGGAGGAAAGTGGTACATGGTACAGCAGTGCTGTGGTTTGAAGGCATCCACCCAAACCACACTGAAATCTCACCCTGCTTGTGAGGTATGAAGAGGGAGGACAGGGCGCTTTCAAGAGGCGGTTAGGTCACCCAGGTTCTGCTCTTTTGGATGGATTGAGGGATGGGTGGGTTATCTCAAGGGCGGTCTGTTAAAAAGGCCAGTTGGCGCTATGCCTTGTATGTGCCCGCTCTCACTACGTGATGCCCTGTGCTACCTCAGGACTCTCTAGAGTTCCCTGCAGCAAAAAGGTTTTTCCCAGATGTGACCCCTTGGGGCCTTGGACCTCCCAGCCTCCATAACCCAACACTGAATAAACGTTTTTTTTTTTTGTCTTTTTGAGACAGGGTCTCACTATGCAGTTCAGGCTGGCCTTCAGCTCACTTTGTAGTCCAAGCTGGTCTCAAACTCATAACGATCCTCCTGCCTCAGCCTCCCGAGTGCTGGGATTGCAGGCATGCGACACCACGCCTGGCCTGAATAAACCTTTATTCTTCATACATTATGCAGTCAGTCTGTGGTATTCGGCACAGCAACAGAAAGCAGACCAAGACCTGCATGATTAAGTATCCCTTCTCATCCTTGCTTTAAACATTGAAACTGCAGCTTTTGATTTATGACTTAAGGCCTTTGAACTGTTGTGTTTAAAACACATGAAGGTTTTAAACCTGCAAAAGTTTAACAATATTTTTTTGAGATCCTGGTGATTAAACCCAGGGCCTTCATGCTGAGCTACATCCCCAACACTCTCTCTTTCTCTCTCTCTCATCTGTCTATCTGAACTTTAGGACGTGGTCTTGTCCACTTGTTAAGTTGCCCAGACTGGGCTTGAGTTAGTGATCTTCCTGCTGCATCTTCCCAGAGAACTACAATTACAGCCATCGGCCACCATGATTAAATTTTAACCAGCAAGTTAAAAGTAGCTCCCTACCCCAGTTTGACCATTTGAAGACCAAGAGTGAGGCCAGAAGCAGGCTACTGAGCGTTCCTGAAACCTGAAACACTTCCTGAGTTTACTGGCCTCGGTACTTAACTTACACGTGAGTTTTCAAGTGGGCTTCTAGACATCAGGCCCAAATACTGCTCAGTGCGTCTCTGGTACTCACCGCACTCTGCCTGGGCGCAAGAGGAGCAGGGATGTGCACACTCCACGTTTGCAGCGGTAAAACCTAATAACTGGGCCTGAGCTTTGGGCTAGGTAGTGCAAGCCCACGCTACTAACGCGCAAGAGAAAGAGGCTCAGAGATTAATTGTAGAAAATAGGCTTTACCATCAAAGGAAACACCCTCTTTAATTCATTAAAAAATTACCACATTCCTTTCAAACGAGAATAAAACTAATATTTCTTAATGCTTGTTCATTGTTAATAGTATGCCAATTATTGCATTACTTTTGGCTGATAAATATTCAGAGGATGAATGAAGCCCATAAGATGAATTAATTCTCCAGGAGTATAAATAAAAACTTTCAATATTTTATATCACATAATTAAATGCTGTTTGCTGTTTCCAGGGCCAGGACTTGGGACATGCTAATTAACTGCTTCAAGAAAACAGTCAGACGTGTTTTGTGGTTGATACTCAGAATGAGACTATTTACAAGCCCTGCATAGGACCGCAGATGAATGACACTTGCAGAATAAGTCCTACCTGCAGAAGTCTGGGGGCACCATGCCATACACATTGATCCTGTCACACAGCTCGAGCGCAATTGTCATGGTGAACCAGCCGGTGCTGAGCCAAGTGTTGGAGATCTTCCTGGAAGGAGGTAAGGTCACGATTACACACACTACTTTCTGAAATCCTTTCCAGAGTTCACCTGACCATAAACAGACACACCCACACACCCACTCTCTCTCCATTTGGTCCTTATCTGGACCCTTATCACATCAAACTCTCACACCAATATCACTGTGACACACTGCCCAATCCTAACCGATGCGCATGCTCCACCATGGTGGACCTGTGAGGCAAAAGGAAGCTCATGGGACTTCTACGTCACCAGCAAAGTGACTAATGTTTCAATGTGTGTGGTGTTACAGCTCAACTTCTTGTATGATGACAAAATTTATGTGACAATTCTAGAACACTTGGCTAACTAGAAATTCTCCTTCTACCCCAAACAGGTTAGATAATGAATTAATCAGTAATTTAAATAGGATTAAACATGTACATCTATCATCTGTATCTATCTATCTATCTGTCTATCTGTCTATCTGTCTGTCTATCTATCATCTATCATCTATCATCTACCATCTGTCTATTGATGAATTCATTGATTGATCAGTCTTAAAGTCAAAGCTTGCCTTCAGTGGACTAAGTAACACCAGCATCTTCACTGCGTATCTTTCCTCCGGGGAAGTGCAGTCATTAGGGAAGGTGTTAATGACCACACGAAAGAGACTGTGGAAATGCTTATATTTAACTGAGTATTTGCTTTATTTTCCCTCGGAACATTCTAAGGCCTCTGAAGGTTTTTATTAGAAGCCCAAAATGGACACATTTGGGGTATGAGTCTGTCTATTTCGCTGTTCATTTCTTTGCCCTTTTGCATATTTCTGTCTTGAGGTCAACAATGTACCAAGCCCAAGGCTAACGGGGAGACAGCATCCAGGTTTAATCTGACCCTGAGAGAACGACTCGCTGGTCTACCGTGCTACGCTGCTGTGGATATTAATTTCAATTCTTCGGGGGCTGCTGCTTCTCCTTTCTGCCAGTGCCCCCGGCACGCCTCATTAGCCAGTTTCAAACACCTTATCCCCAAGGTCAGACTTCTGACTTCACCCAGCCGTGGCCCAGCACCACGAGTGCTGCGCGCAGCGGAGCTGCGGAAGGGCTTTCTGCCTGCCCTGTGGAGCACGCGCCTTGAGGCCGACGGAGACTTTGTTAAGCAGCGCGCGTTATTTCCATTTCATATAAGGACGGAATAAAAGAGCATTTTTAAAAAGTCCTTTGTTTTGTCAAGTACCTGACAGGCATGGGTAATTTAGTCACCCTTGGCTCCGACTTTCGAGCTCTCAACTTTTGCCTCGGTTTCATTCCGCCCAGAGCCAGTCACATCCCATAAGCACACAGCAGCTCCCAAAGATGGGGATGCCATGGGCTCATCTCTTCTCTGCCTGTGTTTTCTCCGAGGGAGGATCCGAGGCGGTTACTGGGTTCTCTGACCCTGAACTGCCCACCTGTGAAGCAGGCAGGGGATGCTGTCCTGTGAGTGATTTGACAACTGAGTGAGAGCACACCCAGGAAAAGCATCCCAAGTGCTGTGGGTAGATCACTGAGATCCTTCCTCCCCTCTTAATTGCCAGGTTGAGCAAACAAGTCAATAATTCACTCCTCCCTCTTGGTGCTTTTTTAGTCCCTTCCAACACTGGGGTCTTACGTGGGAGCCACCACCAGCAACCAGGGCAGTACGTACAAAATTCAGACGCCTCCAGTTTCCACGGGCATCAGCAGTTGGTCTCCTTTCCACCCCACCGGGGCTGTGTATTCGTGAGACCTTGGAGGCTGGAGGGGGCCGGCAAGGAGCAGAGCTGCCTGAGTGTAAAGGGAGGAGAGGGAAGTGCCTTCCCCTGAGTTACGGCCTGTCCTCCCCTCTGTGCTGTGACAACACAGACCACTTATCCTTGACCTACGGAGCCCAGGATGAGACCGACTCTCACTTCTGTCCCCAGGGTCCTGACCTGGGAATCACGCCTACATCCCCCATGCTTTTAGAGCTGCTGGAAGCACCAGTGGGGGCTTTACTCAGGGCCAGAGCCTCGCCGAAGTTCGGCTTTCATGTGATGCAGCGCAGACCACAAGCTGCAGCCTGAAATACAGGAGGATGTGGCTCTACATAAGAAAGCTTTGCGGGCAAAAATGGGAAGAATACAAAGTAGAGGGCTAAAGAAACACAAGCGAAGAGTTCTTTAAAGACTCACTTAAAATTCCCCAGACTTCCTAAATAATATCCTTCTGGGATCACATGCTGTAGAAAATACAACTCCTTTGTACTGTCTTTCTAAAGAGATTGGAACTCTTTTTCCAACAAAGGAATATCTACTGTTTTTACACTTAATCAGCTGTAATGAAAGACTATGAAGAGCTGTCATGTGCTTATTAGGGAAAATTATCAGATATTCTTTTATATGATGAAGTAACACACTGAGCTGATAATTCTATAGTGCACCCTAAATTACAATTAAAGGACTTTCTGCTCTACCAGAATCTCATTTATAATCTCTATGGAAATATTCTTCCTGCAGTTATTTCATTTATGCTTCCTTTATCTAATTACTATAATATTGGTTCTGAATCATATTTTCCTAATGTACCCCTTATTCAATTATAAAGTTATTTTCAAGTACAGTTACTTTCTAATATCAAAGAATACCACTTGGCCATCTCTGTCATTTGTCATTCTTTTTAATTGCAGATTGTTCCTGAACCATTTTCCCCTCACTTTTAAGTAGAGTGAAACTTCTATAAATCAAAATCTATTGAGTTCCCCATTTCTTCAAATTATTAGCATGAAATGAATGTCCCAATCACGAGATCTGAAAATTAGATATTCTACCCTTCAGATATCTTCAGTGCATGTTACTGTTTAGGTTTCAAGACATGCAAGCATTGAGGACATATCACTGCACCCTGAATATTTTGTGTTTCAAATGACAGGAATGGTTTTGTTCTGAAGGGGCTGTTTTTGACTTAGTTCTTTTAGCTTGGAGCAAGCTTCAGGTTAAGCAGATAGACACAGAAGAATATTGAGTCAATAAGAAAAATAGTTTCCAGCTGGGCGTGGTGGTGCATGCTTATCATCCTAACCCTCGGGAGGCTGAGGCAGGAGGATTGCTGTGCTGTGAGTTCAAGGCCAGCCTGGGCTACATAGTGAATTCAAGACCAGTCTGAACTACACAGTCACAAACAAAGAAAAAGAATTTCCTAAAATCTGGAGGCACAAAGATGCTCTTAAGGTTTATGGACTTTGGCACTGAGCTCTTTTGGGTGTGAATCCCCTGTGTAGGGGCCAAGTGGCCCTGGAACATGGGTGCCTGTGGAGAGAGTGGCCCAGGAATCCACCACGAGGCCTTGGTGTTCTCCTTCTGGCTGGGACACCCTCAAGGTCGACATAGGGAGCGGAGTTTCACTGGCCAGAGTTTAGTGATGACTGGGAGATGTCTTGGTGTGAGACTGTTTTCTAAAGATGCTAGGTGGCTAAAGGATGGAATAATTTCGTTTCCAAGTCACCCACGAAGCTGTTCCCTTAAGCAAATCTGGTATGAGGTGTGGTTATCTTGCACCAGAGGTTCAGGGTTCTTAAATTTAACCAACAGTTATTACACAAAAAAAGGGTATTTTTTATGGAAGAGATAGTTTCTACTTATCTTGAAATTTCCAAGCAGTGACATTAAACTGTGAAAAGCTTTCTCCTTCATCTCTTGTAAGGTGCTTTCCTGGCTAAAGGAGTCCTGTGAGCGAGTGGCAGCTCTCTTAAAAGTAGGGCAAAGGGCAGCACACAGCTGGGTGGCAGGGTGGCTGGTGGTGGTCAGGAGCCTTGCTGTGACTGTTGGCCATGCTGACCTGTGTCTGCCAGGGCTCGGCAAAGGGGCCATAGTGCCGACAGCAGCAGCACTGCCCCTCCCCCTCCAAACCTGAAGTCTCGTCCGGCAGCGCCAGCCGTGGGTGAAAAGTACCCAGTGTTTAAAAAAGATTGCTCTTAAGGAGAAGTATAGCTGGGTCAAATAGAATTTCTATTTTTAGTTTTTTGAGAAATCTCCATATTGCTTTCTAAAGTGCTTATATGAGTGTCTATGCCCACCAGCAATGGAGGTCATCATATTACAGTGATACATGCATACCCATGTTTATAGCAGCACAATGCACAGTAGCTAAATCATGGAAGCAGCTTATATGCCCAGCAACAGATGAATGGATAAAGAAAATATGGTCTATACACACCGTGGAGCACTACTCAGCCATTAAGAAGGATACAATGGAGCCATTTGTAGAAAAATGGATAAAACTGTTGAGATCATAATGCTAAGTGAAATAAATCAGACACAGAAGGGTAAATATTGCATGGATTCTCCTATATGAGAAATCTAAGATATAAATAGTTTAAAGAGTAAAATAACGGAGAGATGGTAAGAAACAGGGAGATAGACTTTTTGGAGATAGAAAGAAGATGGGGGGAAGTGGGAGAGAAAGGGAATAAAAATGATCCAGATGCCATATGTGCATGTACCAGTTCCCTAAAAGAATGTAATCATGTATCACAAACCTATGCAAATTAACAAAGGTAGTTTTTCTGCACACAAAAAATTGGGAGACCCTGGGCTTTGGTCTTTCTTTAAGACTGTTTTCTAATGATATTCTGCCCATGTTGGTCAAATAATAGATTTGGTATTTTTATGTTCTTTATTTCACCTACCATATCTGTTTAGTTTTAAGATAAGAAATTGGCTCCATCACATTTCTTAAAGTGGTGGACTGCATCGGTAAATGGACATTAGTTATGAAAGAACATGTTTTAGAATGAAGGAAATGTAAATGTTAGAGCAGCCCAACAGCTGGTACTCCTGTCCACACAGAAGGCCACCAAACAAACTGGCAGAGAGCACTGGAGTCCGAGTTCCAGCTGGGAGCTGTGTGTTCCCACCCACGACCTGCTGCCCTGCACACCTGTGTCCTTTGTTCCCCAGGGTTCGGCTGGCTCAGGACCTTTTGACCTCATCCTGTACAAATGCCCCCTCCTCCCTGGGCTGCAGCCCCAAGGTTTTCTCCAACTTCTGCTCCTCTCTCACACCTCATTCCTGCAACCTAGAAGAACGCCTTCTTTGCTTGGGTAGATATTGGCCTAGCTGTGTGTCTCAGTTTACCTTTCTGACAAAGCCCTTTCCTTACTGTTACCAGTAACTATAAAAAGTCTTCAATTTATAATAAAAAATACATTTTACATCCTGGTGGAGAGTGTATACATACACACACCCATATATGTATGTGTTTCATTTTACTTTCTAAAGTGTATAATTCATTAGTTTTTACTATGGGCCTAGGGTTATAAAACTGTCACTACTGATTTGTGATCATTTTTCATCACTTAAGCTCCTTATCTATTTACTTGTCAGCTGAAAGAAAAGTGTTTGAAGCAATCCTTTGCCTTGTCTACTATGTGGGATGAATGCTGATATAGCCCGTTCTCTTCCATTCTACATTAGAAGAACCATCTTCCATGCCTCTTTACATTGGCTTCTGTGTTTTAATGAATAGTTTCAGAACCACTGCCCAAGACCATGGCGCGTCTCCTGCCATACATGCTATGTCACCGTTTTTGTCCCCTCCCATGATCCTCTGCACATTGGCCCCTGTGGGGTGAATGATCAAGATTATGTTCTTCGAGGGCAGGGTCTCATTTTTCACTATGTCCGGAAGCAAGCACAGTGCTGAGCAAATAATAGGTACTCACTCAATGAATAAATGAATGAATGAGTAAATGTTTGCCTTTCAAAGGGAAAAGTAAACCCAGATGCTCCTTTTCAGTAAGTAATCACAAAATAAAATGATATGCATTAAGGCTACTATGAGGTGTGGTCAAAATATATGGTGGATGTTTACATTTAAAAAAAATTACCATAGTAAGAGGCATCTTGTCATTAATCCCCTTCAAAAACTCCCCTTTGCTTGCAACACATTTATCCCATCATTCTTGCAACATTCTGAAGCAGTTCTGGATGTCCTCTTTCTAACAGTCTTTACAAGGTATGATCAAAAATACAGGGACTGCTGCTGCAGACTGCTAGTCAATGGAAAGGCGGGCTCAGAAAAACTTCAGGCAGTGTCCTCCCTGTCATTCACAAGATCTGGTGCCCTGAAACTCCTGGCTTTTCCCCAAAGTCAAAATGACCAGGAAAGGTCAAAATGACCAAGAAAGGGAAACGTTTTGAATCAGCTCAGGACACTGATGGGGCCAAGCAGCACAACAGAAGAAGAATTCCAGAACTGCTTCACAAAATGGGAAGCAGGATGGCATCAGTGTGCTCAAAGTGAGGAGGATTTTGAGGGGGTTAAAGGTAATGTGTTTTTTGCTCTACTAAATTAAAAAAAATTGAAATATTCACCACATACTGTATTTCAATCACATGCCTTATATTGCCCCTCTTACTAATGTAGGCCAGCAGCTGTGTAGCCTTTTCTCAAAAATAGAGATGTGCTCTGGGGACGTTGCGGGGAGCTCTGAATAGTGGCACAGGCAGTGGGGGCTCCGCTCATGAACCCTCCCAGCGCTTTGCTATCCGTGGTCAGCCAAGTCTGCCCGCGCCCTGCACCTGTCTTTGCCAGTCTCCTGCTTGAAGAGCTCGTCGAACTGCAGCATCTTGTGGCGCGTGATCATGAAGGCCTTCAGCCGCGGCAGCACCTGGCTCAGGAGCTGCAGGTTGTTGTAGACCTGGCCCTTGCCGTCCCGCCGCATGTAGCTGCTGGGGCCCCAGAAGATGAACACGGTGCCCTGGCTCACGTTGAGCAGGTCGTGGCGGTTGCGCAGGATGCGCTGGATGCTGGAGTGCGCGATGACCCTCAGGCTGGTGCGGTTGCCCACGTCGCGCCCGTAGCCGCGGGTGGGGGCGTCGTTCATGCGGATGACACATTCAGTCTGGTCAATCTGCGGACCTTGCCGACTGCGCAGCAGGTGTCCCGAGCTGGTCACCAGGGCACAGTCCCTGCAGTGCATTTTCAGGGGCTAGAAGGCAGGGGGGAGGAGAAGGACAGGGTCAGGCACAAAGGACTTTCCGCTCCCTTGGCCCCAGGAACTACTTCCGCCCTCAGGGTAAGGACCTCCATTCCCTTTCTTGTCCTGCTCACGCTGCTGTGACATCATGGATCCCTACTTTCTTTGCTAAACTGGTGACAGGAAACACTGGACAAGCGAGAAGGATTGCTGGGATTAACTGCTAAACAATGGCTTGGACCTTCCCTGGTTGTAAGTGACCATCTTGACCCGTGAACCCAGCATCATGGTCATTTGATGGGTAAGGATGCTGGCGCTTAGCAAAGTTAGGAAATCTGCCCAAGGACTAGTGCCTGTGGAGTAATGGGGTGGTATTTTCAAAGCTAGGACTTTCTGAATCCAGAGTTCCCCAAATTGAAGCCAGGACTTTACTACAAATTGCCAGGGATCTGTCTTTGATACTGTTAACTCACCTCACAAGGTAAGCATGTATTAATATTCTTGAATGCTGCATAAATGTTTACCCCCAAATAAACATCACATAGAGTCAGATGAGAAGTAGCTTGCAGACTGTAACCCCATCAATGCCATAATTTTGAAGTAAGAATCAGGATTATTTCTCCCAGTTTAAAGGCAGAAACAGAGACTGCACTGGCCTATGTTCATAAATGTGAAGAAAGGCATAAGTTCAGAGCCACGAGCTCACCCAGGAATCGCACAGCCTGGTTCTGCTCTCAAGGGCAGTCAGCAAGTGCCCATGGGAGCCCTGGCCGTGCGGGTGTATCAGGGACCATGCCACCAGCAGGGCGCAGTTCATGCTCAAGCCAAGGCTTTGCTTTCTGAAAACTGACACTCTGACAAAGGCAACATTGTTGAATGAGAAAGATCTCTTAGTGGCCACTAGAAAATAATGCAGTTAGAGCTTGCAGCCAGGGCCAGCAATACAAGAGACAATGACAATCAGGACCTTCGGAAGGAAAGCTGCCTGCCGATTCCGCCAGAGCCTCTGCCCTTCCTCTCTGTTCGCTGGGAACAGCTCACCCTCGTTCCCTGTGCAGCCTCCAGAAAGCCCATTTCATTCGGCACTGCGGATGTTCAGTCTGGTATTTCCTCTGCGAACTCCCTGAGCCTGGAATCTGCGGAGGGCATCTGAGGGCAGTCACTTCCCCTCAAGGCACAGTGCCTAAGACCCTGGGCTCGGGGCCCTGTCTCTACTGCCTATTAATGGTTACGGAACCTTAGGAAGTTGCTAACCTTCACAAACCTGAGTTTCTTTATCTCTAACTGAGGAAAAACCAGCCTATTCTACCTCAGTAGAATGAACAAAATTAAGATACACATCGGATCAGGTGCCTATGCCTGACCTGCAAACATAGCAACTGCATGTGATTGAGCCCAGTCCTTAGCTGGGGACCTGTCATGTGATCACTGAACACATGACATGCTTTGAGGGTTATTGACTAGTGTGGAACACGTTGAAAGTACTGACCAAGCAGTAGTGAACACCTTGGGTTTATAAGCTTGTGAAGTAACTGACAGTCTCGACATTCCCATGGTATATAATGAATCTTAGGGGATGGGCACTGTGTTAGGCGTCAAAATGCAGACATGGGAAAATGAAAGCATTCAAAGTCTGCACTTCAGGGAGGGATGGAGGGCCGGGGAAGGAGGGCCTAGAGGTCTGACAGGGCCTGAGGAGGGGGTATGAGTCCGGCCCACACTCGGACCCAGGAGCGCTGCAGCTCCCGGAGAACTGGCTGCCTGGGCGCAAGGCGCGGGGGCTAAGGAGGGGAAGCTGATGAAGAATGAGCACTGAAGGTTGTTTCGAGCACAACAAGGCTGGGCGTGTAAAAGAAATGGTGTTCATGTAGCTAATATTTCCTGAGTGCTCTCCATGTGCCAGGCATTCCCTGAGCTTTTCACATCACTGTATGAATCTTTCAAATAATCCCTTCAGGTAGATATTATATTATCACCCCCACTTTATGAACCAGAATACTGACGGATACAGAGGTGAAGCAGTTTGCACAAGATCAGACGCTTAGGAAGTGGGAGAGCTGGGATTTAAACCCAGGCCACGTGGCTTCAGAGCTGGTGGGATCAGCCATTATGCCAGTGTGGTCCAGCAGTGTTGTGAGAGGGCTGCAAACCTCACTGCGCACCACATTTCCTCCCTCCTGGGAACCCACTGGTAGGGTGCAGTAGTGACAGAGATCTTCTGTCCAAATCCTCCATTCCTTAGAGTTTCATTCACAGCACACTCATCCAGCTGGAACCTCTGTCAGTCCGTGACAGTGAAATGTGGCTGAGACCTGCCCTTTCTCCTGAGGAAGAGCTGTCTCCTGATCCCCAGAAGGTGGCCCCTGTTGCCCCCAGGAAACTGCTAGAAACCAGAGGAAGGAGACCTTCTGAATCCCCTGAGTGAACTCTTGGGGCAAAGGACAATTTCAGTGGCCAAAGTGTAGAGAAAATATTTTCCTGGCACACCTCATTCATAAATGATGAGGAGGGAGTTAAATCAGGGACAAAGTTCCTTTTATGTGCTAGGCACTGAACTTGGTGCTATAGAGAAAAAATCCAACAAGGCACTTCCTTCTCCAGGAGCGTAAGCCCAGGTTGAAGTTGTTCCCAGACAAACAATTCAGGGCCACACAGTAAGTATGGTAACTAGGCATGTTGGGACACGGGACCAAAGAGAAGGGAATATGTAAATCTGTCCAGAACCGTGAGAAAGGTGGATAGACAACTAGGAAGGGATTATGCTGTGGAAACCAATGAAAGAGGGGGTATTCATGGTGCCATAGACCACTATAGGACAAGACTTGGAAAGTGTCCTTTGGATTTGATGACCTTGGTCAACATAGTCTCCACTGAAGAGAGATGACAGAGGCTGGCTGTGGCTGAAAGTGAGGCAATGGAGGCCAAAGCCTGACTGCAAAATGTTGACAGAGGGTGGCAGATCCACAGGACTGATGCAAACACTTAGGGCGACCACGCAGCCTGGTGTATTGGGGTGGTCTGGCTTTGGCATTGAAAGTCACGAATCCTGGGAAACTCCTTGGTCCCAGATAAGCCAGAATGGTTGGTCACATCATTGCTACTCATGAAGAAGCCCACTAAAATATTTCCACAAAAGTGGTAAGAAGCATCTATAAATAGCTTGTTACTTAATAATGAGGGTCAGAAGACAAGGAGTTGAAGGCTGACTTTTTCACAAGTGAGGTTATTAACTTTGTTACCTGTGTAATATATATAACTAGCTTCAAACTAGATACTTATGGTGAGATGGCATTGATTGATCAATTGATTGATTCATTCATTCATTTAAAAGATCTTTCCTGAGCATTTAATTCATCCCTGAGGTTCTATATTACTCAGTGTATTTTCTTTGAAAGGCTACTCTGTAAGATCATCCTAGGACCTAAAGCCATGGGAACATGGTTTTTTGCGTTAGAATCACCTAGGATTATCCTGAGTTTTCCAGTCTGATTAATCATACTGGACCTGGTGCTCACTATTACTGGAGAAGCAGTCTGTGGAAGCGCCCCAGGAACAACTCTTTCCCTGTAATGAATCATCCTGCTGAGATTCTCATGGTGCAGGCTGGGTGGCAGGTGAAACAGAGCTCAAGGACCTGGTTCTCCTCCTCTTTTCCCTGGAAGACAGCCTTTCAGGGAAGCTCAAATTTCCCCATGGACCATGCCCCCCTGGCCCTCTGTGATCACTTGTCACCTCTGAACATCCTGGGGTTAAGCCAGTCCTCCATCCGGGAGCTCGGTGTTCTGTTACCATGGCCACTGACACTCACTCCTTGAGTCGTGCAGATGCCCAAACAAAATGTGGAGATTGAAGTCTGAATCCCACCTCAAGTCCTTTCGGTAAGCGGTGACAAGAAGGTGACAGTAACTGTCCCAAACATAGTGTTGTCTTTCCAGCAGCTGAGAAGTGCATGTCCTGAAGGCAGAACCACTTCAAAGAAGAGAGGAAGTCCTTTCGCTGCCTTCAGAGGATGTCTTGGAAGCAGGATGGCTAAATTCATACAACTTGTGTGACCCTGTTTCTGAGGATGCGTTACAATCATCTGAGCCCACCGCGTTCCTCCACCCCAGTGCTGAGACTCCTTGGCGTCACAAGGTGAGTGGAAATATTCACGCCTTGGTGGATTACGTTTCCTGATGCAGCATTTTCATGTTCCCTTAAGCACAGGTACGCTGGGTGGAGCAGTCACTGAGCAGACGATGGGAAGTTTAACCTACGGCTCTGCCCCTCTGCTCCCAGGGTGCTGAGGAGGACATGGGAGAGGAGGGAAGTCCCAGAGGACTCTCCACCAGCAAGACCTTCCCTCCTCTCTGCCTTCCTCCTCAGGGCGGTCGGCCTCCCAGGTGCCTTGGGACATTTTCCCTGAAGCCCCATTACAAGAGCAGCTCTTTCCATTGGTAGAAAATGTCCTAGTGGGCCACTCCAGTCTTGGTAACCTTTCCTCCATCCTGCCCCATAAAAAACCTTTAATTAATGCTGAACCGAGGGAGGGACGGGAGTAGAGGCGTGAGCGCATCGAAACCAATCTTTTACTTTTTCTGTCTGCTGAGAAAATGAACCCCTGAAGACAACCAAACTTGATTTAATATAATGTGTCTATAAGCCCAGCCCCGGGTGTGGATGCCTTTGGTGGAGGGAGATGGAGCCATGGAGAAGGAGGCTGTGGCCGCTTGCTTCAGGGCGACCTCTCAGCTCCAGAGCCATAATGGCCAGAGGCCAGGGCACTGCCTGGAATTAATGGCTGGCTGGGAAAATGGCCCAGGACACAGTAAGGGCCATTAAGCCCAGCCAGTTATTAATCCCCAGTAAGAGCTTGATGCCAAGGTCATTAGAGCTGTTGTGAGGTGAAAAATGCATAGGAAAATCCACAGTGCATGGAGGAGCTACCCTCTGTTCCCGCCCCTGAGACTCAGAGCCGCCGTCCAGCCCCTGCAAGTGGGCAGGGAACCAGCCAGCCGCGCAGGGACACATGTGTGAGCACACACACACGCACACACACACACACACACACACACACAGCTTATCAGTTTTGTTAGCCCCTTTGCACTGCTATAATTTGTAAGCATTTGTCTTCACCCCAGAACCTAGGGCAGTGGGGGCTCATGAATATTTTAGAATATTTTAGAATGTGTGACTGATTCTTTCTTCCATCCCCCTTCCTGCCGCCTCTCTACCCTTATTTTTTTTTTTTTTTAAAGAGAGACAGACCAAAATAAACAAATCCCCAAGCTTAGGAAGCAAGACAACTTTCATCACCACTAACCCCTTCGGGCTGTGGTGACAGGAGCAATTCCTGTTGGGGCAGCGTGCTCAGGAAATCGAGGTCTGACTTCTGTCACAGCCCGAGGAGCCAGAGCAGACAGAATTCTCTGTGTGACCCGGTGGATGCCTCCGGAGCCTTTCTTAAGAGAGCAGACTAGGCCAAGTCAAATTAAACTTGACACATAAAACTCGCAGTGATGTCCTTGCAAACATTTGCAGCCTGGCGGTACCAGGCTTCACTTCTTAAAATTCTGATTTATTTGGCAGAAGGAAATACACCTCAGAGCATAATGCCCATTAGCTCGGTAATGAGACCGGTCTTGCTCTGGGAGCTGCCTGTTGGTCTGGAGCAAACATAAGATATACTAAATGGCTTCAGGTGTTTTGAGAATCTCTGCGTTTTCCAATCGGATGTTTTCCTGTAATTACTAGGCTTTTATTAGCCGTCAATCTCAGTTCAGGCCAACACTTGGGTGTAAGCCATGCTGATTATTTAATGTGATTCACTGGAAAAATGTTACTTTTCCAAGAAGCTCCCTTCCCTTTTATCCAGTGACAAATGTACCCACCAGCCTTTAGGGCCAAGAAGTCTTCCCTTCTCTGCCCAACACCAGTTTTAGTTACTTTCTCATTGCTGGGCCACAATACCTAATACCCACAACTTACGAAGGTTCACAGTTTGCAGAGGTTTCAGTCCCTAGTGGGCTGGCTGCAAGGCAGGGTGATGGGGCAGAGGAACATGGCAGAGAAGTAGCTTATGGCTTGGTGGTGGGAAGCATAGAGGGATCAAGGGGGGAGGAGGGAGAGCTATCGTTGCCGCCCACACCCCAGTGACCCACCTCCTCCACCAGGCTCCACCTCCAAATTATATTTAGCTATAAACTCATGTGTGGACGAATGCACTGATAGGTATCATGCCTCCATGATCCAATCACTTCTCAATCATCTCTGAGTGCATGAAACTTTGTGGAGACATCTAGATATAAACCATGACAACCGCCTTAACTGACTTCTATCCACCTGCTAGCTGGGATAAACTCCTCAGGCAGGGGGCAGTAGTGAGCACTGAGCCATGTGTAAAATAAGTTCACTGGCTTTGAACTTGTTCCTCAACTCCTCAAGGGGGCAATTTTGGGACAAAGCTGTGCAGCGTTCTGAATACATGTTTTCATCTGTATCCCGAACACAGCAAAGGTAATCTCAATGGACAGGTTTGCTGTCTCATTACTGGTGTCCCACTCAGCTGTTCAAGCCAAAATTCAAGGGTCATTCATGGTATGTCTCTCTATGCCCTACAATTCCTCCCACTGGATTTACCCTCTGAACTTCATGCCCACTCCTACCTTCTCATCATCCCTACTGCAACCTCCTTCCCCTAATCCTCAACCATCTCTCCTTGGCTCTTATAGCACTCTGAGCTCTTTAACTTTCCTTCTTTCATCCTCTCCCTCCCTCATATCTGTGTCTCTGGGGCCTGGAGTCATCTTTAATATGTAAATCAGGTCACTTTACTCCTCGGTTTAAATCTTCTAGTGGCTTCCTATTGCTCCAGGAACAAGAAACCCACTCTAATTCAAACTCTATAGCACAGCCCCGAGCCCTGCAGTGCCTGCTGTCATCTATCCCTGGAGAACTGTGTGACGGCTGACAGCCCCTCCAAGCCTCTCTTCCTGATGCCTGCCTGTCTCCTCCTTCATACCTTCAGGTGTTGTATGAGTTACTTATGTGGAATAACCCTCTAAAAAAGTTACATTGGGCTAGATGTAGAATTGCCTCCCTCCTCATCCTTCGTCCACCTCTCAATCTAAGCTAACACCATATCATAACCAATCATAACCATAAACCTTTCCCATCTCCCATCACTCTCCCATTACCCTGGCTTAGTTTTTTTTTTCTTAAATTCATGTATCACTATCTAATGGAATCTTAATTACTGGTTTGGGTGATGTTTATTGTTTTTCTTTCTTCTTAGGATGTAAGTTCCACAGAGGAAGGGATTTTTCTATTCACACAGTATTATCAGCTCCCAGAATGGTACCCAGCACAGAGATGAATTCAACAAAGATTTTTGAACAAATAATTGAATGATAGGGCATAGAAAGCACTCACCACAGTGCTTGGTCCACAAAGGATGTGAAATAGATGTATGTGTTGGATTTAAGTATCACTGGTGTGCCAGTAACCACTTCCTGACCCTTTTTGATTGGATAACTAGGTGTTATTTCCTAAAGCATAGTATTTGGAATTTCGTGTACATTTTCAGAGCCAGTGTCAGCAATAGACCTTCAAAGAGAGGCCCAGGAAATCCCATTTTTAACATTTAATTGCATTCTCTTTTTTAAATGTGTTTTTAACAGCTTTACTGGTGCATAATTTTCGTACCATAAAATTGACCCATTTTAAACATGAGTTGGGCACCATCAGCATAATCTACTTTTAGACTGTTTCTATCATCTGGAAAAGAAATCTCACACCCGCTTGTAGCCACTCTCAATTCCACATCTAGCCCAATGTAACTTTTTTAGAGGGTTATTCCACATAAGTAACTCATACAACAAACGATAAATAGTCACTCTCAACTGAAGTTTTATTTTCTGCAGTTTCAGTTATCCATGGTCAACTGTGGCCTAAAAATACTAAATGGAACATCCCACAAATAAATCTAAAATTATATTGAGTAGCCCTCATGAAATCTTATGCTGTCCTGTTTCTGTTTGCCTGAGAAATGAATCAGCTCTTTGCTCAGGGTGCCCACACTGTATATCCCGGTTGATCGCTAGTCACTTAGCAGCCTTAGTTGGTTGTCAGATTGACTGTCCTGATATCAGTATGGCGGTGCTTGTGTTTGAGTAATGCTGCCCAGTATCCTAAAACTATATCACAATACCCACATCATTCGCTTCTTCTCTTCACCCACGCCTTGTATCATCCCCTATCACAAGAAGGGAGGATATAATAGGTAAGATATTTTGAAAGAGAGAGCTCAGATTCATATAAACTTTATTACAGTATGTTGTTTTGTTCTATTTTATTATCCTTGTTGCTAATCTATAACTGTGCTTACTTTAGAAGTTAAACTTTATTAAAAAATGTAAAGTCTGCATGCATAGGAGAAAGTATAGTGTATATAGGGTATGATACTCTGTGTGATTTGATTTCCACTTGGCAACGCCCCCTGGAAATGTATCCCCCATGCAAAAGAGTTGATAATTGTGTAGGCTTCTAAGTCTAGCTTCTTTCACTTAGCATAATAATTTTGGGATTCACCTGTGCTATAGCATGCATTAGTACTTTGCTTCTTTTTATTGCTCTAATATCCAATTGCATGAACATACCACATTTTACCCTTTTACTAGAGGCTAGACATTTGGCTTGTTTCCATTTTGGGTTATTACGTATGATAGTATTATGACCATTCACATACAAATATTTATGCAGACATACATTTTCATTGCTCTTGGGTAGATACCTAGGAGTGGAACTTCTAGATAATAGGATAATAGGATTTTTTGCGGGGAGTACTGGGAATTGAACTCATGACCTCATACTTGCTGGACAGACTCTTTGCCACTGAGCCCTGTCCCCATCCCAATAGGATAACTTTTGTTTAACAATTTGAGAAATTGCCAAACTGCTTTCCAAAGTTGCTGTACCATTTTACATCCCGCCTATGAGATATAAGGGTTTTAATTTCTCTGTGTGAACACTTAGTATTGTTTCTTTTTTTATCATAACTATTCTAATGGGCAAGAAAAAGTATCTATATGTTTGAGTTGCATTTTCTTGATGACTAATGAAGTTGTGCATGTTTGGGGTTTAAAGTATGCCATTATTTTGAGGTTTCTAATTCCACCCATGGCACCCCACCTTCCATTCTAAGTAAGTGCCACCAAGAAGCGGTGGTCCCACCGGACTCAGGGTCAACACCTGTCTCTCTTCTACAGAGGCCTTGTATGTTGAACCCAGTAGCTAGAGGAGAGTGCATGATCTACACAGAGAAAAGAAACAAAGAAGAGCCCATTAAGCAACATCTTTAACTCTGGAGAGGTAAACTCAGAAGGAAAAATAAGGTGGGTAGGATATATTTCTGTACTGAATTCAAATTTTTGTTAACAAGGGTTAGACAATTCACAGCAGCTAGTCTTATTACATTGAAATGCACTTCACAGAAGCACAGAATAATATGCCTGGCAGAAGTCTCCAGTTGACCTCGGCCGGTGATTCTCACAGCTTGGCTTCCCAGCCAGCAGCAGCAAGGTCAGGAAACTTGGTAGAAATGCATGATCTCAGGTTTCACCCCACACCTACAGAATCAGCTGCTCTGGGGTGGGGCCCACAGTCTGTGTTTTGAAGAGCCCTGCAGGTGATTCTGACCCATCCTCAACATGCAGGACCACTGTGCCACAGCCATACCCTTGTCTTCCAGCGGAAGCTGAAGCTTGGGGCATTATGGGATGCCCACTAGGTCCTGACCTACAGGGAGCAGCTGGGCTGAAGCCCAGATCTCTTCACTGCTGAAAATCGACAGAGATCCGCCTATGTCCCTGGATTGTTCCAAGCCAGTGGGAACTCCCTGAAAACAAATCACGAGTTAATGGTACACTTGAGATAGAACCTAAATGCGGAAGTGGTCTTGTAGAGATGGATGGACGATAGATACTTTGACCCGCCACCCTCATGTGGCAGGGCAGCTGCCTGCTTGTGTGGGAGAAGCCACCAGGAGTAACCAGAAAACATCTCTATCCCCAGCTATGGGAAGATGCTGACTGCCACTGCCTGAGGTGGGGCAGACTGCCCTTGCCCCATCAGTCAGCCTACTGGGCCTCTTGGGGGCCAGTGCAGCCTCTCCTCACAACTGATGAAAGTGACTCCTATGGAAGTAGAGATTTTGCCGATGCAATGGACACTACCTCAAGACAGGGCATCCTGGGTTAGGGCGGGGCCCAGGAGACATGGAAACCCAGAGTTTTGCAGCCTACGAGCACCAAGGAGTCCCTGGCTGCAGATTTGGAAGGCGACAGGGTTGTGTCAACAGATTATGTTCAGTTTTCTATCCTCCAGGTCTGTGAGCCTGAACTCCTATCAGTGGAAGTCATGCCGACAGTGTAATCTGTTCTGGAGGCACTGGAATGCTAATACTTGGTCACCACTGGAAAGCCTCTGCCTATCCCCACCCCCTTCACTTCTCCTCGTCCCTCGGGTAAACTCCAAGTTCTTTACTTGGCTGGAGTCTCTCCTTCTTGCACTTGCCCCCCATGCTGAAGCCCTTCTGACTGGGCCTTGCCTTTCTGTTTCTGACAGTTATTCATATACTTGGCTCCTGAGTCCCTATTCATCTTTCCGGTCACAGCTCAAAAGTCACCTCCTTCAGGAGGCCCCTCCTGATTGCCTGTCCCACTTATTCTATGACAAAGATTAAGCACTCAGAGCATCGCGGAAGTGTTTAATGCCGGGCCAGGGTATGGAGGTGCGCTGTGCAGGGATGCAGCAGGTGCTCAGGAGGGAGATCTCTCGCTTCGTTGGCACCGTACTTTCTCTGCACGCAGCAGATGACTCGCCTCTGTCCCGCACGGGTGCAGACATGCTGTTTGAAGTATGAGCCCACGTAACAGATGACTCTTCCTTGGGATTTTTCTCTGGCTCACCTCGCCTCCTCCCCTAGCTACCTGATGAGGTTTCCTTCTGCGGGCTCTCATTTGTAATTGCTTCCTCTAGGAGGAGACAGACAGAAAGGCCCCATGTGCTCATTAAAACAAACAAAAAGCTGCACTGCCATTAGAGGAAGGTGATGCTTCGTGACCCAGAAGAGCCTGATTCCACAGAACTGGCGCCTTTGCCCTCTGCTGTGTTGGAAAGAGGCCTAAAGTCAACACAGTCCCACCCCAACCTGGGAAGATAATGGAGGATCGAGGCTCAAAGGCCAGGGAATTACAAGAACTTGGAGTCTGGCATACAACGGAATCAAATGCAAGGGGAAGCTGACATTTCAGTTGACCAAGTGAGAAAAACATCTAAGTAAACAGAACAATAACTTTATGATGCTGAATAAAGGGCACTGCTGTGGGAGTTGGGCTTGGTGCAAATCTCAGTGCAGTGATTTCCTGGCATGTGCTGCCTGTTCCCAGCCTCAGTTTTCTCATCTATAAAATGGCCATGGTTGACACTCACTGAGGAGCAGCTGTTAGTACTCCTAGGGTGCAATTCTTACAGCTGTAGAAAGATTCCTCTGGAGAGCCTGCCACACCTTCTCACCTCAGCCCAGTCACTCACTGATCTCTCGCTCCACCACCTGTCTCTGATCATTTTAACTGTTTCTATCCACTGGTACACTGCTTCCTGCTGGCCCAACCCCTGGTTCAGCTTTCCATGTCTTCAGCTGATCATGGCCAGCTGGGTCACATCCCTTGGTTTCTTTTCCACGCCTGGTAGGATGGCCCCTAAAATGCACATCTAATTAGAAGCCCTGTCCTCTCAATGCCTTTAGAAGCCTCCTTCTGCCTGAGGACATGGTCCTTCCATTCACTCACTGTCTTTCCACTTGACTCACTGATAACAAGTCTCCCTGCATCTCCCACGCCCTATTGTCTGTATATTTCACCCATACTGACTTTGACCTTGTAGCTCTGTGTAGCTCTGCATGGTACAATGCATAAGGCATTGCTCCCCCGAGAGCCTGAGTGTGCTCCATAGTCACTTTGTCACTCCACTGAGATGATGACAGTCAAGATTTCCCTCCATACCTCCTTCCCCATCCATAGGCTTGTAATTCCTTTATCTCCCCTTCAAAGCATCTTCAGGGAACGTTCCCTACTCTCCAACTAGCCCGACTAGGTTAGTATCCTACATCTCCCTTCAAGACGCTTCCGTCTCTAATCCCCAGTCAGTCTCTCTTTCCCACAACACCCAAAGGGTCTGAAGAACCGGGTCTGGGTGTGTGGGGGTTGAAGTCTGCACATTATCTCCAGGAGCTACTACACAGAGCTACTCACTCAGTGTTTGCTGTATGAGAAACAAATTAGTTCATGCAAGTTAGAGGATTATTCAAGAATCAGAGCCTTCCCCATTTCCATTTCTAGTTGATAGGCCTGGGTGTAGACCAGGAGACAAACCACCCAAAGTAGAATATTTAATTTGGGGCAAGTCATTTTTCTTGTGGAAGGAACACAAACTAAGCCGGTACGCTCTAACCTGGTGTCTAGTCCTTTTGCTATCTAAGCATAAGGGAGTTTCCAGAATGAGCAACATGGAGGAAATTGATGACTGCCAAGCAGCAGATAACGCGATTCTGTCAGTGTGGACGCTGCTTCTCCAGCTTATGGTGAATTCACTTAACTACTTAGTTTAGGGGTTCTGGGGGTGGACAATCCGTCATCAGCAACCTGGATAAAAACTCAGCACCTCACCTGGAAACACAAGAGTAACCAAACTCATAATGCTTCCCTTTGTCAAGCTCAGTGATTAGCCTCTGGATGAGCCACGAGACGTCTGCTAATGCGCAGAGCTCGAGGCTGGGGCTGCACTGCTGCCTCAGGCACGGCCTCCTCTGTGCCAGGCACTGACAGGCATCAGCTATGGTGGGCACTGAAGATGCACTTTGCCACCTGCTTGCTGAATGTGATGCGTCCTCTGGCCATAGCAGCTTGCTCTGCATTAGGGAGCAATCCCATTTCTCCTTTCTCCTTGTCTTTTGCTCAGCACATTGTTATTAAGCACCGTCTGTTTATGTCATGGAGCTTCGCAGGCAGACTTCCCAGGTCACAACTGTCTTTGTTCCTCTGGCCGTGTGAGATTGGGAGGGTCTGCAGTGTACTCTGAAGCTTGTTCCTGGCAGGAAGAGGTAGGCATTCCTGCTTCTTCAGAAGTCTGGGAGTGAAAAGCAGAGAGTACTGACAGCTTGACAGATTTCAATATTTCACAGCTGGGCATGGAGAGGCACGCCTGTGAACACCCCCTACCCCGACTCAGGAGGCTGAAGCACAGCACTGCGAGTTTGAGGCCATTTTGGGCTGTATAGTACAAAGCCAGCCTGAGCTATGTTGTGAGATCCTGTTGTAAAAGGGGGCGGGGAGATAAAGGTTTAGAAAACTTCTTTTATTTTTTTAGAAACAGGGAAGATTTTCACTCAGTCTTCTTCTTTTCTCAGTATTCTTCTTTTAGCTTCCTCCATCTACATTCGGGCTGTCTTTAGATTCTGCTCAGCACGGTAATAGATCCATAACTCCATGGAGATCTTCAGAAGCTGGACTCCTGGCTTCAGCTATCTGCCTCATGGAGGCATCTCCCTTATTTTAGCTCTTCCTTTGTCTGTACCTGGATCTAACTCTCTGGAGTCCTATGGGCTGGTTCTATTTGTATTGATGATGCCAATAAAAACCAAACCCTGTAATTGCTCACGTAAAAATAATGACTGTACTCTAGGGGGCTGCGGCGGTAGGACTGCAAGTTTGAGTCTGGTCTGGGCAATTGAGTGAGACCTTGTCTCAAAATGAAAAATAAAAAAAGGGCCAGGGATGTAGCTCAGTACAAAGGCCCTGGGTTCAATCCCCAGTACTGGAAAAAGCAAACAACAACAACCACTAAAAAAAAAAAAACCCACCCAAAACCAAAACAAAGAAATTACTACCAGTTTTTACAGAGAAAGTTTTAATATGATTACTATCTTAGTCCTAAGGTAAATCTTTAAAAGCTACATTATTGCTTTGGTTTATATTTGGGGAAATAAGCTCGGCAGCTAGACTGCTCTAGGTTCCAGAGTTCTGGAGGCGTGGCTTGGGTGGGCATCCAGGCGAAGGCCAGTCCCAAGTGTGTATGTTCTTTCCAACGCAACATGCAAAGCAAAGTGAATGGAAGGACTGGGCAGAAAGGAACATTAGAGAAGCTTAAAAGTAGGTAAAAGAAGACATAAAGAGGGAGGGACTAGTGGGTAACACAAATGTCAGGAGAACTTACCATGAAGAAATGTAGAAAAATTAGAAGCACTGAGAAGACATAGTGACTATAAAAACTTTAGAACTGGAAAGGTCAAAGAGGCATCTTAACAGAACAGCCTGGAATTCAGCAAGCATTTAGCGCAAGAGTGAACATTTCCTGCACACCAACACTTGGTATACATAACACACTGCATTACAATAAGTGACGTTCATAACAGTCTCTCTAAGTCATCGGGAAATGCTTAAATGAAGTTAAGCTTTGCTCACCTAGGCGGCGAAGTACAAAATCAATCTGAACCTTCCAAAACAATTAGGCAAATAAGATCTGGTGCTAAAAGGGACTGTGCTGATGTTATTTTAAGCCTCATTTGCTTGTAAAACTCATTCCTCAACCATGCTCCAAAATGAGGTGCTAGACTATTTGAAAAGTTGTTGCTGAAGGGGAAATAAGTTTTTCTTTCCTCATGGTAGAGATGACTAACTTTCCACCAAAATGCAGAGTCAGAGAGAAGTGGCTGTTTAGTCGGTGACTGTTAATCCTGATTTGTGAACTTCATTGGCTTGAGAGATGTGTAGTAGATTGGTAGAGCATGCTCCTGGGTGTGTCTGGGTGTCTCATGGAGGCGTGGTCTTGGGTCCTACTTCCGGCCTCGCACCTGCTCCTCTCTGGCTTTGTTCCCTTGCTCTGCCTTCTGGCTGCCATAAACTGAGGCACTGTGCTCGTCTACGTCTTTCCATTATGATGTTCCAGGCTTGGAGCCTGTCCACCATGGACTGAGTCCCTTGAACTATAAAGCATAAACCTATCCTCCTTTAAACTGTGGGCACTGGGCATTATGTCAGCAAGAAGAAAGTTGACTAACGGAGTCAGGGACTATAGTTGCAGTCCCCACATGCCTAGGAAGAGCCAGATGCCTCCCTGTGGGACGGAACAGAGATCACTAGGAGATTTAAACAGCAGGTGTATCTCCAACTCTTTCCCTTTTTGATGTCTTTATCTACATGGTAGAATGAATTAGGACATGGTGAAGATGGCAGAGCCAAAGGTCAAAAGAGACGGAGTCCATGGCTTATACCTTCGATGAGAGATATTAGAAGCTCCCACTTTTTTTTGACTATGTGAACAAGAAAAGATTATCCCATTTTTGAACTAGTATACTTTTTAGGAGGCATCTATGTGTGACAGCAAACAGTTTAACTCTAACTACTATACCAGGCACTCTGGATAACTCTTCTCTTTTCTACTTACTGCACTAAGAGGCTAAAGTGTAGGTGGTATTTCTTTTTCCTAGAGTAGAGTTCTCATTGCCTTACCCGAGCTCAGTGATGTTCTGTAACCTCCAATTATCTACAGCGGGGAAACGATACTGCTAAAAGTAACCCTTCATAGCTGATCCATTTCAAGAACTCTTAAATTCCCAAGCTGGACCACCACTCACACCTCCAAATATGCCTGGCCTTTCCATAAGAGAGTCTCCACTTGGAAACACTGCCCGCTGTCCCCACTCCAGCTTGAGGGCCAACCTGTCACTGTAGGTCCTATAAAGTAGGCCTTTGCCACTTGCCCAACAGAGTCACCTTTAATAAAGATTGCTTGGTTTTAATTCATTCACTTACTAACTACTGACCTTGGAGAAATAGCTTAACTTCCCTGTCTTATTTTCATCATCTATAAAATACTGGTAAGGAGAGCACAACTTGCCACCAGTCCCAACCAATCCTGTGTCACTTCCTTGGGAGACACAGTAATGTTTAATCTTTGTGTCCCACCCTGTCCCACAAAAGAGACCCTCAACCTGTTGGTTCAGTGAATGAATATGTGAATTTCTACAGGGGCAGGAAGTAGATTTTATCTTTGCTCAGAGAACCAGAACGCTTCTCCCATCCAGTCTGAGTTCTAATCAGGGAATGCTGAGACTTTTTTCTTAACATCCAGAAGTTTCAGAGAGGCTTCAGTCTTTTTTCTAACCTCCAGTGAAACTGTCCACCTTATGGTCAGGGGTACGAGATTTACTAGTAAGTTTTGTTTGGGTTTCAAAGGCACAAGACTTGGAGTGTCACTGTGGCTGGGCTTAACAGGATGGTCACTTGCTTCTGTTGAGCTTATTCCTGGATATGCCTGGGGTGATGCAGATAGGAATTGCATTGAGAGGACACAGAAGAACTAAATGTCCTTCAGGGTTGATGGAGTGGGAGGTGCAAGGCAGAGCTCACCAAACAGCGCTGTTAAATGCGAACCGCGTTCCCCACTGGTCTGGCCTGGCTCCTCTTCAGTTGCTCTCAGGGCTGATGTAGTGTTTGTTTCAAAAATAAGACATAGGAGGGACAGCAGAGCCATAAATCAGCCTTTTCTCAAAAGTAGGAGGTCATGTAACTCTAAAACACTAAAGCTTAAAAATATTAAAATGATGAAACTTCCCTCTCCTGTTCCTCCCTCTTTTTCTTCCTTTCTTCCACCCTCCCTTCCTTCCTTTCTGTCTTTCTTTCAGTGCTAAGATTGAACCTAGGGTCTTCACACTGAGCTACATCCCCAATTCTTTTTTAATTTTGCTAAGTGGCTAATTTGCTCAGGCTGGGCTCAGACTTCGTAATTTTCCTGCCTCAGCCTCCCAGAGTGCTGGGATTAGAGACATGTGCCACCAAAGTGGCTTTCCTTTTCCTTTTTTCTGATTGTATTGTTTTACTAGTGCATGTCTGCAGTACATAATGATTACATTCTCCACTGGGAGTCGGCCCCTGTACAGAACCGAGCTTCAGGCTTTCTTCCTTCCCTCCCCTCCTTCCCTGTCCCGTCCCCCTCCATCTCTTGACCCCTTTTCCTTTTGCAAAAGAGCTTCTTATTTCCTGTGATGTTTTATTTTGCTCTTTGTTTATAGTTTGGGTTTCTCAGGTAAGAGAACCCATGCAAAATTTCAGCTTGCATGTCTGATTATTTCCCCTTTTCTTTAAATGATACCTGATATTAACTTATTCTTCTACCTAATGGACTTCCCCCCTTGGAAGATGCGTGGGACCTCACCATCCACCCATGTAAAGTGGAACCCATCTTCAGTTTCCTTAAATCCATCTCCCTCTGTGCAACAAAGGTCCCCAGCAGTCAGTCACACGACGCCCACCTCACGCAAGCCCTGTTCTCCACTCTCAATCTCTCCCAGTTCCATTCGCTTCTCTCCATCCCCACTGCCAGCACCTCAGTTCAGCTTCTTGCTGTCGCTCGCTGAATCATTCCAGCTCTATGCTCTAGGGTGCCTATTTGCCAGCATTCCTTAGCAGGCTCTAGATTATTCGGGGATGGCAGCACTGTCTGACACGCAGTCAGTGCTCCGTAAATGGTCTCCCTCTTTGAGCTCTGGCTCTGGACAATTGGAAGAGGCCAATGGGCAAGTCAGCTCTCATCTCTGAGCCCCACAGTGGGCCTTTGGAGTGCGGGTCACAGCCTTGCACTCAAGAATAAAGGCACCTGAACATGTTTCAATCCACCTTCAGTGTAAAAGATGACACTGATCTTTCCTATGAGTGACCAGAGGCAGGGAATATATCTCTTGGGGTTAAGGACATTGTGGAACAGTGAGAGGGGCCACGAGCACTGGGCACTGGCTTCTGGAGTGGGTGCTGGTAGCTTGCCTCTTTGTGATTAGCCTTCACTGATTTGTGTCTGGAGTGGAGCGGAAGGGCATCTTCCATCAGCACCACCCCTCCCAGATTCCTTCATCACCTGGGGGAAACACTCCTCCGGGGCAAAGGGCTCTGGAAAGGCTGATGATGTAACACACTACGCCCATAAGCTGGGACTGGACCCTCTGCCTACTTTGCTCTTGATCAAGTTTAGGTGCACACACCTGCGGTGTCAGGGCCAGACACCAAGAGTGTATGTTCCAGCCAAGTGTGGTGGCTCACACCTGTAATCCCAGCACTCCAGGAGGCTGAGGCAGGAGAACTGTATGAACTCAGCCCAGGCAACATAGTGATTTAGCAAGATCCCGTGTCAAAATAAAAGAAAACTGAGCTCCATGTGAAAGATCTGAGTTTGATCCCCAGCACACACAAAAAAGTATGCTTTGGAGCATGCCATTTGTGTGTCGCATCCATCTCCGTCCGTCCATCCACACACACACTGGGGAGGTGGACAGTTAAGTGGATAAGGGAGTAAAACATGCCCCGTGGTTGGTACCTGCTGTCCTTGTAGGGTCACATTGCTCCTTCACACATGGAGCCAGGGCTCTATCTCCCCTGCCCGGGAGAGTCGCTAAGTCTGGCCCTCAGAACCCCTCTCAGTGACATCCCCACAGCCAGTGCCACGGTGGCAATTCAGCCCCTGAGTCAAATTAGTCCCAGCTCCGGGTCAATTCAGCACAGCCAGGATGCACGTGTGTGCCTTTTACTTTATTTCGAATTTCATATACTGTAATCTGAGAAAGGTAATTAATTATTGTATAAGCAATGTCAAAATAAAATTTGCTGGTCACCGCGAGGGAGGACGGGGTCACTCTTCTGTCGGCGGGGGCTCCTCCTTGGGCGCGGGCTCGGGCTGGGGCTCTGAGACCGTGGACTTTGTGAGCGCCTCCTCTTCCATGGGTTCGCTGAGCTCCTCGGTGTCCCTGGTGGTCGTCACTTCCTCATCGGAGGAGTCGTGTTCCTTCCGCGCCGCGGTTTGCTGGCGGGTGGCGGGTCTCTTCAGGTTCCTAAGCAACAGTGTCCTCCAAAACCAGGAGAAGCCCTCCTGACTCTGGTCTGGTGTGGGCTTCCTTCGACGGAAAAAGCCCCTTGAGGACCCTTCTTGCTCCGAAGCTGTTCTATGGTAACAAATCTCGATGAGACATAAAATGAAGATCAGAAGCATCACGACCACCGTTACGGATATGACAATAATGAGCTTGTTGTTCAAGCCATGGCCTGGGACGTCCTGCGTCCTTTCTTCGCCCTTGGACCCCCGCTGCCCCTTCTGACCGCCCGCCTCTCCTGCGCTCTCGTTGATGTAGGTCTCGCTCTTCCACTGCTCCGTGTCCCACTGTGTCTGGGCCACCTTCTCTTCCTGCTGCTCGCTGAGCAGCTTCATCAGGAGCCCCGTCCTGGAGATGAGCTTGGCGCAGGCCAGCTGCACGCGGGGCTCGGAGCAGTCCATTTTCAAAGTGCGGATAACGTAGGAAATGAGCTTCCTCACCTCCTTGTTGGGAATGAGGACGTGAAGCTGCTGGTTTAGCTGGCTCTCAAACTGATCCCCGGGCGACGGCAGCGAGGGGAAAGAGAGGTCGTTGAGGGGCGAGGGGGCGCTGGTGCTGGGGTACCCCAAGCTCATGTCATTGGTGTGGTCATCGCTGGACATCAGGGTGAGGGCAGTCACGACAGAAACCGGGGCGTAGACGGGTGAGGCAGGAACATTTCTTGCAGGGGTGTTTCCTTCGGTTTGGTTTCCTGCGGCAGTGCCTCCTCCGGAGGATTTGGCCTGAGCGTGTAACTGGGAGAGGCCGTTCTCCGGGGCACTCAAGTCTCCCGAGGAAGAGGGCAGCCCTTGCGGTGGGGAGTGGATGAGGCTCCTCAGAGCCCAGAACAGAGGCCTCTCTGCGCTCCTCAGCCTCTGGCGGACACTTTTCTTCGCAAGTGGTTCCCTGGGCCTGGGCTGGGGCGTTCTGTGGGGCATGAGAGTGTGAGTTTCAGAAAAGCTTTCTTGGGAAGCTAAGATTGGTTTCGCAGCTTTCATGCTTTTAACTCTAGCACCGGCGTGTTCTAAAAGCAAAATGCTGCTGCTGAGGTCTTTCACCCAGTGTTTTGCACCCCCCAGCTCACTGGCAGAAGTGGAGATGGGTGAGCTGCCCGGCTCGAGACCCTGCAGAGAGGAAGGCACCGGTGCCTTCTGTTCTATAGGGAACAGCTTCACCTTGGCGGAGTTCCGAGGCCTCAGCACCCTCTCCTTCTGCCCGCGCTTCCCTGTGCTGGGCCTGCTGAGGCTCCACTCATCTGCGGTGTGTTCCAGGGGCGGCTGAATGCTCAGCTTCTCCCGGGCTCGTTTCTGCCTTTCCTTGAGCAGCCTTTTCCGTATGCCCTTCGGGCCCTTGAGGAGCTGGTCCACTGTCCGCAGGCTCCGACTTCTGTGCTGATCCTCTACCAGGCTGTTCCCCTGTGCTTGAGCACCTGCCAAACTCTTGGGAATGCTTTGAAATTCAGAACTTGAGAGGCTGGACGGCATAAGCTTGCCTGTTTTCTCTTTCTTCTTAACCTCCTCAATTTTACCCTGAATTTCTGCATTTAACCAGTTTCGTAGAAAATACAGCTTCTTCAGCTCATTTTTGTAAGCCGAACTGGTGGACCCAGGTTGCTGATGAGAGGGGCTCTGCCTGTTGCCTGTCAAATCACCCTGGGAATGAGCGTCATTGTGTACCTTTGAAAAAAGCAGTCGAATGAATGGCAGTAATGAGTTCACATCTTCTAGCTTCTCCTCTGAGAAATACGGCAATATGTAATTGAGGGCCCCGATCACTTCGCTTTCGTCATTAGAGTCATCCTCCTCGTCCTTGAAGTCCGACCAGTTGGCATCGCTTTGTTCTGAAGATGGCTTTTCAGGCTCGATCACCAGCTCGGTCTTGGTGTTCTTCTTCCGGGCCTGTAACACCTTCATGAATGCCCCTTCTGTGTTTCCTATGGGGGCTTCCTCAAGACACTGTGTGGCATTGGTCTCACAGGCGTTGTCACAGTGCAGCTTGACTGTTTTACAGACAACCTCGATACTACTTTTGAACTGGCAGAGGCAGCAGGCCATGTGCCTTGGTACGATCAGCGTTTTCAATCCGAGTGTCATCATGAGGATGTTCTCGACCACTGGAAGCGGGGTATGCGTTGTCCCCAAGTCTAGATATCTTAATGCTGGCAATTTATAAAGATAGGAATCTTCAACAGTTGCCAGAGGATTATGATTGAGGATGACTTTTTGTAAAAACTGCATTCCGTGCCATGCCCGAAATGTTCCAAAGCCCAGTTGTGTGAGTAAATTGCAGCGAAGATTTATAAACTGCAAAAAAGGTAGTGGTTCAAATGTCTGTGCTTCAATAAACTGTATTTTATTGCAGGATAAATCTAAATACTGGAGGGACAGCAGGCCTTTAAAGGAATTTTTATGTAATTCAGTCAGGTCATTTTCACTGAGATTTAGTTTCTGAGCCCACTTGTATGTTGTCCAAATGTTCTCAGCAAGGTAAAAAATAGAGTTTTCTTGGAAGTTTATGGTGGTGAAAGAGGAGTTGGGTTCTAGTACAGGCACTTGCTGGAGCTTCTGCTTTGGGCTGAGACCAGTACACGACAAGGTCTCATCTTCACAGGAACAGAGCTCACATATGTCGGTGTTTGTCCTGGCCTTCTGCTTCTCTTGCCCACCGAAAGTCTTTCCTGTAGAATAACTGACAGAATACTCAGTGATCGTAAGTTCCACATCCAAAGACTCAACAGTGACTTCATCCAGGTCTGGATGCTGAGCCTGTGTCTGCTTCAGGTGTACAAGTGTCACCTGAGGGTGCTCTGGAGAGGGCACAGCTTTCTGCAGGCCTACAGAATACTGAGCCTCTATAGAGGGTGCTGGAGTTGTGAGCTCCAGGTTCAAATGTTGCTCTGTGACCCTGGGTGATGTTGGATAATGAGCTGGCTCCAGACCTGGAGTCAAAACTTTGACCTTATGAGGCACTGCAGTTTGAATGTCAGTTTCCTTAGGTGGTTCTGGAGGCTGAGATAGGGTCTCCTGCACAGTTGGAGAAGGCCTAACGGTTGTACTCATTTGTGAAGTTTTGTCAAGCTTCCGGCGCAAAGGTCGAACTGTGATCAGACTGAGCTCTGGATGCTGAGCCTGAGCCTCGGTTGGAGGTGGAAGCGTCCTCGTGTGGTGCTTTGGAGGGAGAGATGTAGCCTTCTTCATGACTGTGGAAAGCTCATCCTCTACACTAGGTTCTGTAATAAAGGTGACTTGTAAGTCTGAGGGATTAAACGTGACTGTCAAGCTTGACCCTGAGGGTGTTGAAACTGTCATCTCATCATGAGACGGAGGGTGAGTTGTTCTCTCATTTGGAAGCTGAGACGGCAACATGGGCTGGGTTGAAGAAAGTTCTCCCTCCTCAGAAGGATTTAGAAGGGTAGCCATGGCTTGCTGCTGTGCAGGAGATGTTTCTTCTATCTCAGAGAGTTCTGCAGGCTGAGGTGTGGTCATCTCCTGAGCTCCAGAAGGTTCCATCTTGTTTGGTGGCTCTGAAGATGGAGCAGCACCCTCCTGAGGGACTGAAGATAGTTCTGTGTCCTCAGATGGCTCTGACCATTGGGTTGAAAATGTTACACTTTTTGTCAGAAAAAGAGAAGCAGTAAATTTCATGAGGGTTTCCGAAGACTGATCTGAGAACTCTTGCTGGCTTGGTGAAACTGCTCCATTGGCAGAGAAGTCTGGGAATGGAGATGAGCTCCCCAGCTGGCTTGTAGAATGTCCCCTAGGCAGCTCTGCAGGTGGAGTTGAGAGCCCGCTATCTAATGGAGAGTTTTCATCTTGTATGGCAGGGTTTGCCTGCTGAGTTATAAGTTCTTCACTGTCTCTGAGAGGTTCAAATTGCTCAGGGGACACTGAGAACTGAGCTGGAGGCTCCTGTTCAGGTGAACTTGCAATTTCAACCTCACTGGATGACTCAGCAGATGTAACAGTAACACTGTTCAACGCTGGAGGCTGAACTTGATCATCACCCAGAGGAGAAGCTGCTGCCTCATGCAGTTCTGGAGGCTGAGCTAAGCTCAAAGATGGCTCCTGAGGGGTCAAAGGTGGTTCATCCTCCTCAGAAGTCTGTGAATTGCCAACCGTAGTCTCCTCCTGGTCAGGTTCTGAAGACTGAGCTGAAGCCTCCTGTTGAAACGGTAAGAGCTCGGCCCCTTCAGAGGGCTCAGGAAGCAGATCGGGGTCCTCTTGATGACTTATAGAAGATTCCACATCAATCACTGGAGCCAAGGGTTGAACTGTACCCTCAGGATGGGTTTGAAAGATCCCCTCCTCTTTGGTGGGTTCTGGGCTTATAGCAAACTGTAGATTTGGGGGTTTACCAGTCACGAGGGGCAAGTGTGGATGCTTAGCATGGTGGTGATCTGGAGTTGACACTCTTTTCTTATGATGCCCTTTAAACTTACGTGGTTGCTTCAGCTTGGTTGGAGAAGTTTTCAGTTCTTCAGTGTTCTGTGTGGGCTGAACTGAGCCTTCTGACTGGCTTGCAGAAGATTCTTCTGCCCCAGAAGACTCAGAAGGTTGAGCTGTCTCTGTGTGCTTAGTGGTAGAAGATTTAGCCCTCACAAGAGGGCGTAGAGGCTGAGCTGGGGGCTCATGTTGGGTGGAGGAAGTTTTCACCTCTTTAGAGAGCTCTGCACTCTGAGGCAGGACCTCTTGTTGGGTTGAGGAAAGATTCACCTCCTCAGGACTCTGTGCAGGCTGGGCTGGGGCCTGCTCCTGGCTTGAAGTAGGTTGTGGCTCCTTTTCTGCCTCTGCAGTTTTGGTAAGCTCCGTGTCCACAGGTCTCACTGTGACAAATAGCATGTCCAAACGATGCGCTTTATTCCTATGGGGAGATGGAGCATTTGGCTCCTGGTGTATCAACAGCTGATCTATACCCTCTTCAGGACCAAGTTCATACTGATCTTGGGTGTCCTGCTGGGTTAGAGAAGGTTTAGCTTCCTCAGGGGGCTGCAAGAGGTCATCTTTGGCTTCCTGGTGAGATGAAGAGGACTGGGCCTTTACAGTCGTTTGATTTCCAGTGTGGGCCTCCGGTTGGACCTGAGAAAGTCCAATTCGTTCAGGGGATTTTAGAGGTGGAGCCAAGCCCTGGGAGGGATCAGAGGATGCTACTTTACCAAAGCCCTCCGGCTGTGTCTGAGCAGTAAGGGCGTTGGACAATTCCGGCAGGAGATCAGGCAAAGACCAGGGCTCCCTGGGCTCTGAGGGCTTGGTGGTCAGCAGGATCCAATGCTTTTCTGGAAATGGAGCCACCAGGACCAGTAACCACAACTGCTGCCAGGTGAGAAGTCCGGGCACCCAGGGGTGCCGCAGGAACATAGCGGAGGAGACCAGGATGACTGGGACACAGCCACCCTGGCCAGTGGAGTGAGTGCAGGCACTCTGGCCTGTGGAGCGGAACCTTTCTGACAGCCACTTGCCTGGGAGCCTTGGCAACCAAGGATGTGCTGCCCCACCCTTTATTTATGACGTCTTTGCTAAGGAAGCCTTTATTACGTCAGACCCAGATGAGCTTGTGCAGCATGAGGAGCTTTATCCAGGTTCAGTTCCCCTTCCCCAGGGGAGGTGGTAGTGGGCCTTTCCAGGGCGGCCTCCCTCATCATGAGGCAGGATGGGGTGCACCATGAGGCTCAGACTGGGATGGCTCCCGGCCTCCAGCTGTCCATAGCGTAGGGTGGAGTGGACAGGGCTGGGCTGCCAGCGGCTCAGATGTGCTGGATATTTAGTTTGGTTCCTAAAGGTTGTTACTGTTGACACTGATGGAAATTCCATCCCATGACTGCAGAAATGTGACTTTCAGGGCTACCTGGGCAGAAAGGCTGAGACCAATCAGATCTACTTCCTACAAGCAAATCAAGGCCTTTAATAACTCAGCTGGGATTGCTCAGGGTCTCAGCCTTCACAGCTGTGGAGCTGTGAGAGCATTTCTGGTTAGGGTCTCTCTGTTCATTCTCAGGTTTCCTTTGAGCACAGCTGGTAACATTCACCCCAGTGCAGAACTCCCGGGGAGCACACCAGTGGCTGTTCAGTAGCGCTGGTACTTTCCAGGCACAGGTGGAATTGGCTGATTATTATAAAAGCCATATCCACTCAATAAATCAGTGCAACAAAAATAAAGCCCGCATTCTTGGTTCAGCAGAGATTATCTTGATGACCCTCTGACCATCCCTTGAAACCAAGGTAGTAATTTGGCACCTCCCGGCATTGGAGGTTGTTCAGGGCAAAGGCCCCATGTTGCACTACCTGTGTCTGGTCCCAAGACAAAGCTTTGCTGGGATGCTCCGGAAAGTGGCTTCCTGTTGCAGGTCTTTGGGACTTTTTGAGCACTGCTTGCTGAGTACAGTGTGAGGGCTCAGAAACCAGGATGGGCCACTGTAGCATTTGGGAGAACTCAGACTGAGTGCAGAAGCAGAGGGGAGGCGCTGTGAATAGACTCACCCAAGTCCTCGGCCGTGCGTCCTGAGCTCCACTCCCACACCGGCAAGGCTTTGTCACTCACGATGGGAGCCGCAAACGATGCCAACCGCCATCCTGCCTTCACTGTGCCTGCCGTGCGTGCCTTTTAGAAAGCAATTTTAAAGGCAATCGTCCATGCTGTGCCCTTATGTGGAGACAGCGTGGCTGATGAGAGAGAGGACATTAGCGGAAGAGGGGTTCAGGCTGATTCTAGGTACTCGCGGGGTCTGAGCAGGAACCTCAGCTGAATCGTGCCCCAGGACTCTGTTCCTTGAAAACGGCAGCAAACAGGTCAAAGGTGGCATGCGCGGCTCTTAAACTAAGCCACACTAGAAACCGTGGAAGAAGTAGCTCTGGGAGGTGAAGGAACTTGCCCAAGGTCACCTAGTGGGTCTGAGCCAAATCCAGGACTAGAATTTGGGTTAAAATTCCAGCCAGTTTCTTTCTCATTGTGAGATCCTGCCTCCTAGCAGAAAATCTTGGGGAAGAAAGTTCTGTCCGGTCCTGTTGGCTCCGGGAAAGGCTCGGAGGCACTGACAGCTGTGTGCAGGCCACCTTCTCCTGCTTATACCACATCTCGATCCAAGGCAGACCTCTGTCCCCTTATGAGCAGTTTCCAGGCTGCGCTTGCCAAAGTCCTTTCTAAGGTCCCCAGAACCCTGCTCTTGAGGGCCTCCCCGGCCTTCCACAGCACTTGGCGTTCCTTAGTCGTGAGATGCTCTCCAGGTCTGCACGGAGTCCCTGTCACCTGCGGTCCTGAGGCTGGGTAGTCACAGGCTGCTCAGTTCAGCCCTGGGAGGATGGTCCCTCTGTCCTTGGTCCTCCATGCATCCCAGCGTCCTGCACCAGGGACGAGGCTCTCTTCGGAAGGCACTATCAACATTAATCAGATCATTTACTCATTCAACAAATATTTCTTGAGAGTTTACTTTTGCCAGGGACCATGGTAGGGACTTGGAATATGATGGAGACTAAAACAGCGCAGCTGCTGTCACCACCATACAGCATGGCGGGAAAGACAGATATCATTAAATGATCTCGCAAATCCAGAATCACCAATGAAATGAAAGAAAATGCAACGAGCTATGAAAACATTTTCTAGGGGAGCTGATGTAGTCTGCTAGTGAGGTGCCAGAAGGAAGCTAGGGGCTCAGCTTCCGAGAACTGCCCCCGACCAGCTCCCTAGCCCACTTGAACCAGCGTGTCCTTGCCTGGTGGCCTTGGGCCTGGGCTGTGTTCAAACTTGCTTCTTAATGGTGACCCCTTTACCCTTTCCTTCAAGCATATCTATGACTGAGTTTTTTTTTTTTTTTTTTTTTTTTTGGTTTTTCTCCGGTACCGGGAACCGAACTCACGACCTTGCGCATGCCAGGCAGGCGCTTTTGCCGCTGAGCTAAATCCCCAGCCCTATGACTGAGTTTTGAAGCTACACTGTAAGAGGCTCATATGAGTGGATTTTGCCAGCAACAGCACAGGACACCTGCTTGGGCATCCGCATTGCTTCCTCCCCCGGCCTCTCCGAAAACCTGTTCCTCTGGCTCGGGAGCCCATGCCCTCCGGCTCCTCTCCATGGCTCCATGCCCCAGCTCCTGGGCTCAGCCCCTGGTGGTGCTGCCCTCGCTGCCACGCACATGCAGTAGAAAGCGGTGCAGCAGCTACTGAAGAGGGGCCAACCCCGAATCCCAGCCTTGATAGCTCCTGTCTCCTCCTCTGCCATGACTTGTGGGACTGTCCCGGATTTCTGACCTGCCTGTGTGGAGTTTCCTCCTTGGCTGTGTCATCCCACATTTTGGGTGGCTTGGATGCTCTGCTATAGAGGTTGCTGTGACAGCCCAGACCTCCAGCCATTCACCATGGTTCTGGGGATGCCCAGAAGTGGCATTCGTTGGGGCACAGACTCTGCTGACTTTGGGGACTCCGAGACTGAGTGGTGGAGGAGTAGTGCTGCAGCATTAGCTCCACATAATTGATGGGGCCACCGTCCCCTGACAGAGTGGCACTTGTGCAAGGCACTTTCAGCTACTCAGAAGCAGCGAGTGTCTAGTGTGTGCGTGCAGGGACACGCTTCCTATGGTAGCAAGACAGTGGCTTAAGGAACAGAAATTTATCTTCCCACTGTTCTGGAGACTGGAAGTCCAATATCCAGGTGTGAGCAAGGTGTGAGAAAGGTTTCAACCTTTCTGTAGATGGCAAACTGTCTCGCTGTGTCTTCCTGTGCTCACTCCTGTGTTGTCTGGGTCCTAATCTCTTTTTCTGTGGACAGCGGTCATGTTGGATTAGCCCCCCTTAAAAAGTCTATTTTAACTTAATTACCTCCTTAAAGGCCTTATTATCAAATACAGTCACCATCTGAAGACATCGTGACTGCAACCTTAATATACAAACTTGGGGGTACACAAATCCACTCATAATACTGTTTACCCAGAAATAAAGCCCCATAGATATTCCAGAAGGAAAAATAGACAAATTCTGAGGTATGACCTCTCACAAAAGGGCCAATCCAAAGGAGAACCTCACTTTCAGATGCAGATGGAGGAGAGTGAGACCTAACTGTTAGAAATAGTTTCAGTGTATTTATTTTTCCCAGTAGATACAACTGCATCTGAAACTGTACATTAAAATATACACCAGAATCAGATAACTCCAAGTGTTACTAGTCTGCAGTGTGACCATATGAGATACAGAAACTTCTGCTTTTGACTTTTATGGAGCCAGCAAATCATGAATGTATCCTGGGTTGCTTGCAAGTTTTGAAAAGAGTAAGCTACTCTTTTCTGGATGGAAGCCTTCCTTTAGAGAGCATACCAATCCAATACTGCTACTGTAAACAAACACTGTATTACTCGGTTTGCTTGGCCAGCACATTTTAGGGTGCAGACTTCACATGAAAACCAAAACTTTTCACAAAATACTCTTTGGTCTGGAAAAAAAAAATTCAATCCAGAATCACCTGTTAGTGTGAGAGGGTAACATTTGTATTTATAAATTTCCCAGGAGCTCAGTTTTCCTAGGAAAGGTGCAGGTATATCATACAGCAAAGCTTCTGTTTCATTGAGTGTTTGCAACCACTTGTAATTTTCTGTTTTTGTGGACTTGATGGCAAGCGAAAGCTTTCATTAGAGTAATTAAAACACCACTCTCCTCAGAAGAGAGAAATGATGCATGCTGGCCTTCTAGGAACTGGCCACGTCCCAAATAGCACTTACCTATATGTGCATTTGTTGGCTGGGGAAAAAAAAATACAGACGGGGCGTAGCGCAGACTGTTGAATGGCATGATAGCGTCTCTGGATGGAAGGCATTTGTATTCTTATTAGGAGGTCTGATTACATGGTTCTCAAATTTCCCCGTAAGCCTCCTGAGATGTGTGTGCGGTGCAACCTTATAAACTGTCAGCACATAGAAAGCTAAGATTTAGAGAGGGGTTCCCGCTGTGCACCCTGTAAAATGTGTCCCACGAGGAAGATTAGTATCAATCACAGGCTTATTGGAGAGGGAGATGGGGTCCAGTGATAACCTGGCACTATCAACTAGAGTAATGGTCTAAGAAGAAAAAGCAATCAGAGAGGAGAAAGGAATATCCACAAAGAAAGACAGAAGTAGAAAATCAGAGTGCAGTGTATCACACTGATGAACAGGAGCTGTTATCCAGGACAAAGGCGTGCGTGAACAATGCAGGTGCTCACACAATGGATATTGCCTATTGCTTATCTTAAAGAGAATGGGGGAGACAGAGCTATCACATCTCACAGCTTGGCTGTAGATATGCGGGCACTGGGATGTAATGAAGTCATTACTACTCAGCTTCTTACCTGCACTACTTGAGAATCATTTGCTAATTTCAGAGACTCCTAAAAGAGAAGCTGGTACTCCTGTGTCTCAGATAACTTCATCTTGGAAATGATAAAAAGCACCATAGCCAGCTCCAACCTATTTGGCTTATTAAAGTGTGGTAGAATTATTTGAGTAGTTATTTCTGCAGATGTGAGCTGATAAACCTGGGAGGGAGAGAGGTTTAAAGAAGGTGGCATTTTGACTACTTTTTGTTTTTTGAGACAAGGTCGCACTATGTAGTGCACGCTAGTCTTGAAGTCACTCGTGTAGCCCAGGCCGGCTTTAACTCAGGGTGATCTCCCTGCCTCAGCCTCCCAAGTGCTGGGATTATAGGCATGGGCCACCATATCCAGTTTGACTATTTTTTAAAGGCTGATGTAAAGTTTTTCATGTCTTGGAATCCTTTCAGATTCCTTTGATCAAGAGGTGGGATCTAATTCACTGTGTTAGTCATCTCTCTCTTGCTGGCAAAAATACCTGACACCTAGGAAGTTAAAGGAGGACAGGTTTATTTGTCTTATGGTTTCAGAGGCTTCAGTCCATGGTCGGCTTCTCCAGGGCAGAAACCTGAAGGCAGCAGGGTATGGTGGAAGAAAGATGCTCAACTCACAGGAACCAGGGAGCAGAGAGAGCAGGAAAAGCCAGACAGGAAGAAGGGACCAGATATATTCCCTAAGGTTACGAACCCATGATCTAGGCAGACACATCTAGAAGTGTGCTTTACTAATCTTCCAGGGGTCAAGTTGACATTCAAGATTGACAATCACAGTTCCCTGCTTTAAATATGGGCTGATCTTAGCGCTTCCTTTCCAAAGAATAGAGTACTATGGAAAGTGTCACTTTGTGACTTTCAAGGTGAGATTAAAAATTGTGAGTTGGCTTCTGTCTGGATCACTCAATGCTGTAACCCTGCAGCCATGATGTAAGGAAGCCCATGTAGCATTTATAGGTGTTCTGGCCAAAAGCTCTGGTTAAAGTCCCAGCCAGCAGCCCCCATCAGTCCTTAGAGACATAAGGGAGACTTTAGTCCTTCCACCCCAGACTCTACCTAACTGTGACTGGATGAACTACAGCGTATGAGGGATCTCAACAGACACCTGCCTAGCTGGGTTTGTCAATGCTTAAGATTCTGGGAGATAAGAATAAATGAATCTCAGGAATTTATGTTATTTGGAGTGATTTGTCACCGTAACATTCAGGAAGATGTAAACACCATTCCTTCTGCTGGTCCCCAAAACTATAGGTCTGCAATGAGAAGGTGGCTGAAAATATATGGAACTGCCCCACGGGTGTAAGATCACAGGCCTAGTGCCACATTCAAGGCACTTTAAAAATTAAACATAAGAACCCCCTCAAACACACTTCTTGTCCTCACACTGCTCACAAGGAAATTCTACAGTTGAAAAATCAGCTCCAATTTATATTTCCAAGTTGTCACTAAGGGCTTTACAGTCACTTTCTTCCAACATCAACATAACAGGTACTTGGCCTAATTCTGTGCATTATTTCAGGAGCTTTTTGTGTAACATCAGACACTCTTACATTTCCATAGCAAGGGGCAAAACAGGAATGTTTTAATATGACAAAGCACATTTTTTTTTTTGTTTTGTTTTATTTTCACACAGGATCTCCGTATGTTGCCCAGGCTGGTCTCAAACTCCTGGGCTCAAGGGATCCTCCTGCCTCAGCCTCCCAAGTAGCTGCAATTATAGTTGTGCATCACCACGAGCAGGATGGAAGTACATTTTAAATACGTGTACCAATGCCTCGAGCACATCCAACCTGGGTTTTCTAGCAGAAAGGCTGCACCTCTGAAACACTGTAATTGCAACTGGGCAGGAACTTTCTGGAATCCTTTCGCTACTTAGAATATTAAGAGCAGAGGACTCAGGCCTGACTTTTCCACAGAACGAGGGCAATTATAAGTTCCCTTCAGAATAAACTTGAGGAGGAGAACTGAGCTAGCTTGGGGAACTTGTTGCAGGAATTACCAGTCTGATCCACTTTCAAGCTTCCTTCTTCCCCTGAGCTTTGGAGAAGCAGGCCCTCGTGGTGACAGCGCCTGGGTTTAAGCATCGCACCTCGCAATGTGTAAGAACACAGCCATCAAAAACAACCTTGCCCCGAAGTGCTGTCTCCTGTGGAGTGTCACCTGTGCTACCAGGCACTGCTGGGACGACCACACTGCCCTGCCTTCCGCTCGGCTGGCGGGAGGGGTCTCCTTTTCCTTTCTCGGGTCCTAGCCAGAGACAAGATGTGCTTCTCAATGTTCGATGCCACCGAGCTGTAACAAATGGCGTGGGAAGATCCGGGGTACTTCCGCTCCGCCGTCATTGAGAGGATGTGATTTCCACATGGGGAACGGGTTAAGCGGGGATGGTGCTTTCCCCTCCCAGAAGCTCAGGAGAATGAATGGGGTTTCTTTGCTTCCTGGGGCCCTGGGGAAGTGATCTGTCCACTTGGCAGGGCCATGGTTGTGCAGCTCCTTTCTCAGTCCCTAGCTGCCTTGTGAAATGTCGTGTTCATCTGTTAAGAGATCTCCTTGCTCTTTCGCAGGACAGGATGGCTTTGCAGCCTTTTGCTGGCAGTTGAGTAAAAAGGAAGACATCCAAGAATGATAAAAGACTAATAACAACAGTCAGCACCATTTATTGAATGCCTGTATTGTGCTGGGTTTGAGCTCCATACCCGATGAACCTTACCTACAGATCACCAAGCCCCAGCACTTGCGGCAGGTGCTGAATTCTTCCTGATTACACAGCAGAAAAGGGAGGCTTTTGAGAGGTTCAGTGACTATTCCAGGGACTTTCAGCAAGGGCTGATGCAGGATTTAAACTGAGACTTGACTCCAAGAGCAGCTGGTGTGGCTCACAGTTTGAGCTCTTGGGAGTGACGACGATCAAAGGTCTGGGAGTCAGAGTGCTGGGTGCCCTGCCTGCCTGCTCCTAGCTGTGTGATTTTGCACAAGTTGATTTTCCCGTCTAAGCCCCAGGTCTCCCATCTGCAACATATGTATGGAAACAATTCTCCAGATACCTACAGACTGGCTAGTGGGGTAGAACATGAGCATGTGCATCCCTGGTGCAGGGTCCCGTGTGTCCTGAGTGATCAGTAGATGGTGGCAGCTGCTAGGATTCAGAATTCTTGACTGAGATAGGGTTCTTCACTGTTGGTAGCAGACTGAGTTGTGATTTATAAAGCAATTAGCACCAGAAGCAAAAAAATGGGGAATGCCAATGGCAAGAGAATAAGTGTACATTAGAATTTTTTCAAAGAGTTGCTCTATCTAGAACCCTCCCCCTTTTTTTTCCATGAATGTCTATGTTATAATTTGGATCTTGTTTTTTTAATTGTCTTTTTGAGACAGGGTCTCACTATAAAGTTCAGGCTAGGCCTTGAGCTCACTTTGTAGCCCGGGCTGGTCTCGAACTTGCAACGATCCTCCTGGCTCAGCCTCCTGAGTGCTGGGACTACAGGCACGTGCCACCAAGCCTTCCCGACTTTATGGTTTGGATCTTGAACGTGTCACAGAGGCTCGTATGTTGAAGACTTGGACTCCAGGCTGTAGCACTACTGGGAGGAGGCAGAAACCTTAGGAGTTATGGCTCAATGAAAGGAAGTTATTAAGTCAGTAGGCACAAGCCCTCGAAGTGGGTCCTGGGAACGTGTACACTTCCTGGTTCTCTCTGATTCCCAGCTGCCATGATATACTGTGTCACCACAGGTCCCAAAGCAGCAAAGCTGACCAGCGTTCAAACTGAAACCTTGAAAACCTTGAGCCAATATAAACCTTTCTTCTTTTTCAGTTGTCTATCTCAGGTGTTTTGCTACAGTAATGGGGATCTGACACACACACTCTGATAGACACTTCTTTTTGTCTGAAGTTGTGGAATGGAAAGGAACTTTATCATTTAGAATGAAAGGAAAATTGCCCAGAGCTGATGGGGGATTCCTGAGGAGGTATCACATGGGTTTCAGTGTGTGTGTGTGTGGGGGGGGGCATGTGAGGTGGTCACCAAGGTTAAGAGGAGAAGAGAACTTAGATAAATCTGAATTACGTCTTTTGTTTTACAGATGAAGAAACTGGGCTGGGCTAAGCCCTTTGCCTGTGCACACTCTGAGACTTAGCAATTCTTATGCCACGCCCACTGCTCTTCCCACTGTATCCTAAGACTTCTTTTTACATAAAACCTCTGCAATTTCAAAATACAGAAAGCACTGATTTCAATATCTACCTCCAAATTCTTGTCTCACATTCATTACTTCCCTGCTATTGAGGCCCCTAGTGTCTTACACTAAGAGCTTTCCACGGTGTAATCTTTTTTCCTTCTACCAAATAAAGGTACAAATCGTAGTTAGTAACTTCCAACAACACTGCAACATTTCAGAATGTGTTATTTTCATTTAAAAATGTAAAAGAAAGAAATAATACCCAGAATGGTAGCTTCCTTTGAAAACTCAGGTTCTGTGCCCCTGAGTTCCAGTTCCCGCATGCTCACTGTCATGTGGGGCTGCTGCTCAGAGAAGGCATTTGTCCCTGTGCCCTGGGCTTACCCCAGCCAGCCTCACACATTAGAAGTTGTTCGTGGCTCCCGGAGGCATTTGTACTGGTGCCCTCTGGTGCCGCACCAGCCGGGGAGCTGCCAGCTCTTCTCCAAGGAACACACTAAGGCCCTGTTGTTTTAATACTGTATCTTGTGGAAACATCTCCTGTTCTACTTCATTGACACTGATGCTGAAGCAGACGAAAAGTGATGTCAGAACGGCCTTTTACTCCAAGCGCTCCCCAGCGTTTGTGCTCCAGAGGAAGTGGGAGATAGTATTCCATCCCTACATTTTTTCTTTTTGCCTTTTCTTGGTTACCCAATGTGCAGCACAAGGTTGGACTGGGCTTCCTGTTCCTTTATAGTCACCTACTCTGAGCTGTCACAGGAAGACCTCTTCTCTGTCCCTCTCTCCCTCTGCAGTGACTGTACCCAGACTTGCAGCACATAATGGACCATTCTCACCATTGCTATGTCCTCGTCCTTTGAAACTGTCCGCGTCATTCAGAAACATGAGGTCTTAATCACGAGGCTTATCACGAGAACAATACTTTCTCCCAATTGGGGAAGGGCACATCTGAGAAGGTGTTGAGGTCCTAATCCAGCACAGCGTCCTTCCTCCCTTGTGTGGATATAGGACAGCCCAAAGGCCGGAGAGCCACATTATTTTCTCCAATAGGAAACAATGAAGAAGAGAAAGGGCTGTAATCATACAGGCTGCACACCCCCGTTAGTTTGTTTTGTGGGGAGACTGACACACAGAGAGGCCAAGGAAGCATTTAAATGCTGCAGGGAAAGCAGCCGTGACCGGAAGTCAGGCCCCCATCTCAGCTTCTGCGCTGATGACAGCACACAGTCTTGGTACGGTCCCTTGGCTTGCACAGCCTTCCTGCGGGCGGCCAGGAATATCTGCGAGAGCAGCTTTCACTGTGGCTTTCACAACAGGGGCTTCCCCTGGGCAGTGTTGATGGCGACCAAAGGCAAAACTTCCTTCCTGCTAACGAGGGGGAGAGGGTGATGTTGAGCTCAGTGGGAGCTGGAGCTGAGCCCTCTGCTTTGCAGGACTGCTGAGGCCTGCCTGGTTCTAGAAGGAAGCCACAGGCTCCCCACAGACCTGCCCCTGAGGCCCCAACCACCTCTTCCGTCTGCTGTCTCATAGTCTACGCTCCAGCCTTCTGCTCGTGAACTGTTCCCTCTGCCTAACACATTCTCTGGGACTGGTTCACTTCCTGCTTATCCTCGAGGCTTGTATCATTTCCTCAGGAAAGACCTTGCTAGACCCGCCTCCCTCCAGCTTGAAGCAGGCGCCCCTTCTCTGTCCTTCGGAGCACCCCGCTCCAGCCCTGTGCTGCTGTCCACACTCTACCTCTTTTACCGCTCACTGGTCTCTCTTCCCCTAGACTGAGCTCTTTGTGGGTGGCAAGGTCTGAATGTCCGGGTGCCCCATGTGAAATAGCATTTTTTGGGGTATCTGAGGAGGCATTTCCAGATGAACCAATGGACTCAGTGAAGTGTTACCCCCATTACTGAGCTGGTATCTGATCCCCGAGGGGCTGAGTAGATCAGAGGTGAAGGAAGGAGGAACCAGCTGCCTCTATACCCGATAAGTTCTGCCTCGTTGCTGTACTGGAACGTCTCATGTCTTCTGCTCTAGCCCTTGGGCTAGGATTCCAACCATCACCTCCCTGGGTTCTCAGCCCTTGGGCTGATTTACATACACCACCACCTTTCTCTGCTTTCCAAATTGCAGACTGCAGATGGCAAAACTTCTCAGCCTCCAAAACTGCATAAGCCTCTTCCTCATAAATTCCCATACATACATTATATATATATATCATATACATTATATATATGCAAATTGGGAAACCTCAATCCACTGACTGAGATAATAAAATTTCAGGAAAAATCTATCTAGTCCTGGAGATCTGTAGTCTAAACCCAGCTCTGCCAATAAGCACCAATATGACTCTGAGCAGGTCACTGAAAGTTTTACTCCGTGGCCTCCTAAATTATAAAATACAGATTTTAAAACTTATCCTTTACACTTTACAAATCATTGTGAGAAAAAAAGTGATCATTTTGCACGTGGCCATGTTTCCTAGAAAATTCCGTGTCCCAGAGGTCTTAGTGTAAGAAACCATCAGTTTCAGAATGCAAAGACATGGGGGACCAGTGGGGTAAGAAAGCCTGGGTGTACCCTGAGTATGTGTCCCTACTTTCTTCATGGTCTTCTGGTCCACCTGGCAGAGCTCCACCCATCTGAACCAGTGGTGGGTTTCAGAAGCTGCCAGTCAATTTAATCAAGGATACATCCTGCTTCACAGCAGCTTCCACGTGGGCAGTAATTAATGTCACAAAATTCACTGCTTACGTCACATTAGGCCTTTATGGGGAGGGGAGGAGTCTTTCTCCTTACATTCTTTATTCATAACTTTTCAGAAAAGTGACCTTAAATCTGCCATTGCCTGCTGCTAATTGCCTGTAAATCACCCAGGTGTGCAGTTCCGCATTTCTGTCCGCCACCATAAAGTGGAAAAGCCCCACACGGTTAGAGGCCCGGATGGGGAAACCTGTCACTTGGCCGATGGAAGGGTAATAGATGTGAAAGTAAGTGATGCATAATGGATCGTGGGGTTTAAAATCCAGCCTCAGGGGCTGGGGATTTAGCTCAGCGGCAAAAGAGCCTGCCTGGCAGGCGCAAGGTCGTGAGTTCGGTTCCTGGTACCGGAGAAAAACCAAAAACCAAAAACAAAACAAATAAAATCCAGCCTCCACATCCGACCTGCTCGAGAAGGTTAGGGGATTATATGGCTGCAGCCACATCAATTATGAAATAGAAAACGCTCTCCCTTCCCCTTCCATCTCAGAAGGTGGTCAACATCTGATCCTGGTTTCTCCTGTCAGAGCAAGCAACTCTGCTTCTATACATCCACCTAGGGTCTAAGTAAGTGGAAGGGACAGGCAAATGCAGGCCCAAGAATGACAGGCATTGATCCCTTACTTATGACTTTCTCCACAATTTGGCTTGACAATGGATGGGAAATGAAGTGTGATCAATTTCAGCCGACTATACATCGTTTTCCATTGACTGACCTGCCAAATTGTTGATTGAATAATTAGTTAAAGTTCAGTCTAGGCAGCTATTTTGCGCAGCCCTCTTTAAGAAAAGTCCTAATGGCATCTTGGAAAGACCAGCCTGCTGCCAGGAGCTGGGAAATTAATTGTTTATCCCTTCACTTAAGGGAGAGCCACGCATCAGGTCAGTGTAAGTAAGTGAAATAATCCCTAAGGGATGAATGCACCTGGGAATGTGACCACGCACTTGGACAAGTAACATTGTAGCCTTAGGACTTAGGAGTGGCTTCTCCTCACAGAGGAAGGAAATGTGTCCAAAGGCAAATACAGACCCAGGAGAATACAACTCACCAGGTGTTTAGATGCTTCCCAACGGCCAAGGAGGCCAAGTAGCTACAGTTGGTGAGATGTGGGAGTAAAGGCAATTACACAACACACCCCCTACCCCGCAAAAACAAAAACTCACCAAACAAAAAGCACCTGGCCTTGTGTTTAGGGCACTGTGACTATTTAGGAAATATTAGCTACTTTCCTCCTTAGCAAGTCTAATTCTACAAAAGGGGCTGGATGGCTGCCATTTGTTGCCTGGGTGGAACTCGAACTTACACAGGGAGTCTGGGTTCAGACTGAGACACAGACCCGGCTTGGGGCCCTGGGGGCTGCGCGTGTGGGTGTGAGTCCTCCTCCTCCTGCTCTGTGGAGAGAGCGGTGACCAGCGGGCTCACTCTGGGCTTTCACAGTGCCTCTGTGAACCGTGGGCTGCCTTGGCCTCGTGGCCTTCTGGGCACTGCCCCTCGGCCGGGCACACACTCCCTTACTGGCCTGGCTGCCTGCAGACGCTTTCTGATGGATGTGAGGCCTCCTTCTCTCGGGACTTCTTAGGCTTGACTTTCTCATCTGTATGAAGTTTTAGGCTTCCCTGCCTCTTAGGTACCACAGTGATGCTCCGGTGTGTTCATGGAAGCACCCTGCTAAGCTGCTGCTGGCTTTCGTGTCTTTCACTCATTTGTGGGGGATTCTTGAGCGGGGGTAGAGATGCTTCTCCCTTCATTTCTGCATCCCCTTTCACCACTTCCCTTGCTGTATCTCCTAGAGTACTGCCTGGTTCATCAAAAGCACTCCGTCATGTTTATGAATGAACACTGTAACCCTAAAATCTGTTACACATCTCTGCTAATGCGCACATCACTTTCTGGAACTTCAGCTAGGAAACATCTGCACCAGCTGTTATAAAAGCCCTGGCACTTGTTAAAATCAGCCTAGGGCTGCCCACCAACAGTTCAGTCTAGCCAACTAGGACTTGTTTTCCTATCTTTTTTTCACCAGAGCAGAACAATAGAAAAGCTTCTAGGGTTTCAAATCAGAGATGCAAAGGATCTAACCCAGGCTTGTACACTTTCTCCTACTGTCCCTAGTTTTCCTGGCATTCAGAGGCAGCCTTCTCTCCATTCTAGGAGCTGCTTCGGATGATGCTTTTCTTTCATTTCCAGCGCAGGTACTGAGCTAGGATTCCGAGGAATCTTAAGCTCCTCTAGGAGAATTACTACTAAAGTTTTGAAGTCTGTTTTTCTCTAAGCTTGACAGTAGTCACAGAAATAATGCCGTTGGCCAGAAAAAGATGGCCTAATGTGTGGAAGGCTCAAAAACTCTGAAACGTTACTTCTACAGAGAGGGCATTTCCCCCTGTTCCCATAGACCTTTATACCTCTCTATTGCCTAGTGATTGAACTCTGTCTAGTGAAATTTCTGGAAGTGTCTGGTCACCTTGGTCAGTGTGCTATGATAGTTAAAAGACTCAGGCACAAAATCACCAGGTTTGGGCAGCAGTCCCAGCTTTGCCACTTGCCAGTTATGGTAACAGTGAATTCCTCCTCTGTCAATATCTCAGTATCTTGTATATGAGTAGTGGTTTTATAAGCACAGTTAATACACTGCTGTCATTATCACTATTTACAAAATGAAACTACTGCATATGAAATAATTACAGTCATCCCTCTATATCTGTAGGGGATTCTGGGATGAGAGGATTGTTTCCAGATCCCCTTTCCCCAAGGGTATACAAAGACACAGATGCTGAAGTTCTTTATGTCTACTAGTGTGGTATCTACATACACACCCTGCCATATACTTTAAAGAACTCTGGATTCCTGGTTGAACTGGCAGATGTGGAACAAGCGGATGTGGAGGGCTGACTGTACGCTGTACACTGCATTACTTGCTGCACGTACAAAATAAAAAATAAAACCAGTGTTTACAAAACAAAAATAAAACATTATTTGTAGAACAAAGAAAGCTAAACAAAGTAATCTAAGGAGCAACGATGTAAACTGCAAATGGGAGATTGTTCTTAAGGACTGTAATTCCCAAACCTTGAAATGCTCTAGCATCACTTGGGGGCGTTGATTAAAAAAAAAACCCCGACCCCGCCGGGTATCTCTGATGGCTCTCTCTCTCCAGGCAGCAAGTGGACGCTGTGGCTCCAGGGCTGCTGGCTCCACCCATCACACTTCTGTGCTGCCGAGTCCACTCCAGTTGGAATGTGTGGGCGACCTTGTATGAGGCAGAGGTGTCAAGGAGTATAAAACAAAAACGTGTCTCTCTCTTAATTCTGCTTTGAAAATCAGTCCTTCTCACAGCAAAAGAACCCTCATTAGCTCTAACTGTCATTGTCCTACTGAGTGACACGCCTACGTTTCTAGCGGATCTGGGAAAAGGTTGAAGTTTTTTCCCAGCAAGGGGCTGTCTACCTGCCAGAAAGTGGGCGGGTGTGCTGTGCCCTGCTTTTCAGAAGCCAACGCAAGAGCCTCAGACTTCAAGGAAAGCGATCAAACGTTCTAAACAGCGCTGAAACATCACAGCGGGCGGGACCTTCTGCCTCTCCAGGGTCTCCACCATCTGAATGACATGTAGATTTCTTTGGGAAGATAGAGGCAGCTCAACTTTCCTTCCAAATATCATCTTTGGGAGAACTGGTGAACTGAATCAATTTGTCCATGGTCTGCAATTACTTTGAGAAATCGCCTACGAAATCCAATTTCCTGAGTAATTAGAGCATGATCCTTAACATCTGTAAGAAGAGGAACAACTAAGTGTCCAGTCCAGACTACCCAGCTGTCCCGGAGCCACAGATTGAAATGATCGTCATACACTGAACCGTCCAAGAGTGAACACTGGGGGCCACTCATTTACAGGCTAGGACCTCAGGCTGAAAGTGACTGGTTCAAGAAGGAGGAAACACTTCCAGAGCTGCCAAGTGTAACTTGGAAGTGTGATCCCTGATGGTCTGAAACCACACCTGGAGAAATTATTTAATCCTTTATGTATGTATGTATGTATGTACTTATTTTTGGTACCAGGAATCGAATTCAGGACCTCATGCTTGCTGGGCAGGTGCTCTACCACTGAGCTAAATCCCCTGCTCTAGTTTTAAATCACAGACCATCTGTACCACTAAATAAATAAATATTGAACACTGTGTTAGGACCTGGGGAAGACAGACAGAGCAGCCTGCTGTCTGGAGTGCTGTTGCTTCACAGATGGCCTCTGCTAACACCCAAGGGCTCTAGGGGAAACACTTTAATGCTTTCAGTAAGCACTGAGTATGCTTTTAATGTTTTCACAAAGTTGACAACCTTGTTATTCACCTTTCTTAGTTCCAGTCTAGAAATTAGAAAGAACAGCAAAGGGGAAAGGATCAAGGTCACTCAGTTAAAAAATGTATTTTAGTATTTTCTATAAGAAGAAAAAAGGGGCCAGGTGTGGTGGTGCACACCTGTAATCCCAGCGTTTGAGAGGCTGATGTAGGAGGATCACCACGAGTTCAAGATCAGCCTGGGCTATGTAAGAGAGTTCAAGGTCAGTCTGGACTACGTATTCAGATCCTGTCTCAAAAAAAAAAAAAAAAAAAAAAAAAAAAAAAAAAAAAAAAAGACAGACAGACAGACAGACAGATGGAAAGAAAGAAAGAAAAGAAAAATGAAGAAAAGAAAAGAAAAAAGGAATTTGCAATTTATAGTAAAAAAAATAACAGTAGTAAGAAAGGCACTTCAATTTTCACAGTGATAGAATTATGATTTCCTCAGGGGGATAAAGATCACCTATAACAAAGTAAGAGGTGAGACAAAAATTGAGGAGAGAAATACAGCCCTAGAGGGAAATAAATCCAGGCAGGCAGATCACCTTCCTGTCACGTGAATGAGCACAGGAAGGCAGTATTTCGCTACAGTTAATGTTGCTCCTCTAACTCTGCATGTAAGTTTGCCTTTCAGCCTTATCATTTTCCCTCTGGATCCATCTCCAACCTCCAATTTCTTTATTTCCCTTCTCTCCCCAGCACCAAAACTCTGCAGTTTCTGTTGGTTACCGCCTAGGGGTAGCATCCGACTCCCTCTCTGCCTCCGTGCTAAGGTGAAATCACACAAACTGCGTGGATCTTATACTCGTGATCCAAATCTCTACTCATATCCTCTCATCTTGTAAGACTCCTTCCGCCCATCCAAGTCTACTCCCATCTAATCTCGTACTTGGCGGGGCTGCTACTTTCAGCTTGGTCCAAAGAGGAAGCCAATCCATTTACATTTGGATAGTGGGCCTTTTCAGGAAGTTTGGTGGAAGATACAGGAGACATTTTGGAAGTCTCTAACATTTCTAAAATAAAAAACGTGAGTGTTGACATTTGACGTGCTGGTCTTTGCTGCAGTTGTAGGGCTGCTTATCTGGCAGCTCCATGTCACAGAAAGACTGCTCACACGGTGGGCAACAGACCAAATAGGCATCCCTGGCTGGCTACATGCAAACAGCAAAACGCAGCCTCATAGATATCTCACATGGTGGATGCTAGGGCAGTTCGTGGAGTATCGTCCTTGTAACTTAGATTCTGGCACTGAGAGCCAGACCCAGCGCGCCTACTGGTGGTAATAAAACCGTGGGCAGAGCAGCATCTATTGAGGTAATACTCTGGGCATGGCAGCACACATCTGTACTCCTAGGAGACGGAGGTAGGAGGACGGCAATTTCTGTTAGTGAATGTTTTTTTATCAATGCATACTCAGTATTTCCAATTTACTGACATAGCTAATGTTTCTATCTATTTTATAGACAAACTGAGACTCAGAGAGGTTGAGTCATTTTCCAAATGCTGGAAGTTGATACATCTGCCTGATTCTAAAGTGTGTGCTTTGCATGCTCCCAAATGCTACCTCCTAACCTCACCCCTAGCTGCAAGCCCCAGTGACACTGAACCATAAAGCTCAGCTGGCGTCCGGTGAAAGTTCTGGTGCCCGAAGTGAGTTTTAGTTGGCAAGGTCACCCGTGCTGAGTGTCCCAGCACACCACCACCTGGGCATGAAGCTGACCTCATCTTCAGGTGCTGGCACACATTCAGTTTACAAAAATAAAAAATCCCAACCAGGGAGTGCTACTTTAGTTTAGTTTTTTATTTTTAGACAGGGTCTCGTTATATAGTTCAAGCTAGCCTTGAACTTACTATGTCTCCCAGGCTGGCCTTAAGCTCGTGGCAATCCTCCTGCCTCTGCCACCCAAGTGCTGGGGTTACAGGTGTGTGCCACCACGCCTGGCTAAAGTAGTGCAACTTTAAAAATAAAGATTTCTACTCTACTCCCACAGGACTAAACACACACAGTTACAAAACAAAGAAAAGATGCCCCCAAAATATCTGTCCTAGACATCCGTCACTATTCCATTCTGTGTGACTAGTCAGTATCTGCTGAGCTGTAACAGGCGGTGGCTCAGGCAGCCACGGGGGCATGAATTTTAGCCACTAAACCTTGTCTAGTGTGAAGGGAGTGAGAAACCATTCTAGGTGTCTTATATAAAGATTACAAGTTGACAGCCGGTTCTCATGTCTGCCTTGGCATCTGCTTCTCGATATTCAAATACCTGAAACTTCTAATTAAACAAACTCCTTTCCCCCCTACATTCAAATATTAATAGGAGCAAAAAGGGGTGAAGAATATTATCCAGGCTTCATTTTAAAAGAAATAAGACCCCAACTTCTGGATATGCACGGGGATGGGAGTGGAGATCTAAACCCTTATTCTCACTCTCTAAACTTTTCCATCTTCAGCAGAGTGTAAGTCCTAAGAGAATAGAAGTTTGGACTGTTTGGCTGATGGTTGTATCCCGAGGGCCTACAAGAGTCCTAGAGACAGGAGCTTCACAGTAAGTGTTTATTCAATGAGCAAATGAACACACAAATGACAAGCACTTTGGCGATGCGGATGCATGTAGATCTGAGGCATGCAGACAACTTCAGGCTCTATTATGCTCCACACACTTTCAGCAGAGCACTGAACTCAGGAGCTTTTGGGGGAGTGGTAATACTTAGGGTCCCAGTCTTCTCACAGCCACTGGGTGTCCCGCCTCCTTGGTAGTGGCCTGCTGACTGTCTTTGCACTTGGCCATGTGACTTGCTTTGGCCAATGGGAACGGAAATATAAGACATAAAGATTTGAAGGTGCTTGTCCATTGCTGCTCTTGGTACCTTGTAACCCTGTGAGCAAGCCCTGGCTAGCTTCTGGGCAATGAGGGATTGTAAACTCAGTCACTCTGTGGCTCCAGCCAGAGAGCCACTAGGCATGTGAGTGAGGCCATCTGGAACCAGTCAGCACCCAACTGACCGGCCAACTGAGCACAAAAGCATAAACAACCCAAATCACACGAGCTCATCCCAGGCCAGAAGAGCCTCTCTGTATGGTTGTAAGCTAAATAAACAGATGTGATTTTAAACCACTCATCATTTGGGGTGCTTTGGTTTTTATAGCAATGGGTAACTGATACAGAAAGGTTTTTCAAATTTCCTGAGCCTAAAACCCCCCTGAGCACTGGTTAAAGATCATGCATTCTTATAGCATGGTGGTTGCTCAAAAGATTAAACATATGATTACCAGGTAATCCAAAAATTCCACTTCTAGATTTTCACCTCCAAAATTGAAAGCAGGGGCTGGAAGATACGTCTGTATATTAAGATCTGTAGTAGCACTCTTTCCTTGGCTGTATTGTTCCGCTTTGCTGGACAAAAGACCCAACACCCACAACCCAAAGGAGAAGTACATTTGGCTCAGTTTCAGAGGATTCTGTCCATGGTTGGCGGGCTCCAGTACAGCAGCATTATGGAAGAAGGTGATGCTGGAGCAAAGCTGCGCAATTCATGGTGGCTGGGAAGCAGAGGACAAGGGAGAAACACCGCCAAGAGACACCCCGCCAAGACCCATGGCTAGTGACTACTGCAACTGGGCCTCACCCCTTAGCTGCACATGCAGCTGTAAACATAAGTGGATTAATCCAGTGGTGAGCACAGCATTCCCATGATCCTTTCACCTTTCTAGGAATCTCTTAATCCAGTCAAATTAACCATTAAGCAGCCATCATAACAGCCGCATGGTGGAAACAACTCAACTGCCCATGGTGGATGAAGAGATAAAATTATGTAACTCTAATACACTCTACAATATGTGTAATCCTTGAAAGCACCCTATATAAACAATCTCAATACACAAGGACAAATGCGGAGATTTCCCTTATATGAGGTACCTAGAAGAGTTTCATAGAGAGAAGGTAGAATAGTGGTTTAAGGGCATAGGGAAGAGGACAATAGATGTCTTTACTGAGTACAGAAATTCTCCTTGGATGATAAATATTTTTCAGCGTGGATAGTGGTGAAGATTGTACAACAGTGTGATGTATTTAACACCCTTAACATGATTAAAGTGGTACATTTTATGCTGTGAATTTTTTTTAACCACACTTTTCAAAGAAACAAAAACTTGGGCATGGTTAAAGTCTCCCCCAGACCAACTAAGTCATAGTCTCCAGTGCAGGAGAAAGTTTGGACTAAATCATCCTATCCCCCAAACCATGTCTGGATAATTTAAAGGCATGTACATGCCAGATAAGAATGAAAGTCAGTCTTGCCTCATTATGAACCAGGGCAATATCTTGAAAAGTCAAGAGTTATTGGCTGTGTTTGAAGGATTAAATTCCATACATAAATCCCTTACTTAATTATGGAAAAGCATCATGTTTTAGATAAAACACACTGTAGGGAAAAATCCCTTCCTATTCTTGATTTCAAAGCTGGGAAATCTGCCTGACTTCCATTTCTTTAGGCATCTAGGGGAAATACCACACTGAATCCAAAAGGTAATTCTAACCTTTTTTTTTCCCCACTACAATATTAGAGAAAGAATAAATTGGATCACTGTCTGAAAAGAACCAGCTGTGTGAGTTTACTTTCCTTTCACAGACACTAGATCTAAGCAGTAATGAAAAAATGTTGCATGGAAATGATGCTAAAATAATTTCCATTCCAGATATGGAAACACCGTCTCTCTTCTGTAGGAGACTGACTGTTACTTACACAAGATAGAACTTTCAAATAGTATCCTCCAGTAGGTAATTCACAGCGCAGAGACTATTCCATATTCTGTGGCATATAATTACAAAAGAAAGTTTCATTTTCAGACATTTCACACCTATTAGTCACGGAACTTTTAATGCCTCTGCATTTTTGATGGCTTACCCAACAATGGTTCAGGTTTTGCAGAAGTCTCTGGGAAATTGTTAACTCCAAACTTTAAAGCTTTAAACTAATAATGAGGGAAAAAATAAAAACAATGTACAAGTGGCACCTAAAGGGAACTACATTTTCTTTTTCTGCCAAAGAGCCCTGTGTTCTGCTCAGCAGTGAACATAATTCATCACTTTGTCTACAGTCCTTGTAGATTGTCAGTGGACCCAAAAGAATAATATGTTTCACTCAAGTACACAATATAATTTTCCTAAACACTTTTTTTCCTTTTAAAATGTCATTTCTAGAGTGTTTCTATTGTGGGTGACACCTAAACTTCTTAGTTTCCAATGTAACTTGGATTACAGGTACTTGATCTTATCTTTGTAGTGTAAAATGGAAAGAAAAGTCTGAATCCCACCACCTTCCCTGTGTGGTAATTAGTTGCCTGAATCCTATCTGTGAGGGATCAGCTACTTAGTGTCCTAGCAAAGCTCCAATCCCCAGGGCAGGGTCTTCCATTCATGCTTGGTCAGAAACTTCCCATGGAAGGTTACAGGCTTCCTGAACCAAAGCTAGCTTAATTGTTGCCGCCATCCTCTGTGTTTCACGAAGCCTGTCACTTCCCCTCAAACCTCGGTGCCACTGTTCTCAACCATCTCCTCCCCAAGCAGTCTCCTCCCTTTTCTTACAGTCAGGAAACCACACCAAATCTGTGTATTTACTACCATAAAACTACTCTCACTCAGCTTCAACTTTCTGAGTTTCTACCGAGGTGCAGGGTTATTTTTCTCATTTTGTTCTCATCTATTTTGAAAAAAAAAATCCATTTGCTTTGTAATTGGCAGTTGGTGGGATCTCACCTCTTCCTTATGCCACTTCACCCAGAATCCCCACGCTCTGTGTGTGACAGCTGATCGACCACCTCTCCTTCTCTGGAGGCTCACATGACATTCCTGAAACTGACCCTTCTGGGAACTCTTTCTATTAAAATATAACACATCCTGTTACAAATCCTAGAAGACTACTCTCACGCCCGAGGTGCCATTTCCTTCCCTGTGCTCTCTGACGATTTCACCTATCCAAGTGCAATATGCTTTCCACCTCACACCTTGGCAGGTTCTTTCTGCTCTTGGAATTCTGTGGAGGCACTGACTCTAAAATAAGGGAAAAGACAACGTGTGCTTGCTGCCTGCATTTTCCGGATCAGCTCCCTGACAACAGCCTCATTCCAGTGATACACACTGAAGAAAGAAGTTTCAAAGCTGTTCCTACAATGTAAGACTCCTGGTTTTAGCTCTGCAAATATGCACTCTGGCTAGGCTTTCAAACACATGTGCGGAATGGTTAAAAATCTCCTCCCAAACCGGAAGTGATGGTCATTAATGTATGCGTGAGCCACCAATCCTTGCTTTTCTTCCCATTCAACCTGCATATTATCATAGCTGCAGACAGGGAGGGATTTCAACTGTAAAAATATTTGATAATTTAAGTTAGACATTTAAGTGTTCAAAACACTACTGGCACAGAAGGTGAGTGTTTTGAGGGTGAGGACCACCCCTCCTCCATGGCTGCCGCCTGGATGCTTTGCACGGTGTCTGTAGTAGATGCTGATACACCTCTATTGAGTGCAGAATGATCCCTGCCTTAGGTGGGCACTGACTCTGCAGACTGTGGTAGAGAGGAGCCCCCCTCACATGGGAGAGGCCAGCTGATCTGAGGAACGGCAGTTTCCCTGGCTCAGGGTTAGAAGTCAGTGGTTAACGATTGGGTGCTCCCACAAGTTAGCCGTGTAACTTTGGCAAAGATCTTCAGCCTTTCAATCCTCCACTTCCTCTCCAAAATGGGCCATTTATGGTGAGGCCACAGTGTGGAAGCTCTCTGTACCTTGTGAAGGTGATCACTACAGCACGATGGAGCCACATCGTCTAAGATACCGATGGCTGATGGTCTCTCTCTTCCGCCTCTGCACTCATCTAATCAACACAGACTCAGCTGCCCTTGTGCTCCATGCTGGTGGCTGAGAATGAAATAATAAACCAAAGAGCCACCTATCAACAAATGAATGGACATGGAAAATACGATAGATACATACGATGAAGTATGACTCAGCCATAAAGAAGAAGGAATTTTAGGTATTTGGAGGAAAATGGATGCACCTTGAGACTATATGCTTAGTGAAATAAATCAGACACAGAAAGTTAAATGTCACATGGTTTCTCATAGGTGAAACCATAATTCTCATAATTAATAGCAAAATAAAAAATAGATGCTAAGTAAAAAATAGGTAGACCTTTTGGAAATGCAAAAGGGAGAGAGAAGGGAGGGGAGGGGAAAGGGAAGTAAAAAGGTTAAGATGTCCCATGTACAGGTACCAACTCCCAGCAGTGAAAGTATTTATTATGTACTGCAAATGCATACTAATAAAAAAGAGGAAAGAAAGGAGATGCCCCTTCCCACCTGCAGCCAAGAGCCAAGGTGACACAGATGTAAATTTAATAAACATACTAGCATTGGTAAGTGCTAAGCAGAGTTTTCAATGTGTGCCACTCACATTCTCTCTCTCAGCAAAATTTAACTCTAGGAGAGAAAAAGAGAGAGAGAGAGAACAGGGAGGGGAGGGAGAGGGGCTTGGGGAGGAGCAGAGAGAGAGAACAGAGAAAAGTAGAAAACAGAAGTAGAGAAATAACAGTTTTAAAAGAGGAGGTAAGTTGTCCATCCATAAGCCAGTTTGCAGTGGGTCTGTCCCTCTGTCGCTCAGTGCCTTTAGCTTACGATTCCTACTATACTACTTTTGATATTACAAAAACCAAGATGCAAGATGACTACTTAATCTGGTACTCAATCCAATAGAGCATGATCTGTAACAAGAATTTTCATAGTTCTGACTCTGTGTAATCTCCTTAAGGCTGATTTAAAAACTAACCCTAGTCTTGAGGTACATAAAGGTGTCTGGGATCGGCGCTTGGGTAGATAGGATGTAAGTTTCCTTAGGTTTCTACGCTGGGCTTGAGCTCACATTTCCACAGGTGTCAAATTACCTTTCTAGGAATCTCTTCTAGAGATAGGGCCCAAAGTCTTCCAGAAAACAAAGCAGGGCTTTGTTGCCTTCAGCTGGTTGTTGTCTTGAGTGTAATTTTCTCTTTGATTCCAGGAAATGACTGCTATTGTCTGGGACAATGTGATAGTGTTCTTAAATCCCAACTACAGCAGTTCAGTGTCACTCTGATTGCTGAAATTCAATACACAATTTGCCCAAAATGGAGGATATTAAGTACGGACTCATGGTTATGAGTACATGTCATTCACATTCTTCTTCATTAAAGTGAAAGTTAAGGGTGAATCTCATTCAACTGGTCACAATACCAGCAGCTACTGGGAGGCTTTGGGAAACCCAAAACCTAACCCCAGGTCATGGCATCCTCAATGTAGTTGTGAATGTTTTGGCCACAGAAAAACCCTCACCTTCACCAGCACAACAAAGTCATTTTGGAAAGAGAGCCAATGACCAAATTAATTCTTTTATGGTGCTGTCGGATTTGATTAAGTTGTTATACTACATTTTAAAACTCATTAACAGGGTCTATCAAGCTATTTTTTAAGTGAATTTTTCATAACGTTTTTACATTTACTGTCCTGGAAGCCTTTTGGTGTCAATCAAAATAGATGACAATGCTAAATCACTGGCTTTATAACATAATTCAACACTGGGCAAATTCAGCTGTCCCTGTGAAATATGACCTTGCAGGAGAGGCTGATTTTCCTGTTGCTTTCACTGATATGAAAAATATATTTATAGCCACATTGTGGTTGTATGCGCATTTCACAGTATGTATTATTTTACACGTTTCTTTAATAGCAAAGAAATTTCTTCCCAATATTAGATGAAGAAGGAAATTTTTAAACAGCTTCTTTGCCTCTCTTTCTCCCATTCTTCAAATAGATTCTAAGTCAGGAGGCTCCAGTGAAGACAAATTCACAATTGGAACGAGAAGGAAGACGGCCTCCCTGGGCATCTTTAATGAAAGCCAGAAGAAACAGTTGGATAAATCTGCACAAAGAAGGTGCACAATGAGCATTTTCCAGAGCTAAAAGCTAAACATAACACAATGGAGAATTAACTGCTCAGATACAAGCAATAGGACCCTGGCAGAGTCAGGCTTTGGAAATTCCTTCAACATTTAACAATTTCCTTAAACAGAAATCTCAGGGATTTGCCAGATAACTACTCATAGCCATTATTCCTGGTAATACAAGAAAAGTATAAATAGAAATTAAAGCCTCGTGTGACCAAACAATAGTGTGACAATATTCCACATTTCTCACAAAATTCATTAGAGAAGGCTGCAGTGAAACATAAGATGGAGACATGGGAGAGATGGTAATGTTTAATGGGTACTGAGAATGCACCATAAATGTAGGCTAATAAAGTGTTTGTTAATTTAGCAACCATTGATTGAACTCTTGCTATGTTTCCAATTTTGCACTGAAGTGAGATGATGAAGAAAAAGTACAACACAATCTGGGCCTTTCGGGTTTATGCTAGCCAGAGAGAAATATAAAGATGTAATTACTGTGCAGCGCAGAGGTAGAAAAAGTACTATGGAATCTATGAGGAAGGAACAACAAACGCTAGAGTTCCCAAAGGCATATGGAAGGTGCTACTTGAGATGTTTCTTAGAGCATGAGTAGGAGCTCCCCAGGAAGAGAAGAGGGGACACAGCGCAAGGCTATGGAAGGCTGAGGTAGCCAACTAAATGGCAGGAGAGAGAGGCGAGGCTCACCAGGCAGGTTGAACTCCAGACTAAGGAGCTGAGTCTTTGATAGGTAGTAAACCGAAAGGTGGCTCAGGGGCCAGCAGGTATGTAGAGGAGGCCTGACATGCCTCAGAGCACGCAGACTGAAACCTCTGGCACAGGAATAAATGCGTATGAGCTTTTTGGGCACCCACCAAAGAAGGGAGAGGTAGTGAGAGTTTTATTTTATTTTATTGTTTTTAAAGGATGGTAAGAGCAAAATTGCACTTTAGAAAAGCTAATTGGGTTTAGTAAGATGAAGCGTTTAGACAGGGAGTAACTGGAGACAGAAAGGAGCAGGGAGGCTCTCCAAGCTCTCAGAGAAAGATGATGGGGCCTATGTCAAGGTGGCAGCAGCAGGGCTGGGAAAGGGCTGGAGGTGGACATAGTTAGAAGGCAGAGATGAAAGACACTGGATCATTCATTTGAGCAAACTTTATTTCAATGCCATGTCTGGGGACAGAGTACCAAGGAGGGAACGCATGAACTACATGTCTTCCCTGTGACTTAGGGCTACTTGGATGGGAGACATGAGGGAGAAAGGTTGACGAGTCCTACTGGAATATGACTCTCAGAAATTGATCCCTACATAAACGAAGACATTGTTGATTTTCCTTTTGTTGGAGGAAGCACTGATGAAAAATTGTGAATATTTATTTATTTCTCCATCAAAAAAAGAAGATATTCTCCAAATATTAATTTTTTTTGTTAGGAAACAAAAATTAAGCCTATTAAATGGTAGATGACTTTGAGAATTCAGGAACAGGCATAGTATGGAGAGGTGGGAGGGTTTAAGATAATGAATTAGGTTTTCAGTATATAAATTTCAGATACTTATAACACATCTACGTAAAAATGTTCAGTCAGCAGCTAGATCTTTGGGCTAGGAGTTTACAAGAAAGAGCTGTGCGAGAAAAATAGCTTGGACTCTCACTTGAGAAGATATGCGATTGATGTCAAAAAACTGAAAGAAAAAAGAGTAGAACTACTAGAGAAAAAGACAAGGATAGGAAACCCAAGTAGTAAAATAAGGTAGGAAGAGGACGGTTTATGAAAATTGGAAGAGAAGAGGTATTGAAGATAAAATGGTAAAGAACAATTTGATAGTTTTCAGACAATTCTCAGAGTATGTGTTTAAATAACTCAGTGCCTTAGCTTTCAAATCTAGTATTTGTTCATTTGACCATCGTATATACCTCTGTAATGGTTGAAGCATTGTGTCAACTTGAGAAGTTTAGAAGTTTAACCAATGCACTCAGCAGGGAGCCAGGATTCTCACATTTTAAACATCCTCATCCTGTGCAAGAGGAGGGCACAGAGATGGTGTGAGTGCTACACTCTCCCTGCGGGTTGGTGTAGACTGCTCACAATATAAGGGAGGAAAAGAGGCTTGCTCCTCCCCCATTTTGCTCTTGTTGCTTTTGCTGTCTTCTGCAGCCATGAACTGTTGCCCCTGTGCCATGCCTTGGAGCCAGCTGATCATGGACTGAAACCTCCACAAACTGTGAGCTAAATAAACCCTCCCTTCCTTAAATTTGGGTGTGGGGTATTTTGTCTCAGCAGTGAGAGAAGAGTAACCAAGACAATCTCCTTTCAGTCCTAAAATTTATCTTGTAATTGACATGGCCTCAAATTCTTGTTTCCCTTAGAATAATCTTCTGTCTGCTTTCCACAAACCAACAACATTTGCAACATATTTTCTATGGAACAAGAGCCCTTTCAAATTGTACCATGTCCACTGGTGGTTCCCTGGAGTGCTGTTTATTGCCTCTTACTGCCCCAGGTCCCCTCTCCTCTGTCCCTCCAGGGAGGCTCAACTTCACGGATGGCTCCAGGGGCTCTATTTGTCATCTGGATTTCAACTAGGTTTTGTCCATGGAAGGCACTGGCAGGTGCCAGAAAAGTGAGGTGAGAGAGGATTTCACCCTGTTCTTTTCTCCTTGCACAGTCTGCATCTCATACCACAGTCCATAGCTCCTTTCGGGAGTGCCTGCCTGTACAACGTGTTCTGTGGGGTCCTGCATCATTCCTATTCTTGGCCCTTTCAGAAGTACAGGAAATAAGGGCCACCTGCCATTTATAAACTCCAAATTACTGCTCTCTTTCTTCCTTAGCTGCTTTCTCTGGGTCCCAAAGGGAGGTTCAGAGGTCCACGGGGGCACTGAATAGTCCCTTATTGCTTCTCTAATCACCCAGATTGAGAGTTTTCTCTAATTGGGTTGCTGCCAGGGAAAGATTACTTTATATGGTAATTTGTCAGTGACCCACTTTCCCATGGACCAGCACTAATTCAGGAGGGTATCCAAGAAACCTAGATGGGAGATGAAGCAGGAGTGAGTCCCGGGAAAGTACAGCATGGTCATCTTTTCAGAGAAAAGTGGCAGAAAGAGAGCACCTGTCTGCCCAGAGCCTAGGAGCCAACAACAACATCGTTCCTCTCGGGCATTTCTCCTTAGACACTTAGCGGTGAACAGCAGAGACAGCAGGAGGCTGGGAAGGAACACATTTCACCCTGACAGAGCTGACAGATTGGGGGACGAAACCTCATGTGTCTGGATTTTCAGGTTAACTGTTGTTTGAGTTCATGCTCCGAACCATCAATTCTGAGGTGGAGAAGTTCCATAAATCAGCTTGCGATACCATGAGCAATGCCTGCAGTTACAAAGAAGAAGATATTCTTGTACTATTTTTGGCCACTGTGCAAAGAAACTAAAGTGGAAGGACAAAGAATCTGCAAAGGCAGAAGAGAATGTCTTTTCGGTGGAGGTGGGGAGACAGAAAGGCAACTCCCAATACATCTACATGGCTGTGTGACACAGCCGTCCCCTGACCTCTCTGCGTCAAAACCACACTAACACAAATGAAAAGTGGAAAAAGTGAAATTTTAAGTAAAACTTCTAGAGAAAGTCTCATATATTTGTAAGATTTTCTGATAGCAACTGAGCTCCCCAAGAAGGAAAGAGAGAGATGCAGAGGAGAAATCTCATGATTTGAGAAGAGCCCTGACAAATCTCAGGACCTGACACAATCACTTCCTGAAGGTGAAAGGTCCACTTCCTGAGAGGTGGAAACTGTACCCCTGTTGGCAAAAGTGTGGTAGAAACATGAGGTAATTCTTCCACCCTAGTAGAACTGTAGTGAGTTCAGTGAAGAAGAGAACAAAAGAAATCAGAAGACAGCCTTTATTGTGTAACCATCCTACACAGGAATGCTGATTTGGCCCTGCCTCAAGAAAATTTGTACCATAAATACCAAAGCTAGGAAAATAAAAGCCATTCAGTGATGAATAATAAAAAGGAGATGATCACACTATCTCTACAAAGATACACTGAGAGAAAAGAAAAAAAAGTAAAGAATTTGTTAACAAATTGCATTCTTCTGTAAAATAGTATCATAAATGGATATTGTGAAGAAATGCTTTGACATAGCAAAAAAAAAAAAAATGATCACCTGGACGAAGAAGGGTAGATTTAATAATGCAGAAACAGAAGGCCAAGAGAATATGATAAGATAGTAGGAGGAGATAAGGGATGAGATAGATAGCAGAACTGAGACAAAGTGTATAAAAAGATGGAAGAACTAAAGAAGTAAAAGAAAAGGAGCATAAACAGCTCTGTACAAACACAATAGATTTATAAAGGATAGACATGAGAACACCAATGCATGAAATAGCAATCAGAAAAGGTCCCGAATGGCATCAGAAAGTTACTGGGCTTCTAAGATCAGAAAACAACCCTTTGGGAAGACGGGTGAAATCATGAAGTTAGATGTGTAAAAAGAAAACCAAATAAGCTGCTCTCATATTTTTTATACTGTAACAGTGAACACTAGATGTAATACCTGTAGCATTTCCAAGGAAAAGAGTAAGAGATAAGGAATATATATGCAAACTCTTCAAATATAAAAGCCATAACCATCTTTAGGGGTTCAAAAACAGGGAGAATACTGTGTTTTGATCCCCTTTTGTGGAAATTAATAATGGACAAAATTTCATAAGCCAAAAGTTTGGGGAAAAGTTAGGAGAAGACAAATATATTTAACATGTCCATCAAATCTAGAAAAAATGTGGGCTAGAGTTACGGCACACCTGAAAAACCAGGAAAGGAAGAGGGAACAAGATTGGAAAGACCGCTTACTGATCCACTATAAGAGATGGAAACCGAAAGATTTCATTTAAAATTGACAAACCAAGTAATAAAACGTAACCACATGTTGTATCTATCAAGAAAAATAATGCCAGCTGACATCATATGCTACAGGATGAAAGTAAGGAGGAGAAACTGCAACAACTGTTTAACTGTTCAGCTATAGATACTGAGAATAAGCAATCCCTAAATAAAGAGCTATGAATGCAGGAGTTCAATGAGTAATATGAGTTCTTTCATTCTAAGAGTAATTTAGTATTATAAAAACAACTAAAAGCACCTGAATATCTAAGTGCAGCCCCCTCCAACTTCACGCAGAGAGCGAAGTGAGGACACTGAACACAAAGGGAATACGTTAAACTTAAAAGCGTGATAAAAGAGCATAAGATGAAGTGATAGAAAACATACACAATATTTAATCAGTTCACAATTACCCAGTAGATGAAACTGAACTTTAGATGGGATCTAGAATTATTAAAATACAGTGATTTAGAAAAGTATATAAATATTAAATAATAGACACAAGTATATCAAGTGCATGTAAATAATATGATAGCCGGAGTGATGGTCTTAACAGAGCTCACTGATGGACAATACCTAACCTAACACTGAGTACATGTGTGCGTATGCGCAGTACCTGGGCATGCGCAGTACACAGTGATTCCACTCCTAGTGCGGAGCTGGTAGAGCACATAGCACATCTTAATTCCTTTCTTTACTCCTTTCCCTCTCTCCTCTCCCCCTCCCCCACCTCTTGATCTCCTTTCCCTTTGAGAAAGATTTGCCTTCCAACTTCCTATTATCTTTTATTTTGCTCTTTATTTATAATTTGGGCTTCTCATATAAAAGAAACCATGTGATATTTAAGCTGGTGTGTCTTATTTATTCTACTTAACAACATGGTCTCAAGGTGCATCCATTTATAGAGCACTTACAATATTCCAGGTATTATCATAAGTGCTTTCCATAGATGAACATAGTTACTATCACTGTGTTCATTTTTTTCCCTCAGATAAATTGTGGCATGATCATACAAAAGCAGTAAGTGGTAATGTCGCAATTTAAATCTGGTCAATCCAGAGTTTGTGAATGACGGCATTTCTTGTGTATCTAGGGAACAAAGCATTAAGTGAGGGTAAAAAAAAGAACGTTTGGAGATTCATAACACAGAACGTAACAGTTATGCACTATATGTGCATCAGGAAAGTAGTATCAAGATTGACACAGTAAAATCTAAAGGGACATTTAGCAAGGGAAATAAGCAGAACAACTGTAGTAAAGGGGGACTTTAAATTTTTAACAGCTATATTGTGATATAGTTCACATAAAATACATTTTATTTGTTTAAAGTGAACAACTCAATGGCCTGTAGTATAGTCACAGTGTTCTGCATCCATCATTATCGTCAATTTTAAACATTTTTATTGTCCTCAAACGAAATATTGTACCCAGAGCCATTAGCCCCACACTCCTTGTGTCTGCACCCCCCCATCACCCCAGGCAACTGCTACTCTATTTTTGTAACTGAAGATTTGCCTGTTCTGAGCATTTCATACACAGTAAATAAAAGTATATACTACATGGCCATTTCTTTGACTGAGTTCTTTTGCACAGTACAATGTTTTTAACAGCCATTCACGTTCTAGCATGTATTCATACCTCATCTGCTGTTTATTATTGACTAATACTTCATTGTCAGGATAAATCATATTCCACTCATCCAATCACAAGCTGATGGATATTTGGGTTGTTTCTACTTTTGGCCATTATGTATGATGCCACTATGAGCACTCATACACTACCTTTCATGTGGACATGTTTTCATTTTTCTTGGGTGAAAGTTTTGGGGCACATGGTACCTTTATGCTTAATAATTTGAGAAACTGCCAGGGTATTTTCCAAAGTGAGTGAATCATTTTCCATTCTACCAGCAGTGAATGAGGGTTCCAATTTTCTCCATCCTCACCACAACTTGTTATTTATTACAGCGCGTTTTGAATATAGCCAACCCAGTGTGTGTCAAGTGCTATCCCACCGTTGTCTGGCTCTGTATTTCCTTAATCTCCAGGATATGCAGCATCTTCCCATGTGTTTATCGACCATCTGTATGTCCTCTTTGGGAAAATAGCTATTAAAAACCTTTGCCCACTTTAAATTGACTTATTTGCCTTTTGTCATTGAACTGTAATAGTTTGAACTTTACCAAATATATAATTTGCTAACTTTCTCCTTCTAATGTTTGTGTCTTTTCACTTTCTTACTGGTGTTGTTTGAAGCAAAAACATTTTCCATTTTCATAATTTCTAGTTAATCTATTTTTATTGAATCTAAGAATGGATTGCTTAATCAAGGTCATAAAGACATATGTATTTTCTTTTGATGATTTTACAGTGTTTGCCCTTATATTTAGATATTTGATTTATTTTTAGTGAATTTTTGTGTATGGTGTAGGGTAAGAGGGCATCTTTCATTTCATGTGCATACTGTGTCCTCTCATGATTTGTTAAAATTTTTTTCCTTCTCCATTTAAAGGATACTCTAATTTTTCTCTTTCCATTCTTTATGCTAAATGGGAAAAATTAGGCAAGACATAAGAGTATGAAATAACATAATATATAGTATGAGAATACTTTTATCTAATTTAATATGCCTCAGACTATGTACTCTGAAAATGAAGACTATCTTTTTGTATAATAGTCACAAAAGCTAACCACATATTAGGCCTCAAAGCAAACAGTAATAACACTCAAAAGGGAGAAAGAGGATGGTCATCATCTCTGATTAAAATGCAAAAATTGGGAAATTCTTAAAACTCGGAAAATGGAAGTCAGTACTATGTAAATGTTAAAAATTTCATTATACAACTCTTAGGCCAAATATGTTACAAACACTGAAAAATCTGAGGATCTAGAAAAAGGAAAGTAAAATATCATACACCAAAATTTACTACATAATACTACAGCAATTCTTGTAAAATTAATATTAATAAGTTATTAACTTACTTAAAGGATTTTTAAAGACTAATTTTGCTTAATAAATAAAAGCACACAAAAATAAGTGTATTAAGTATCTGTTTTGCTAGATGTGGTGTCTCATGGGAAATTCTAGCACTCTGGGAGGCTGAGGTAGGAAGCTTGCAAGTTTGCGTCCAGCCTCAGCAGTTTACTGACTTAGTGAGACCCTGTCTCAAAATAAAAATAAAAAAGGATGAGCTGTAGCTCATCAAGAAGTCCCTGGATTCCATCTCCAGTGCTTTATTACTCAAGTACAGGCCATGGGCCAGCAATATGGGTATCACTGGGAATCTGTTACGGATGCAGAAGTTCCACTGTGAACTCAGATCTACAAGCAGAATCAGCCTTCAAAAAGCACTCTGGTTGCTATGCTTCAGAAGGAGAAAGTACAAATTCACAACTAGAAACTGATATGGTAGAAAACTATAAAAATATGAGAAAATTAAAAGGATATGAGGGACTGCTTTATTTTGATACAAAATACAAAGCTTAGATAAAAGGCATATTGTTTTACAACAATGCAGTTTATCAAACCTGGCCCAGAAAACTAAGAAAACATAAATGGATCAAATTCGATAGAAAAAAAATATAGAAAGCTGTTAAAGAATTGTGTCCTCTTCAACAAGAAACAACAATCTCACACAGACCCACAGAGCACTTCCCCTCAATCTTTACAGACAGATAATTGTGCAGTGATGTTAGCACTTCCCGAGCCAAGACCAAGGAAATCTTCATGCGTTTATGTGATCAGCACATGAAAATTCCAAAAGAACAAAAGCAAAAAGAAACTGTAGACACCTTCACTTCTGAATTGTGACATAAAAAAACTGAATTATTAGCAAGTAATTTAAAGGATCTTTTTGTTATCCAGTATGTGCATATGGAAAAATCTACACTAAGATAAATGTAAAGCTCCATGAATTATTATGAGCATACGCCCATTCAAACTGCACTCAGGAGAAAAATTCCAACATACTAGCAAAGTACCTCATCACTCTGCTGATCACTTTTCTCTGTCTTTAAAAGGTAATTACTCTCCTCACCTTTATGAGAATAATTTCCTTAAATATGGATTTCTAAACAGTATAATTTAATTTTTACCACATTTGAACCTTACATATGAAATCATGCGATATATATTCTTGTATGCCTTATTTTTTGTGGAGGGAGAGGATGGTAGTTTCAAAGTTATATTTATAAGATTTATCCTTTTGGTGCATATGTTGATAATATATGAATGTATAATATTTCACATATGAAAGTACCCCAATTTATCTGTCTGTCTGTTGATAAAATGAGTTATTTTCAGCCTCCAGATGTTATAATTTAGCACTAAACATTCTTGTCTTGCAGAATTAAAACAAATCATTAAAATGAATTTATCTCAGGTATGCAAAGATGGTTCAAAACTAAAAAATATATGAATATAATTTATCATTTTAATAGGTCAACAGGGAAATTAATATGATAATCTCTGTAGACAGAGAAAACCACTTGAAAAGCCAAATGGTGCTTGATAAATGCTCAGTGAAACAGTAATCAGTGGATAGGTACTTAGTGTGAGCTCACATATCAAGTTCTGTCCCAAAGCACGTGTCATTCTTAGTGGAGAAACAATAGAATTAGCTTCACAAGAAAAGAGTACCAAGCATTAACAGTATTATTTAACACAAACAGACTTACAAATAGTGCTAGCCTTACAATCTCAGTAAATGATGGTGAAGAAAAATTAGAGGTATAAAACATGGGAAAGTAAAAATGATAAGATTTTATACATAAAATCTTACATAAGACATACCCACTTGTGTATCAAATTTGTGTTGCACTAATTGTGTTCAAAAATCAACCATCTTCACATGAGACCCCACTTACAACTACAAAAATAATAAAGTATCTGTCAATAAATTTACCAAGAAAATTTGCAGATTTATTAGAGAAGAAAAAGCCCTCAAAAAAGCCTCTGACAGACTATAGACAAGGAAGGCAGACTACATTGTTTTTAAGTGAAGATTCAAAGTGACAAAGATGTGAATCTCCACTAACTTATCACTTTAATTAAAATATAATAAAATACTAATGTGTTTTCTTCTGTAATAAGATCCACTACTTTTCCCCTTTATAGTTTTTAATAGGTAAGAAAATAAACAAGAGAAAGAGAACTAGTTTTTCATTAATTAAAATATTCTATAATGCTTCAGTAAATTGCACTGTTCAGTTCTGTTGCATAAGCCAGATAAATCAATCCAATCAAAACATAAAGTTTAAGAAAGATTTAAATGCACATGGAACTTTAGTAAAAGTTTGGCATCTTAAATCAAGACAAAATGAGCATGATTCAATATATGATGTTGGGACAATTCTATACCTTTTGTTTACACACGCAAGAAACATTTTAGAGGAATTAAAGATCTAAATAAAATGAAATCATAAATGCACTAGATGTAAAAATAGGAGGGTTCTTGCCAGGCATGGTGGTGCATGCCTGTAATCCCAGTATTTGGGAGGCTGAAGCAGGAAGATTTCTGCGAGTTCAAGTCTAGCTTAGGCTACAAAGTGAGTTCAACGCCAAACCGAACTGCATAGCGAAACCCTGTCTCAAAAAGACAAACAAACAAAAGAATTAAGGAGGTTCTTTTATAATTTCAGAATGGAAGAGAACTTTCTAAATATGACCAAAAAATTCAGAACCCATAAAGGAAAGTGTACAGATAATATTTTCTGTCAACTTGACGGGAATCTACTAGCCAAGATATTTGGTCAAACAATATTATGCGCAATTCTGTGAGGGTGTTTTTAAATGAGATTATTATTTACATAATCGGACTTTGAGTAAAGTTGATGGTCTTCTGTGAGGTAGGTGGGCCTCATTCAATTATTTGAGGCCTTAATAGAAAGGATGACCTTCTACTACTGAGCAAGAGAGAATTCTGCCAGTACAGCCTTTGGACTTGAGCTGCAACAATAGCTCTTAGATCTCTAGTCCATCAACAAGACCTGCAGATTGGGGGCTTGCTAGGCTTCATAATTATGTGAGCTAACTCCTTTTAAATATATCTCCCTCTGTTATTATATACAACTTACTGGTTCTATTCCTCTAAAGAACTCTAATACAGAAAATCTTAAAAGGAAATCTCTACAATGTACAAAAAGTTGTCATTATACCAAACTGAACCAAACCAAACTCAACCAAAGCATACGCCTACCCCTTAGCAAAATCATAATACATATACCGTTCTAGGTATTTCCCTAAAAGAGGTAAACACATAATATTATAGTGATGCATGTGTGCGCATGTTTATAGCAGCATGACTCATAACAGCTAAGCCCTGGAAACAGCCTATAAGTTCATCAACAGATGAATGGGAGAAAATGCGGTATTTCTACTCTGTGGAGTACTATTCTGTAAAGAAGGATAAATTTGCATCATTCGTAGGAAAACGGATGCACCTTGAGGCCATACTATTAAGTGAAATAAATCAGACATACAAGCTTAAATGGTGCAAGATTTCTCTTAAATGAGAAACCCAAAATATAAATTAAAGAGCAAAATAGAAGGCAGATAATAGGAAACAGGGAGACAGAAGTCTTGCTAAGGAGAAGAGACACAGAGATGGAGAGAAAAGGAGGAGGAAAGGAGATGAGAAAAGAATCTAGATGTGTTATGTACATGCACGAACTCCCCGACAAGTGTAATTTTTATGCACCGCAAACATGGAACTCATAGAATAGATCTCTCACCACCTGGATAAGACATTTGTGCAGAGAAATCATTACTGTCCTCGCTAGGGAAGGAGCGCCTCCTAATAGTCTAAGAAGACCGATGAGTCAATAGAAAAATGGACGAAAGGGATGAACAACCTCATACAGCTCTTGAAGTTCTGAAAAGATAACCACTATTCATAATTAGAAAAATAAAAGCACACAGAATTATTGCTTTTAGCTTCAGAATAAGAAAACTTTAAGGGGCTGGGAATTTAGCTCAGCGGCAAAAGCGCCTGCCTAGCATGTGCAAGGTCATGAGTTCGGTTCCCGGTACCGGAGAAAAATCAAAAAAAAAAAAGAAAACTTTAAAGGTCTGACTGCTGTGGGTAAGAACAGTTGGAAGAGGCAGCATGAATAATCGATGATTAGAGTAAAAACAGTACAGTTCCTATGAAGGCAATCGGCATTATCTATCAGGATGAAAAATGCATCTACTTACAGACTCAGCACTGCACATCCAGACATTTATTCTATACGTAATACATTCTCATGTGCAAAGTGACATATGCATAATGCTTGTTGGCTTATAAAAACAAAGGATGAGAAACAACCAAACATTTCATGAATAAGGTTCTGACCGAATGAAGCATGGTATATGCCTATGAGAGAAATCTACACATTATTAAATAAGAATGAAGATGTGTGGATGATATGAGAAGCTTTTAAAAATGCAAGATTTAAAACAGCAAGGTCCAGAATTATTTAAAGTATGCATCACTTTTGTAAAAGTGGAGGGGTAGCAAGATATCCTTTTATTGATTTCTATGTGCATAAAATATTTCTGGAAGGATCTATACTGTTTAAAACAGCTATACACTAATGGAGAGAGGGATGCATACTGGATAGATGAAGACTTATTAGGAAAGGGACTTCAGTCTATGATGTTTTATACTTTGTCCTATTTGAACAATGTATGTATTTAACTTACTTCAAGCACTAATAGGAACTGTTTTATAATTGAATTACTTTCAATAATAACTCAGTAATTTAGGTAATTTACTCACAAAGGACAATTAAAAATGTAAACAAAAACCCTACAAGTTTCTGAACACCTTGGAGAATTAACAAAGTAGTGAAACCCGCTAAGATCCAGAGGCAAGAGAAGGAGAGGGTGGAACTTGAGTTTTTGGGATTACTTTTCTCCAGGGCACTTTGCCAGTGACAGAGTGGTGACATGGGTAGCCTAGCACAGCAGTACAATAGCAACAGACCCAGAGAGTGGTCAGCTATTTAAATCTGGTACAGAATTCAAATAAGTATAATTACATTGTGAATAGAAAAGGTGGAGGCTAAGAATTTGAATAATGTGGAGACTGTGGAATTAAAAAGTTACAATAACTGAAATTAAGAAGTTAGTAGTTAGGTTTAACAACAGACTCTACAAGTGGAAAGGGTAACTAGTGAATTACAAGTGAAAAGAAAATATCCAGAATGAAGGAGAAAGGGATGCAGTAGCTACTGAGGAGAACACATGCAATAGAGAAACCCAAAAGGAAAGAAGAGAATAAGGTAAAAGCTGCATTTGAAGACATAATGGCTGAACTCCCCCACCAAAGAACAAAACATCAATCCACAGGCTTTCAGAGTTTTAAAAACCAAAAGCAGAATGGTAATTGTTATGGTTTGGATCTAGATGTCCCTCCAAAGCCTCATGCAGTCATAGGTGGGCTTTCTTTCATAGGCGGCTGGATCTACAGCTTGTCGTGCTGGGATTAAGGGTGGGTGATTACTCAATCAGCCCAATGACTGGTTGGGCACCACCCCAATCCCAGCAGCCCAGACACAATATAAAAGGGGTAGAAAGATGCTGTTAGGGTCCCTTGTTCCTTTTGTTACTTTGTAGATGCTGTGAACTCAACCCGTGCCACCCTGCCTTGGACTCAGCCAATTATGGACTGAAACCTTTAAACCTTTCCTCCCTTAACTTGTGGGTGCTGGTATTTTGTTTCAGCAGTGACAAAAGTAACAAAGACAACACTCCTGTCTAACATTACAGTAAAATTTTTTTTTTTTTTTTTTTTTTTTTTGAGACAGAGTCTCACTATGCAGTTCAGGCTGGACTTGAGCTCACTTTGTAGCCCAGGTTGGTCTCGAACTCACAACAATCCTCCTGCCTCAACCTCCTGAGTGCTGGGATAACATGTATGTGCTACCATGCCTGGACATTATGGTAAATTATGCTGGTAAAAAAGTTTTAAAAACTGGATGCTATGCTGGAGATGTAGCTCAGTAAAGTACTTCTCTAGCATACTCAAGGTCCTGGATTAAATTCCCAGCATGGCCAATGAAACAAAACAAAACAAAGAAAAATAAATAAATAAAACAAATACCCCCAACAACAACAACAAAGCCAAATCATCCACTGAAAATTTACACATTATCTTCAAAGGAGAAACAGTTACCCTGACAAGCCCCTTCTCCATAAAAATAAAGTCAACAAGAACTAAAAGACCACAGGATGATATCTTTAAAGTGGTAGAGGAAGTACCTGTCAACCTAGAATTCTATACTCAGAGGAAGTTTCCTTTTAAAAGGAAAGTGAAATGAAGATGCTTCCACATAATAAAAGATGAAGAGAATTTATCACTGGCTGAGCAGCACTCAAGGTATGAAAAGAGTTTTCAGGCACAACGAAATGATTCCAGGTGGAAGGCTGGAAATGTAGAAACCAAGAAAGAACAAGAAAGAGGAATCAAACTGTTTGAGTAAATTTGAATGAATATGCACTGTATCGGACAGCAACAGTAATGATTTGGGGTTTTAAAAATTTGTGGAGCTTTAATGTATATGAAAGCAACTGCACATAATTCTGGACTGGAGTACTGGGGCAGCAGAATTAAAGTATTCCGAGAACCTGATCATGTTCAGAAAGAGGTTAAAGTGCCCACTGGCATCAGACTCTGATTAGCCAAAGAATGCACGTTTTAATCTCTCTTACAATGGTTGTCAAAGTGAGATCCCTGAGGCAGCTGCAGCAGCATCACTTACTATACTCAGACACCCTTCCAAATTTAGGGGTCCCAGAACCAAGGAGGAGGCCCTGACACTTGTATCTTAATGAGCTCTGCAGGAGGTTCTAATATGCACTCAGTTTGGGGTCACTGATTTAGAGCAACCACTAAAAGAATAACAAGAGAGTATACACGTTCTGAATTAGTAGAGGGGCTCACTGGAGCAATTTCAATGCAAGAGAAGGCAAAATGTAGAGAAAGGGCTATGACTGGAAAGACAAAATAGAATGTATTTTTTAAGGTTCTGCTTCACTTTTATTTATTTAATTTGGAACGATTTACTTTTATTAGCACACATACACAGGACATATTGCTCACACGCACTGTGAGGAGCTGTACATGTACCTAACACATTTAATTCTGTTTTCATCCTCTTCTGCTCCCCTCCAGCCCTGTCTTTGTCTCTCGGGCTTTCCCATTTGCAAAAGATCAAACCCCCTAATTCCTACTGTCTATCTCTTGTTTTGATCTTTGTTTATACTTTGGGTTTCTCCTCTCCTCTCCTCTCCTCTCCTCTCCTCTC
>NW_004955423.1:16091931-16258498 GCF_000276665.1 Chinchilla lanigera
ATTTATTTCACCTAATATTCTGGTCTCAAAATGCATCCATTTTCCTAAATATGTCTCCAACTTATCCATTTTTATAACAGAGTAGTACTCCATCATGTACAAATATCATATTTTCTTTTTATCCACTCATCTGTTGATGAACATATAGGCCATTTCCAAGATTTAGTTATTGTGAGTTGCACTGCTATAAACATGAGTATTGTACGTACAATAAAATTAAATTAAATCTGAGGATATTATTAATTCCATTAAATTTAAAAGCAACTAATTTGAAAAACATCAATTGGCATATTGTATTAAACTATAGGCTAGAGACACATCTAACGTAGAGACAAACATTTGATAAATCAAAAATGGAAAACAAGTATATACTAAGACAAGTGAAAAAAACCTAATGCAGCTTTATATAATATCAGGCAAAATAGAAAACAGGATGAGAAACATTACTAGATCATAAAAGTATCAATCTCTTGGGAATGTAAATTTCTAAATTTGTCTGTTTCAAATAACATACTTTAAAATATAAAGCAAAATTTGGCAAATTACTAAATGAAATATATAAATCAATAACATTAAAAGATTATGATACGACTCTCTTGGTAATATAAAAATATCACACAAAAATTTTATTCAAATTCATAGAAGATTTGATAAAATGATGTGGTAGATTTTACAACTGACAATTATAAAGCACAATAACTGCAATATTTGTATTCTATAGAAATATAAAAGATTTTATGAGTAGCAACCATATGCTGGTGCATAAATAACCAAATTAGTATGTTTTCTCTCACCTTAAAGCAATTAAGATAGAAATCAGTAACAAAAAATACATATGAGAAAGTACTTTCTGTTGAGAAATTAAGAAATATTATCCTAAACTAAGAAGTCAAAGTGGAAATCATATTAGTACTTAGGAAATATTTTAAACTGAAAATAAAAACATAACTTGCAAGACAGAGCTACACTTGTGCTTTGGAGAAATTTGTTGCTTCATATTATCTATTTTAGTATTTTAGAAAAACTGCAAATTCAATCCAAAGGAAATTTTAAAAAGCAAATAATAAAGGACAGGATTAAGCAAATAATAAATAAATATACAAAAGAGAGAACAGCAATCGATTTTCTGAAATGACTAATACAATTAATAATGCCCAGAGAGAAATGGCACAGGTGGCATAGATACTATAGATGATAAAAATTAGCTAAGGGTAATATGAACTAAGTGTATTATAGGAACAGTCTTAGAAAAACACAACTTATGAAAATTGACATAAAAAGAAATAGAAAATGTGAATCTCAAATTTAAAACTTTTCCATAATGAAAGGATAGGCCTAAATTATTTCTCTTAGACATGTAAAGAAGGAATTAGTCTCTTAAACAGAACAGAGATAGGTCAATTTTCAATTTGATTTATAAGGCCAGAATAACATTGACAGTAAAATCTCATAAAATTATAGAAAGGAGAAGTAGGAGACAACTTCATTTTTGATTGCTATAAAAATCCTGATCTCGAATACAATACTGACAACTGAATCTTGTGTTGCACACAAGCACACACGCATGCACACATCATTATCAAATTAAGTTTAGTTTATTTCAGGAATACAGGTTTGTTTAACTGTCAAATATTATGTGACATAATTTACCTTTTCGCAATGAGCGAAAAAAATATGATCATCCCAATAAATGTAGAAAACTATAACATAAATCCTTGTCAAACATTCATTAATACAAAAAATATTTAACAAATTAGATATAGGAGAGAACATCCCCAATCTGATAAATACAACTCACAAAAAAGAGCAAAAAATAACTTTCAACAAACCACAGCTAGTAGTGACTTACTGAAATTTTTCATTTGTGAAATAGAAATTTAAACAATACTGGGTGTTATTACTGCTTTAATTCATCACTGTACTCGAGGTCCTAACAGCGCAATCAATAAAGAAGAAGAATGACAACAAAAAGTATTTTGGAAAGTGTCTTAGTGTGTTTTCTGTTTCTATGACAAAATGCCTGAGACTGAGTAATTTATAAAAATAGAAGTGTAACTTACTCATGGTCTGGAGTCTGAAGTATCCAAAAGCACAGAGTCAACATTTGTGTGGCAGCCTCCAGGGAGGGCATCATCTTAGTGCATCACAGCCTGGCAGATGGTACCCCAGAGTGAGACTGAGCAAGTGATCAGTCTTCTTATAAAGTCACTCACACTTGCATGGGGGCCCCACACTCCTGACCTCATCAAATTCTAATTAGCTCTCCAAGGCCGCACCTCCAAACACAAGCCATCAACGTGAATTTTGGGATTAAGTTTCCTACCTACCAAATTTGGGAGAGGCAATCAAACCTTATCAGGAAGAAACAAAAATTTCCTTATGAAAAGATGGTGTGGTTATTTATGTAGCAGATCCAAAAGAATTTAAAATGAGATGTTAGAATGCAAATCAATAAATTTGCTACCTGCAAAGAATGACTCTCAATAATGTTCCATGAAAGTCATATTCTAAGGAATTCTTATGCATTGTTCATTCACATGATGCTGAAGAAAATGGGAAAACTAAATCATACAGTTTAATGACACGTGCATAGGTGACAACATATGAAGAAAAAGCAAAAAAACCCCAATTATAAAAATCAGAAAGGGGCAATGTTATGAGCATGGAGGTGATACAAGGCTGAGGCCACCGACATTTCTGGGATGTATGATGAGATCGATGGCCTCATCAAAGAGTTTTAATCCAGCAAATCTGACTGGCCTGTGATTTTTCAAGAAGACTCTGAACACTCCTGGGTTGTGGAGGGACAGACCTGGAAGCAGGGAGACCAGGTATGATGCGTCTGTGGCACATAGCTGAGATGATGGTGTTTGTGGCTTGGGTCAGAGGACAGTATTCATTTTCTCTTAATGTTATACCACCATCACAGTAGCTTAAAACAACTCAATTTCGTGTTTATAGACCTCTGTGTTACAAGTCTGGCACAGATCTCACTAAAATCGAGGTGTAGGTGGAGCCATGTTCCTATCTGGAGACATGAAGAAGGAACCATTTCCTCACTCTTTCCACTTTCTAGAGACCATGTACATTCTTTGATTCAGGGTCCCCCTACTCCTTAGCTTCAAAAAGAGCATTGACATCACACCACCATTTTTGTAGTCACATCATTCATCAATTCTGACTTTAGAGAAGTGAGAAGGTCTCCCTTTTTAAGGGCAAGTATTGAAAGGGAAATTAAAATTAAAAAAAAAAAGGCTGCCAAGAATGCCCATGAAAACCAGATGGACATGTCTGTAAAAGCCTGATAATGGGACATTTCTTTCTTTGTGTAACCCATGTTTGTTTAACTGATGGCCTTGCAATGTAACTTGAGAAGTTTAAACTCCCTTAGCAAGCCATAATGTCAACTAACCCTCCAATCACAATGTGCCAAATCTGTCTTTGTACCTGCCCACTTTCCCTCCCTATGAAAGTCCCAAAACCCCACCTGGTGGGCTGCTGACTCCTTGTAGAAGATCCCAGTCAGGCCCACTGGTGTAATAAATTGCCTCCTAAACCTTCTGGGTGCCCATTCTTTCCATGTTTGGTCTGTTTTCCATAACAGTATGACGAGGTTGAGTTTGTCTAAATGATGGAGGATAAGCTCCCATCTCAGGGCCCCTAACTATGATCCTGTTTGCAAAGTCCATTTTGGTAGGATGCAGTAGGGAATTCCAGGAATCTAGAGATGGGGATGCAGACATCTTTTTGGTGATTTACTGTTCCAACCACAGGAAAGGTGTGGAGTAGGGTGGAAATGACACAAAGTATTCACCTCCCTTTAAGAAGTATCCCTCTGGAGGCCTCTGGTAGCCTCTATGTGCAAAGTTATATTCCCACCTGTGCTATGATGACACGAACTCAAGTCATTCTGTAACTCAGCCCTGTCCTGAATTTCTTCCTCCAACTCCTCTTCTGAAAGACAAAGATAGTTGCACAACTCACTTCTCTCTGCCCGCACAACTCCAGGGTTGTTTGGAGGTAGAACTGCATCTGCTTTAATAGCAATGGTTATAACCATGCAGCAGTCCTGTTAACCAGGGCAGGTTGTGTCCAATTCATTTTTAACTGGAAAATATGTAAGGCTAGTTAAGCTTCAGCCACATTCTTTAACATGATAAGCACTGAGGTAAGTTCCAGCTAGTGCACAATATCTTTCTGTTAACAGAATCCTACCATCACCTCTTTGCTTGGTCCCCAGTCATCGTACCAACTCCCCTCTTGACTCTTACCTTATCTTTCACAAATGTCTCTAATGATACAATGCACAAATTTTCTACTGGCTGGAAGGGATCTATCTCAAGAACTATGCTTTAAGAAGCCACTTCCCCCTCCTCGCCGGCATGACATATAACAGAAACCACTCATAAAAAAGTCAATGTTGAGCTATTTCCCTTTCATGCTGTTGGTAAACAGCAAGGAATTATAAATCTCCCTCCCCTTTTGGAGTCAATGGAATACACTAATGAGTGCAAACCACCATATTTCTGTTTCTTTCAGACAATGAAGAAAGAGTTTGATTAAAATGCAAAGATGAATATGCAGCATTTTGGCTTACAAGCTCCAAATTAAAACTATCTTTTTATTACATGCTTTTAAAAAATGCTTTTCTTGAAACAAATGTGTATGTATGTGCATGCAACAGAGAGCGGAGAATTCATTCACTGAAACAACATTTTCTCCTTAACAGCGACTTTACAGCCACACACCTTATGCTTTTAGGTCCTTTGGCTGCTTTCGAAAATAAAAACACCTCATATATTTGCTCTGAGTTACCCAGACCTCCACTTTAGGGTTTATGCTAAGTAAACAGGTATTTGCTAAAATGAAAGAGGTGACATTATCGTGTGCAGGTGCGGAGGTTTGAATATGTCATTACATCTCCTTTAAGTCCCCTTGACTATGCCTGTAAGTCTCTAAATTTTCTCTGAGCTGCTTGACATTTGATCTGGGATCATCCAGGCTGCCCTCTCCCAACTCCTCTCCTCCTGTGTCTTTCAGCTCCTCGCAGCAGCGATGTGACTAGAAATAAACACGGCTCCCAGACTCCGCCAGTGAAGAGCTCTGCATTTTTTATCATGTTTTCCTCAACCTTCTTCCTCAACTTGCCCTCTTAGTTATTCCGCCTGCCTCTCAGGCTACCTATATACTCAGTCGCTTCCGCATCTCTGTCGGAGATCGCTAAAGGATGCCTTCAGACAATGAGCCACCTGTGTGGCTGCTTCATGGTTGTCTGATGGCTGCTTCACTTTGGATATTTAACCCTCATTTGTTGCTTTATGTTAATTAAATTACTTAAGTATAGAACCACAGTTTTATTCAGCCCTCCCATGAGTCAGTCTTTATCTAAGTCACTGAAATTCTATGCTTGGCAAAAACAAACCATCCCAACATTCAAGGAGATTCTCATGGGGGTGGGGAAGAGAACATTATTAGTGAAAACATCCTGTAAAGGATATAAAATTACAGCTGCAGGAAATACCCTGGAAGCACCAGTTGCTATGAGGATGTGTAACAAGGCCATTTGAAGAAGAGTTCTCTGAAGTGATGTTTGCCCTGGGTCTGAGTGACTTCCAAGCAGCAACTCAGAAGAGGAATAGGTACATTCAAGGCAGCAGGAACAGTATCTGCAACCCTCCTGTGCTGGGAGGAAACCGGGAGATGCAGAAGCTGAATAGAGGCAGTGTGGGTGGTACATGGAGCAAGAGAGCTGGGATGCTGATGTGGCCGGGGAAGTGCTCATGGGCAGACCGTGGACGACCTTACAGCTACTGTGATGAGCTGGTTCCACTCCCCAGGATAAGGAGCACCAGGGCAGCCTTCATCCAAGAGAGGGTGACTCCAGACAACTGTCAGATTTTCTTGTCCTTGTTTGCTTTCTTTGCATTCCGGGGACGTGGATGACAGTTGTAAACAAGATCACTCACAGAACTTCAGTGAGACCTTCGGAATTTGCAGTACAGGTTTTGAATTGGATTCCTAACATCTGGCCTCTCCAAAAGGGCTTTGTGGGCAATGCACGTGCAGCTATTTAGGTGGCCGTTGCTGAATATACCCATCAACTACGCATTTAAGAGGCGAGCGTTGGCAACCTTCCTTTTCCTCACTTCTTGGACAAAATGAAGAAGCCCAAAGATGTTACTGAGTCAGGTGTCCCAGAGGCAGCACAGCTCACAAGTGCTCGCTAAGCTCACACTTGCTCAGGTGCCTTTTTCTTTTTTGAAATCAGTCTTCAAAGAAAAATAAACTGCATTTGATGTAATACGTCTTGTGATCTCAAGATAGAGCTTTCTAAGGGGATGGAGCAGTTCCTGAGAGCCTCTTCGGGTGGGGCTCCAGCTGATGCCTTAGGAGAGGAGGCCGGAGCAGCGCTCTGGAGAAGAAGCCTTAACAGAGACTGTGGGACATAAGAGGGTGACTAAGACTGTGACGATTTATAAAGCTATTCTGAGGAATCCGATGAGCTGCCAGATTTGGGAGGGCAACTGGCGCTCAGAAAACTCAACAGGAGTGACTTGAGAGCAAAGAGGCTGGCAAAGCAACTTTTTCTAAGAAATTTGCAATCGAGCCTTCCCCTGCCCCTGCCCGTTTTGTGCTTCAAAAAGCATTGGCTACACTGGACCACATTTGGACCGGGCCCTCGCTTGATCCCCATTTCTCTAAGCATCTGTCTGTTTCAAAGCAAACTAGGCCATGATTCTTTATGTTTTACTGTGCCCACAGGCAAGAACAGCAGGTCCGGAAAAATAAGCCAAAAACAAGCAATGATTCTAGAGGAACTAAAGAGTTAATACAAAAAGCAAACTGCAGGAAAGAGAGGAAAATGATAGTTATAATTATATTACAATATTAAATTTTAAACCTTGAAATACATAACTGTATTTACATTAAAACACCAAAAGAAAAAAAGCCCCAAAGAAATATATGCAGGCTTAGTGTTTCTAGACATTTAGTAAATATGGATCTTTCCACATGTATCCTCCAAAACCTACACAAATGAATGAAGAAAGAAAATAAAACCACCCATAAACCCCGCGTACTGCTCAATCAGGAGACAGAATATTGCAAGTCTCAGTTTACACAAAGTGGGGACACGATAGTCTCAAGCCCCTCCGGCCAGTGCTGAAGACCCAGGTGGAGAGGGAAGTCAGTGGAGTGGTCTGGGGACAGAGGAGGGTGCCGCAGAGCCTCGCTGTGGCACAGCACCGGGGACAGCGTCACCTTCTAAGAGGAGAAACTGAGAAAGCTCTGCGGCCGTATGGGCCACAGAAACTGCCAGTGGGACACAAAAGGAGCTCAAGTGCAGCAGTGCAGCATTGGAAGACTCCTGCGGGGGAGGAGAGGCTCTAGGGACCTAGGTAGGGAGCAAGAAAGGAGGAATGCACAGGGTTCTGAGTGACAGGCCAGTCACAGAGAGAGAAGGCATGGTGCCCCACGCACCACACAGACTGCACCATCCATTGTGAAGAAAGTGAACTTCCCGGTATCAACAGAAGACCATGCCCTTGAGCTGGAAAACTTAAGTGAGTCTCCCTAAAACCTATTGGGAACTGTCTAGAATCATCTGTTTTTGCTGGTCTGGGAAACTGCAAGACAAAGGCTAGAATAGCACACAACATCCCTCACAAATCCACTCTAAGACTGTAGACAGTGAGAATCAAAATATTCCGGGGAGTAAAACGTCCTCCTCCAAGTGACACGGCAGAAATCATACAGTTGTACGACAACCCCCAAACTGAATTAAATGTCTATTTTAAAGAAATGCTCTCAGTTCAAAAATACTTCTAACTGGAAGTTCTAAGGCTCACAACAGAAAGGACAAAATGAAAGAAGATAGGAAATCGGAGTTGAAAGAACCAGGAAACACCACGCATTGGAATAAAGACAAGCAACTGTCAGTACCCAGCTAGTGATCACAAAACCAACAAAGGCACAAACAGGCAAGCAACTGGCTTTAACAGGGGGACACAAGGTCACCCACACAGCATTTCTTCCAAAATGTTGAACCTGAATGCAATAAAGAGAAGTTGGACAAGTCCAGAACACAGGACACTTTCAAAGACAATTGGCAGGGACTCTAGAAAAATAGCAGTAAAATGCAAAAACAAAAAAGGGGATGGCATAGATTAGCTAAACTAAAGAGACTTATTTTGAAATACAATATGTGATTCCTTATTCAATCCTGACTTAGGGGGAAATACTGCTTTCTCCCATGAATACTATGTATTTATCAGCTGTAAAGAATATTTTTGAAACAAATTAAGACATCTAAATACTGCCTCCATAATACCGTGATACCAGAGTACTGATCTGTGATAACTGTATTATGGTTAAATAGAAAATGTCCTTTTTCTTAGGTGATGTTAGCTGGCTGGCGTATTCAGGGTGAAGTGTCATGTCTCCTACTAGGACTTTCAGATACATAAACAAAATCTGTATGTGTGGATGGATAGATAAGTGTCAAGATGTTAATGTTTGGTGACTGCAGTTGTACTGGGTTTGTCTTAGTCTTTTTTTCATTGTGGAGAAAGAACACCCAAACCCCACAGTTTAAAAGAGGACAGGTTTACTTTAGGCTGATGGTTTTCAGGGGTTCAGTCCATAGTCAGCTGGCTCCAGGCAGACACAGCATGGTGGTAGGTACTGCAATAGAGGACAGCAGCTCACGTCATGGTTGCCAGGAAGCAGACAGTGCAAAGGGTGGAGTAGGAAAGGAGATCCACCCTTCCAGGCCACACCTCCGACTAACTGCCTCTAGTCAGGTCCTACCTAAGAGTACACGCTGCTGCTGAAGACATGAGAGGATGAATCCACTGAGGAGTGCAGTGCCCCCATGATCCAATCACCTTCAAAAAACCCTGTCTGTAAATGCCCGAGTTCTGAGGCTCATGCAAGACCTATGCCTTGAGAGGATTGAATGGTGTCCCTCCCAATTCAAGCCAACCAAGAACAGTGGAGTGTGACCTTAAGTGGAGGCAGAGTCTTTGTCAGTGTCATTAAGATGAGGTCATGTTGGGTTGGGAGAGGGGGCTAAATGCAGTGTGACCGAATTCCTTATGAGAAGAGGAAAGGGGACCTGGGACAGGAGACGTGGGGTAGAGGCCACATGATGACCGAGGGAAAGGAGTGAGGTATCTGCAAGTCAAGGGACAACTTCCGGCAAGAGTCAGGGTAGGCAGAGGAAGGAAAGAATCTCCCCTAGAGCCTGAAACCAACACCTCTGTTTCAGACTCCCAGTCTCAGAACTGGGAGAGAATGAATTTGTGTTGTTTTAAGGTAAGTTACTCAGTTTGTAGTAACTCCATTTTTCACAGAAGCCCTGGGAAGCTCACACAGCAGGTAGAGATAAAAAGTGCTTGATAAAAATATTTGCAATTTTTCTGTGGGTTTAAGATTCTTAAGGACAGATTTGTTTGAGCTAAAGGTTTTTAGAGGTTTGGTCCATAGTCAGCTGGCTCCAGGCAGAAACAGCATGTCAGTTGTTAATTTCCTACCACCTTGTCTGAAATTCTGTATTGTTTTTTATTATTTTTATGTTGTTTTGTTTATGTATTTGTATTTGTGAATTTGTTTTGTTCTTTTCACTTTAAAATGAAAAAAAAAAAAAAAGAAACAGCATGGCAGTAGAACTTGCTCCTTTAAGTCACAAGTTGGGTAAAATAAAAAGAAATAAACATTTAAAAAGTACATATGTAGAAAAGAGAAATTCGAGAAAATACACCACTCAACAGAGATTCTCACCCCAGTGATCTCAAGGAGCCCTTGGCCCTAAGGGAACCTCAGAAAACCTCCTGAGCCTCATGTTAACAAGTGTGCTTATCATTCCCCTGCCTGCTCCCCAGATCCGTGCTCAGCACTGCATGTGACTGATTATGGTGTGAAGCTGCCAGGTGTTCAGAATGGGTGAGATGGCTGGGAGTCGGATTGTTCAGTCACAGAAATGCAGCTGGTCTGACAAAGGGACAAAATAGATCCTCTATTCACAGGAGTGATAGGCAATATCCTACAATTAGTGAAACTATGAACAAAGTCAGTATTGGGTCTGGCTTGAGACAAAGAAGCAGAGAGGGTGCTGGCGTCACACAGGAGGGAACGAGCCAGGGGAATGGCTGGCGGTGGCTAGCCGGTTTTCGTCTGCACTGTGGACTCTTGGAACCAGACTCTCCCGGTCTGAATTCAGGTTCTTTCTCTTACTGCCTTTTTAAAAATTGGGCTGTTGTGGTAAATGTATTTGCAAAGCATTTGGAATATTTTCTGCAAAGTAGCACTTTACAGTTGTTACCTTTTTCTGGATCCTGGGCCCGAGATAGGTAAATGGTTTCCTTTATTAGTTCCAAAGTGCTTCGGAGGTAGGAGTAGTGATTTTAACAGAGTTTAACCCTGAGATTCTGGAATCATCACACCCAGTTTTAAGGTACGACAGAAGATTGTGACTGGGAGCACCTGATAGTTTTTATTTTCCTCTTTGTGATTATTTTCTCCCGAATTTCCTACATTAAGACAGATTTAATTTGACCATCAGAATAAAAGAAAAAAACAGAAAATAACTATGTCCCTTTCACTTCTTATCTTTCCACTGAAAAATGAAGGTTGTAGACATAATGGTCAAGAGGAAAGATTCTTCTTCTTTTTTTTTTTTTCTTCAAAATATATAATCAGGATCCAAGAAGCAGAAATATCAGAGACCTGTACATCCTTGTCCTGGCCCTGCCCTGCCTGCAATTAGGTGTTTAGGGGGCCCTAGAAGAGTTAGTGGAAAGCCATGAAAAGTAAAATTAAATTAAAAAAAAACCCTCAAATTAAATTGAGTGAATTATTCTGATGAAAACACACAAAGTCAAGCAGGAAAGCAAAAGGACATCAATAAGTTTGGATGTTCATTTAATGTGGATTTATAGACTTCATTACAAACAAACATTGATTAACAATAACTTACTTCCAAAGAAAACTTCATGTGTACCAATAGTTGAAAGTAAAATCAACATCTTGTAGTCTTAGGTTTCAGGATTCTTGCTCCTCAAACCTTTTATCACAATTGGGCCAATTTAAGAAAGGGTACAATGAGTGTAAGGAATAGGGTAGAAAATAGTATTAAAATATGAATATACATGATATCTGACCCAATGGCTACCATATTAATCGCTGAATTAACCTGCATCTCAGTGTAAAAAATATTAAACACATTCCACCATCAGATTACACAGGGTGGTCACAGATAATTAGCACAAGAAGGGGAGCTCAAGCCCATCCAACTCAGCTGTCCATGCAGAGCAGCCATTATTATATGTAACATGATGACAGGTGTCAGCCCCACAGCCCCTCCAAATCCTGGTCTGTGCCACATGGAATTCACCCTAATCGATAGTAACAAAATAGCCCCTATGCAGCCACCTATGAGTGCTAGAAAAAAGCAGAACTTTCAGTCCTACCACATGCTTGCTTTTCTTCTGCTTGATAACAACCATAGTCCCCTTTTTCCAGTGTGCTTCTTTTGTCACTGTTCACTAGTGACCGAAAGTTCTTTGCGGGCAAGAGTCATGACTGCCTCGCTTACTTCCAGAGCCACAGTCCCTTCTGACATAACCTTGAATTCACCATGCGCTTGTTAAATTAGTAAACACAGCTTTTGGGTGTTCATGCTCTTCCTATTTTAACTTGAAGGGAAGCTAAAGGGGAATGAGGTCTTTTCTCAAAGCTAGTGAATGTCAGAGCCGACCCAGATCCATTTCTATTGACCACGAAGCCCAAATTGCAATGTCACATTTCATTCCTTTCCCTTCCACTTAAAGTTTCAGTTTTCCACATATCAAACTAAAGCCACCCCTGTGTCTTACTGCTTTTATAATGTATTGTGCTGTATATTTAATATTAGCAAACATTGTCTGTAATCATCCCCATGATTCCTTTTTCTCCTCCTAATCCATAAACAGATCAAAGTTTAAACCAGTGTGCAGAGGATAGCCTGTATTCACACCAGACCTATTGTTCAGCTTTAAAACTTTTTGTGAGCTGGTTGTTTAATTAAAAATTAAACTTACAAAGTAATAAAACACACTAAAAGCAGAGCAAATTTTAGTGCAAAACAGATAATCTTTCCAACAAACAGTGCTGGCACAATTGGTCATCTATGGGCTAAAACAGGAGCCATGATTTTGAACTTTATGCCATATAGAAAATTAATTCAAAGTGGATCATAGATATAAGTATAAATGTAAAAGTAAAAAACTTTTATAAGAAAACACTGGAGAAAATCTTCAGGATCTAAACCCAGGTGAGAAATTCTTAGACATGATACCAAAAGCATGATCCATAATAGAAAAAACTGATAAATTGTATTTCATTATAAATAAAAATTTTTGTGCTGTGAAATCCTTTTAAGAGGATGCAAAGAGAAGTTACAGGTTGGAAGGAAAAGTTTGTAAACCACATCTGTCAAATTTTGATATTTAGAATGTATAAAGAACTCTCAAAACTCAATGGCAAAGAAACATTTCACTTAGAAGTGGGCAAAAGGTATGAAAAGACATTTCACCAGAAGAGAGATAGGTAGCAAATAAGTACATAAAAAGATGTCCAGTATTGATAGCCAAACTCTATTCTTATAAGGACACTAATCTCCTCATGGGGACCCACTCTTATAACCTCATCTAAACTTAATTTGCTACTAGTGGCCCCATTTCCGAATACCATCACATTGGTAGTTAGGGTTTCAGCATATGAATTTTGGCCGTCCATGGAGGTAATATTTTATGAGGTCTGCTAATGTGCTTTCCCCCAAATATGTATTCAACAACATTCTCATTGGTTGCTGGAAATGAGCCATATAGAGTATATCATAGAAATGAACACTACCAAATCAGCGCTTGATGTATTGCACTGTTGATTGTTAAGAACTTGATGGAGAATCAACAGGAAAATATCATCGTTAGTCAGGAGAAACATATCCTGGTGTTCTATTGCACAGTAGGGTGACCGTATTATGTATTTCAAAACAGCCAGGGGGGAGGATTTTAAAATTCTCTCACCATAAAGAAATGATAAATATTTAAGGGATATATATGCAAATGAATTTGATTCAATCAGTGCCCTATGTGTAGATATACTGAACTATCATATTGTACATACCCCATGAATATGTGCAATCATGTCAGTTGAAAGTAAAATAGAAGAGAAAGAATGAACAAAAGAAAAATGGACGAACAATATGTAAACACTACAGACTTAAAGGTGTGTCATGTTTGTGGCCATTACATCATGGAGAATGGTATAAATTTGGAAAGATGGTTTTCTACTATTTGAAAACATTTCTTTGATTTCATAAAATCTCCTATTATTGAGGGGCCAGTGAAGTTGCAACACAAGCTTTTTTCTCTTTTCAGTTTCTTTTAACTAAAGTAACCATAAGTATCAGTCATATTCATGCTGGAGTTATACTACCTCACCATCAGCTCAGGTTGACTGCAGATATTTGGCTAAAATAAAAAGAAAAGCATTCTTCCAGAGCTGGTCAGCTATATGGAATTTATCACAAAAAGAGAATTGTATGTTTTAATGTTACTTGTAAATTGTGTGCTGCTGTTTTCAGTAAAAGGCGAAAGATTTATATGATCTGAAATCAGAGTTGCGTTACTCTGCATTATTAAATTAACAATAAGCTTAACCATGCAGATATGCACATTTTAAGGAATCTCAGTGATCAGACCTTTACTAGCACAACACTGGTTTAAACCCAATCTTCTTTCTATTCTTACTTCAGTGGAGATATCACAGCTTTGCCCTTTTCAAGTGTTCATGTGAGTTTAACTGCTTTTCATTGTTGTTATTGTTGTTGAGGCAGGTCTCGATATGCAGTTCAGGCTGGCTTTGAACCCACTATGGCACTCAGGCTGGCCTCAAACACATGGCACTCCTCTAGCCTCAGCCTCCCGAGTGCTAGGATGTCAGGTGTGTGTCACCACACCTGGCTCCATGTAGGTTAATTGTGTTTGCATCTGGCTTTCATTTTTTGCAAATGCCATGTTCCTGGGAGTCTGGTTTGACCCAATGTATGTCCAGATCTGTCTTTAGAATCAATGACCTATGACAATTGTAATCCCCATTGAGTTTGTAGGAACATAGTTTCCCCTCACTCTCATAGTAATCTGGGTCAGTTTTACTTTGCTTATACTTACACACCCAGTTCACGAGTGTTCATGGTGTTTCAATTTCTGTTGGAGTCGGAAAGCAAGACTTCTGCATGGCAGGTGGTCCATGAGATGAAGTGTATTTGGACTTTACCTAATACTAAATGTTTCACAGTCTCTATCCCTTTGTTGTGACCATGTACCTGGTAAAAAGATCAAACTTCAACTTACTTGCAGTTTAGCCCTCTGCATAGCTCCTAATTTTCAGGCTCATTTTGGCTTTTCATTCTGGTGCCCAAAATCTACTCTTTTTTAAAGGTTCAGTTCTTTTTTCATTTTAAAGACAAAAGTTCGAAAGCATATTAACAAGCACACATACATTTACAAAACAACACAAAAACAATACAAGCAGTTCTGAATTTCAGACAAGGTGATAGGAAATCAACAATGGTTGTTGTATTACATATTGACCTCTTTAAATTGGTTACTCAGGTAAACATATATAGACAGGGAAGATGGATTAAACAGTGGAGATCCAGTTCTGTTATGTTTTCCAGTAGCTTTCCCTCTCTAATTCATTCCGTGTGGAAAAACACTCCATCCCTTTCTCTGGGTTCCCCCAGCCACACCCCACTTCTGACATAACTGTCAGATATATCTTATGCCACATTTAATTTAGCTTAAATTTAATCACAGAGACTAATATATTGTTTGTACATAGCAAAAACTTAAAAAGTCCTGGCTCAGTGGAATGAAGAGCCACGTGTCACTAAAGGAACGAGTTGGCTCTTTTTGCATGCCTCAGTTCTCTTATCTGAAGTTGGGAAGAGATTACAGACATGCTGTATAGTACACGGCACATGCTTACATTTGGGATAATGATGTGACACACAGTTCCATTACTGGCACTGTCATTATCATGTGACGTATGGATTGCGGGTTCGGTGAGCAGGTGCAGGAGTTACCGAGTGCAGGGCAGTGCATGAGCCCTAAGCTGGGTCAGGACTCTGCAGATGGAAGGTCTCCACTCAGCTCTGCCCACCGTGCACCACCTTGGGTCAGCCGAGCTCTCTGAGCTTCGGCCTCCTCATCTGCACCATGTGTGGGAGCCTGGGGAGAAGGCTTAGCCCCTCTGCAGGCCTGTAACTGCACTGTCCATGGGACAGTCCCCTTGGGCCGGGCTGTGCTGAGCTCAGCACTGTGACAGGCAGTGCTCCGGCTTCCCTGACTTCCTGTCTCTGTACTCAAGGAACCTCTCCCAGGGGAGGTCCAGGGCTGTCTTGGTGATATATTTGTGGGTACAGAGACACCCAGCTGTTCTGGCTTGGTCACTGCACTGACTGGACAAGGATTATTGCCTCCCTCACTTTATGACCATAGTGATCATTTGAAAGTTATAGGAGGAAAAAAAAAAAATCAATGCCGTCAGAGGTGACATGTCTGATGGTTTTCCTCTCAGCAAGTCCTGCGGGAGGGACCCCTCTCGAGTTGGTCAACCTGGTGACACTGCTCCAATTCATCCTCTCTGCAGACCTCTTGGGCTACAGGGCTGGTGACCTCAATCACAATGGCAGGAACGTAGACTCCCAGAATAACAGGGTGTCATGGCTGGAAGAGCCCCTGTCTCGTCCAAACATTCAATTTTACACATGAGGAACCTGGAGCTCAGAGAGGCCAGGGGACACATCCGAGGTCACAGAGTTAGTGATGGCAGAGCTGGGCCTGGAGAGCGGCTGTCCCAGAGTCCTGGCTTAAGAGTTCCGTTCCTCCCACCGACCCCGCCCATGCTGGACCACAAGTAGCTCTGATGATAAAGTGAGCCCCAAACAAGTACAAACAGGTAATGTTCAGACCATCCTCCTCTCCTGGCCCCAATTCTTGATTAAGAGTTGATAGATCGGAAGTGTGGCAGAGAGTTGAAACTGACCTTGGGAAAAGTTCATTTCCAAATCTTAACTCTCAACACCACAGCAAAGCTTTCTTTCTCTTCAGAGTATTCCAGTCGGAGCTCCAGTGCCATTATTTGGGAGCCCTAAGCAAACAGTGTTTAAGGAGCCCTTTTCTCCTACGCCTGAGCACAGGCCCCTGGCACTCCTCGGGTGTGGGCTGTAAGAAGCAGCGCTTATGATTCCGGAATCAGGCTGCAGGGCCTCTTGAGAGGAGCACAGGCCCAGGATCAAGCTGGCACAAGGCTGGCACTTGGAAGACATTCAAGTTTTATGGGAAGAGTCCAGAAAGTGTCACTCATGCTGGTAACCACAGTGTCACAGAATATGCGGTAGAAACGGCTCCGCTGTAAGCAGTGAGGGTCAGGTTGATAGCGAGTGGCTCAGGAAAGAAGCTTAAGGTTCCTGACAAGTGTGTGGACTAAGCATGTGAGACGCATGCTTTGTCACGTTCATTCTCGTGGGAGGTGCTATGTGGGCAGCAGGAATGACAACGGAGTAATATCTTCTCCTTATATTCTTACTTATTTCAACAGCAGAAGTGTACATTCTTATTTGAGAGGTCCTCTCTTCTGTGCTTTTCTCCTTTTATGCTTTCAGAAAATATGAGCAAGGTGGAAGTTTCCTTTTTTGGGGAAGGATGTTTGTTCTCAGGAATCGGAGGCCCCCAGTGTGTGCCTGAGGTGAGGGTACAGGAGGGAGCTACCTGCTAAGGCCAGATGAGCTCCAGGGAGTTAGCAGGCCTCCTCTAGTGGGGACAACATTGAATCCCTTCCTGTCCGTTGCTGGCCACACCTCTCCCAACCTCCTTCTCCTTGAGTGGGATCACAGGATTGAGCTCGGATCAGTGAAATGTTGCAGTGGTTGTCACAGGTCCTTCTAGACCTGGCCCTGCAGACATGTCTGGTGCCAACTTTTAGCTCTCTCTTTCACAGCAAGCTGGTAGGCTACAAGACACAAGAGGCTATCTAAAGCACTCTGGGCTCTAGGTGCAAAGTAAGCTCTGTACGCCAAACACTCTTTGGGGTTTATTTGTTATTGAAGCATCGTCTATCCTACCCTAACCTTTTCCTCTGATCTGTCAAGCCCACCTTATCTGAGGATGGCAGGGAGGCAAGAATGCAGGGCAGGAGACTTCCGAGGGATTATACACTTTGCCTTTGCTGGAGATCCTCTCCGCTGGTGTGTTTAGGACTATACATATGTTGGCAAAGGGATTTGAGGAGAAGTCACAGGTTTATGCTTACGATCTCTTCTGCCTCTACTTTCCAACATCCTACTTTCTTACTTGTTCCCATTTTGTTTAAATGCGTACTAGGAAAGCTTCTAAGATAAAAACCAAAACTTACAGGGTAAATTAAATATTTCAGATGCCTTTTTTTCCTGCAAGCCCTCAATACTTTTGAACGTTTTTCTAATAATCATAATTTAACTTCAATGTAAACAATTCAGCTTTTCAATTTCTTTGTAGTAGAGTTTAATTTCTTTTTATTTCCTGTTATATGATAGAGGAGGTTTGAAACAATCTATAAATTATTGCTTTCAGGCTGGCATTCTTCCTATTATTGTGAGTCTAGGCATATAAAATACATTCATCCTAAACTTTGGTTAATGTCTAATGAAAATATGTGAATTCATGAATTCTGAATTTGGTTGCATTTCTGTTCTCAAAGTTAGTCTACTAAGCCAGGCATGGTGGCATTCACCATTTGAGAGGCTGAGGCAGGAGGATTGCTACAAGTTTTCAAGGTCAGCCTGGGCTACAAAGTGAGTTCAAGGCCAGCTTGAACTGCTTAGTGAAACCCTGTCTCAAAAAATCAAAAGAAAAAAGCCTACTAATAAATAAATTACTGTCATCTGTTTGAATTGTTACATGCAGATTAGAACTGTGGGTCAATACGATGTATTGCAGTTTTGGTAAGTATGTCTTATAAGCTTGGTATTTTACAAAAGGAAGTTGAGCTCAGTTAATACTTTCACAAACTAAAACTATATAATTCATTATCTCTTAATTTGGTAATCTGTTAGGATGACATCTATCTGTTCAGCAATAGACATGTTCATTTGAAAATAAGTAAGTTAAATGTACAAAAAGTGTTTGCTTGTGCTTGTGTATCCAGAAAACATCATCCAGTTTAGATACAAAAGCACAAATCCAAAACCATTTAAATCCATAGGTGAATTTCTTTCAAGCATTAAAACTAAACAACTCCAATTTAAAATTTTTATTATCTACCAACCACTCTGGACCACTCTTATGAAAAGCTCCCAAGGCAATTTGGGTTGCAGACATTTTTCTTCCTTGACTTCCAAATACAGCTTTGTATTAGCGTGTTCAGTAAAGTAAGTAGCACTTCCACTGGATTACCTGCAAACATTCTTGACCTGCATCTCATTCTACTTGGAGGTAATTATTTGCTGCTAATGCAAAGTGCTAAAGACAGCCTTAAATCCTGATGACTTATTTTGTAGATTGGAAATTAGACCTCCCAGTTCCTCTCTTAAAACAGCACCATAACTATTCTCCACTTTGTCAAATAGAGAACCTAACCTGATTTTTCTGAGGGGAAGCTTTTTATTCAAAACAAGATATTGGTCCTAGACCGGGTGGAGGAAATGGGTGAATTGCTTAGGGAATGAGGTCAGGAATGAATAAATCAGAAAGAGTGTTGGTGAAGTCTAGACTTTCAGTGTCTAGTCAGGATGGTGGGATGTAGCTTTCAGTCTCTCTAACTCTCTCTTTACAGTGCACTGAAAATGCAACCTTTTATTTAGACATTCTAAACAGCAGCTGTAAAATTTAGCCACAGTCACTGGATAATTTTGTTGTTTTTCTGTGTCTAGATAGAGAAGCAGAATATTAATTCATTTAAATTCAAATCAATCATTTCTGTATACTAAGAACTCATCTCTGGATTAATAGTATTTACAGTAAAATGGAACAGGGTTTCTCTCAGCCTGATTCCTGGAATCAATAAAAAACAACAGTAAAGGGCTATTTTTTTCTGTGAATACCTAAATGACTTCACAACCATTATTCCACTCAGAGGAAAAATTATTCTCCTATCACAGCGAGGGGGAGCGAATGCATGGCTTCTATTAAGACTAATGGAGTTTGAGATGCAAAGTTCAGTTCTTAGGAAGAAAGTTATTTGCCACAGGCCTGCAGAACTGAAGAGAAATTTACCAATTAGTTCTCCCTAAACCAAGGAGCATACTCCTTGGCATTTTTTCCTTCATAAGGGAGTAATGCATAGCATCATCATGTATTTTTGAAAACAGGAAATTAATTACCCTCCATAAATTAAAAAGATGACAAATATAATAATACAAGCTCAAACATATGGGACCGTGCATTGGTTATTTTTCATCATGTAGGAAATTAAAGTCTACAAAATATAGAAACATCACAGTGGAAAAATAGGGAATGTAGGGTGTGATTTATAACCCTGGTTTTTCCCGGGGGGCAGAGCCCAGGCACGTGTTCTACTGTATTGCACTATTTTCTGTCTTTTAAAATTATTCTTCTAGTCTAATCAAAACAGTTTTTTGACCCAGCTTTTTTTAACTTCCTTTTTTTTTTCTGCCACAAACATCTCAGGCATCTTAAATGCAATTCACTGGCATTCATAATCTTATTCTTGAAGAACTCACCCTCTACCCAGCCCTCCAGAAACCTCTGGTAGGGTTCAGATGAATCCGAGATGTTTACAATGTTAGACCAGACCCTGGTCAGAAGGGAGGGTTTCACAGACCTCACTGTGTCTACACCACCCCAATGCCATTTGACTCAGTAACTCCAGCACTCTTATAACAGAAGCCCAGTCACCCAGACTTCCTGGAGAACTACCCCAGGCCAGGGCCAAGCTGCCAGCATCCCCAAGCCAGCAGTGGGAGCAGCTGTCTTGTTTCCAGCCTCCTACCTCACGAAGGATGGTCAGACTTCCGCCTAAGCTGGTGCTACTCAATCTGCTAAGCTTCAAAGATAAGGACTACATATCTTTCCTAAAGTGAACTCTAGGTAGTAAGAGCTATAATTACAGGTCCCAAATCAATACTGATGAAAGCCTCTGGTTTTGTTGGAGAAAGAGAATCAGAGATAAAATTTCCATGGCTAGATATGGAATTTTCTAGGCTAGGTGCGGAAATCACAGACTCTGCCTCATGTTCACCTTAGAGCTTGCCCCTGAATCAAGGAAGCTGCTTTAGAGAAGTGTGCTAGTTCATTTAAACAATTGAGTTACATGAACACTTTTAAAAATAGTGTACATTTGTGATACATAATAGTTACATTAGTTTTGGGATCTATATCTATCTATCATCTATCTATCTATCTATCTATCTATCTATCTATCTATCATATCTCAGGTCCTGATAATTTCTGAGGATTTAGTTTTGTTGTTGTTCTTGTTGTTTTTTTTTTGTTTTTTTGGTATGGAATGAAACTCAAGACCTCACACTTGCCAGGCAGGCGCTGTGCCACTAAGCTATATTGCTGGCAGATCTTGATCATTTTTTATCCCTTTCCCATTTCAGAAAGATTGCATGACTGTTTCTTACCATGTCTCCTTTATTTCACTCTTTAATTTATTTATATTTTGAGAAACCACATGATATGTAATGTTCTGTGTCTGACTTATTTCACTTAGTATTATAGTTCTATGATCCATTCATTTTCTTACAGATGACATGATTTCATTCTTCTTTATGGCTGTGTAATGCTCTGTTGTGCATGGATACATCCTTTTTATCTATTTGTCTGCTGATGGGTATTGAGGCTGTTTCCAGAATTTAGCTACTGCAAATTGCACTGCTCTAAACATAGGTATGCATGTATCACTATAGTTTGAAAGGACAATTTGTAGACTGCAGTTCATTCATTCATTCATTCATTCATTCATTCACTTAACAGTGACGCTTTGTGCAAGGCACTGGAGATAGCAAAGTGAACAAAAAGACAAAAACCTCTGTCTTTATGTGCCTTCCATCCTTAGGACAGGTAATAAATAATTGTTGGCATGAGAAAGAAGGGGTTAATCTCACTTATTCTTAGTTCACTAAATACTTCTCTGTGTTCATCCTCCTGGGGCCTGTGATTAAACAAAACTCTTTACCAAACAAAACCTTCTTTCCTTCATCATTCATATTACATTTCTTAGCTCCATATCATCTTGACCTATAAACTATTAGCTGTAGATACGATATATCAACTATCTATTTCTCTTTTTTATAAAATGAAAGCAGTTCTGAAGGAATTGTTCCCAGTGTTCTCAGACAGAACCAGAACATGTTTTCCTCCAGATTTCTGGCCCTGTATATCAGGGGAAGCAAGGCTGCATCCCACCAGGATGAAAACTATTGCCTTGGGCAACCTTGAGGTGAAGGAAGCAATGCCGAGGACACACAGTCCTCCCCTTGTTTGATCTGCCTCCATTTGGACCCCGGTGTCACTCAGCACAAGACCACTAAATAAATTACCTGCTGGGCCCACAACTCTCCTGCTTCTTCTGTGTGCAAATCCACACCCCAACTTTGTTCGAAGAATGCAATATAAGGCACTGTACTCTGAAGGCCTCCCATGCTGTTTGAGATGTGTACTTACTGAATCTTGTTTACTAACATGCCTTCATATTTTATAAGTGGTTTCCATGAATTAGATGCATTACCTTGTCATAACACTGAACTAAAAATACAAACCATACATTGAGACAAGAGCAAAGCAAAGAAAAAAAGATTCTGGTTAAACTCTCAAGCTACCTACTTAGATCTCTAACGGCTGACATAGAAAATTTGATAGCCTCCTCCCCAAGCTGTTACAAGGGCCTCTTGGCTTGCGGGTGGCTCACCTGCCTTTGGAAATGCTTCAGGACTGCAAACTTCATGACAGAAGTCATCCGAGCTCGGTCTCATCCTCCAGGATGTGGAAGGCTGGTTGGGAAAAGATGTTCTCTGATCACGGATACTTTTAACCCAGCCAAATGTAAAGTTTCAGTGCAATGCCTTGGTACCTTAATACCATTTTCCCCTTTCCTGCAACTTGAAAAACATAACCCTAGGCAGAGAGATCCATACCCATAGGCAAAGAACCTGGGTTCTTTGCAGTTTGGCTACTATTTAACTAACTCCCCTTCAGTCAGAGACAGGTTAATGATGCTCAGGGGAGACTGCAGTCTAGCATGACTAAACTACCCTGGTTTTAATCCCACCTCTGCTGTTGATTTGCCTTGGAAATTAGGCAAGTTACTTAACCCCTCTTTAGCTGGGTATCTTCATCTGCAAAGTGGGAATAATAGTGCCAACCTCGGGCTACTGTAGGAACAAATAAATCAGTCCTCTAATGTCTTTAGAGCAGTGAGACTCAGTTAATGTTAGCTGCGACTAGAGTGTGCTAGTTGTGAAAAACAACTATCACTGGTTAGTCAGGCTGTCAGTGAATGACCATTTCTACTCTTAACACTGTTATCTCCTTGGAGAGAAACAGAGTTGTGCTTTATAGGACTTATGATGGTTCACAACACACTTCTGTGAGGGGAGGTGGTCAGCTTGCTAAGTTGTCTGCAACAAATTCAGTGGCAATGAGCTGCCGTGGATCTTGAGGCAAGCTCTGTCTGGATTTGGGGTTGGATGAGATGCTCCAGATGTCTATGGATGGAGAGGGCTTGAGAGAGGAGACTTCTACCAAACAGTCTCCCTACAGTCCCTGAGACCCCAAGTATTTTCTGAGCCATTTCAGAGCTCTCTTTTGGAGTCTGAGTTGCTCTGATTTGGTGGAGAGAAGGGTCGAAGAGAAAGTCGAGTTAGGTGAATCCCAAAGGGATTTCAGGTGACACCAAGTCTGAAGCTGCCAACACCCAGAAGCTCTGCCCAGAACTCCAGAAAGCACCCACACCTCTGCTTGGTGCACCACCGGGCACGGGTCTGTGCCTGACCCAGTGCCAGGCACACACAGGAATTACCAGTGTCTCTGCAGGTGCACGGGATGGAGGAATGCACGTGGGGACAGTGGTAGTGGGCCCGTCTCAGGTCTCTCAAGGATGGATACTGGGGCATCAATTGCTCCAAATATTTTGGACATTGACCTGTGGGGTACAGCCTGTTTAGCTACTGCAGGTGAACTTCCCAACCCTCAATAACGGTGACTTCTGCTATGACAGACATTCTACAATGAAGGTTAGAAAAAATTTGAACTCTAATTTAAATAAGTCCCAGAAATAATAATAATAATAATAAAAACTATTTAAGTAATATTGCTTACTAACAGAATTGGCTCTGAAGTCCAAGTTGTTTTTATACTAGGAGTTTGAAGAAAAAGGCAAGCTTGGGGTGTTTTTCTACTGGATATGTGGCGGGGTGGTGGTGGAAGGATTTGTGTGAAAACAGACCATCAAGCAATTCCTCCGAAGCAAAGAAGCTGTGAGGAAGAACAGTAAGTGTTTACCTCAGAATGTCGGGCCTCTCCGTGCTTCCTCTTGCTCACCCCTACCTCACAGGCACCCCATCTCTGCACTCCATGACGGTGTTCCTCACAACCAACCTGAGACACTGTCCCACCTGGCACCCCCTTCAGAGGAGGTGCGTGAACTCTCCTCACAGTTAGCAGGGTGTATTTGTTTCCTGGGGCTGCTGTAGCAAATTATCACTGACTTAGTGGCTTAGAACAGGAGCGATTTCTTCTCTCATAGTTCTGGAGGCCAGCAGTCAGAAGCTAATTTGTTGGGAGGGCCGTGCTCCTTCCAGGGAGGGAGAATCCTTCTTTGTCTCTTTCGGGTTGCTCCAGGCATTATTAGCACCGATCCAATCCCTGCCGCCATCTTCACAACATCCTTTTGGGTATTTGGTCTTCCCTCTCATCTCTTGTAAGGACATTTGCCACTGGCTTTACCTGGGTCTACCTGGGTGTGCCAAGTTAAGTGTCAACTTGACGGGATTAAAAGATCCCTGGAGAGGTGATTAGATCCTGGGGGTGCTGTGTGTATCGATGGATCGAGACACTGATGTTCACAGCTGAATGTGCCATTAGGAGGTGGGCCCCAGCTGGAGATGGGTCAACAGGGTTGAGCCTGTGGACTGTACCTCTTACTGGCGCTCTTCCCCTGTGCTCTGCTTCCCAGCCACCAGGTAGTGAGCAGCTTTGCTCTACCACGCCAGTCCGCCTTGATGTTCCTGCCTTAGAGCCAGCTGACCATGGACTGAAAATTGGGAGCACAAACGAACCGCTCTTCCTTTAGGTTGTGGGTGTCAGGTATTTTGTCCCAGGGAAGAGAAGCTCACCAGTGAAATGCACAACCCAGGATGATCCCTTTTCAAGATCCTTGACTTTATTATATCTGTTACGATTTTGTTTTTTCCAAATAAGGTTACATTCACAGGTTGTAGGTAGAAGTTGGACTATCCTTTGGAAGCCACCATTCAATGCAGTATAGCAAGTATGTTACTAAATTCACTATGTGAGATTCAAGCAGAGTTCTGTGCATTACCTCATGGGAAGACAGCCATGAAGTGTTTATTACATTGACCATTATGTGAACTCCTGGGGTGATAGATAAATCCAGTCCATTTGTGAAAGCACTGCCTGCTAACTTTCCTGTGTGCTGCCTGTTGGGTGTCCAGCATAAACAGCTGAGCACAGCTCCAGTTATAGAAGAAAACACAACAGTATTTGAGTGCTCTTGCATAGACAAGAACTTTCAAAATGACCCAAACCCAAGACCACAGAGCTGGCATCCTGATCTCTGATCAAAACAGTTATATCTGCTATATCCTGTCTCCAATAGCTCCTTAACCAGAGCTGTGACCAGTAATGGCAAATTTTAATACATATTCTCCATTAAAATGCCAATCTTGTGTGACTCCATACAAAAGCATTCAGGGAATCTTCAAATGCCCCCTGAGAGGCTGAGGGTGTATGTAGCTCAGTGATAGAGCCCTTGACTAGCATAAAGGAGGCTATGAGTTCAATCCCCATCACTGCAAGCACAAAAACAGCACCTTGATGTACAGCTGCAGGTATGAGTGTGTACATGTGTGCCACCGGTATTAGTTGATGTGTTCAAGCATTACACTAATACTCCATAGTTAGTGTGACTTACTAGGAACAAGCTCTTTGTGAGTTTCACAATACTCTGAAGCCCTTTGGGCCTACTAATGATAATAGCAACACGAACAGCCACTAGCATGTACTGAATTTCATATCATGTACAACAGTAGTATGTCTGACTACTCATTATTACCTGAACTCAGAAAGTTGTGTTCTTTAACATCTGGTCACCCCAGGCATATCTTCTACTTTTGTCTCCAACTGCTACTTAAGCTAGAGTTGTACTCAGGAAGGACAGTTTTTATTTAACATTCATAATTAAAATGCTAATTTTGTTAGGCTTCCAATACAAGTGTTTAGTGAAACCATACATGCATAACTAATCTCTGACAACCCAGTGAAGCCAGACGTAAGTTCTGGTCTTATGATTTCTGAGTTTGACATGCAGCTGCATATGAACAATTAAATAGCCAGGACTGTCCTAGGAGGACGGTGCCAGGATTATTCCCACTGCAAAGGGAAGGAAACTGAGGCCTGGAATGGTGAAGTGACATCCCCAAAGTCATGCAGCTAGTGGGTTGCTATTGTAACTCAAATCTAACGAGTCTTAGACTAACTGTACTGCAAGTTCCCTGAAGGCAGCTACCACACTTGTCTTGTTTGCTTTTATCTCTGAAGGGTACAGTCTAGTGCCTGGCACACATGAGGTGATCAGTAAATACCTGCGGAATGACTGAAGGTCTAATTCATAGCCCTCAATTCTTCACCACCATACGCCTCACAGATCACATAATCGGCCCTCACAGTGATCTTGCAATTGGTGACAGGCCAGTACTAGTGAGCACAGGTAGATTAGCACAACTCCTTCTATTCCTTCCTGCAAACCAGTGGACGCAATTCATGTTCTTCTCACCAGGGGCCCCCCTTTCTGCACAGAGGATGATGGGACTAAGATGTCTGATTGGAGATCCACTGGTGAAAAAACCTCTTCGCTAGTACTAGAAAGGCCTTCTCCCTGGTAGTCCTAATTTAGCTTTGGTAATGCCCATCAGAGGTTGAGTAACTATCACATTTTAGAGACAGTGATGAGTTTTCATCCTACCTTTGCCCTTTGATCACACAATAACATCTTGTGGTCCAGTCACCAGACCCAGCTCTTAGTGTATTTTCCAGCCCTAACCTAAGAGAAGAGGGAAGAGAGATGGCAAAGGGTCCTGATGGTACCCCACCTGCCCGTGCTAATGCCAAGCAGAAGGATCCACCCCATCAAAGCCAGCAGGATGTCCCTGAGCTTAAAAAGGAGGCCATCCAGGCTTCAGCCACCACCAGGATACGGGTGTGCAAGGAGAGAAAGCTTGCTGTGAATCAAATGCATGTAGCTCTGTGGGATCCAAGAGGATTGATTGTTTAGTAAATATTTCATCAAGAACATTAGCTGTGGAATTTGGATGCTTAAGTAATACAGATAATTAAATGTAAACAATTAAAAATTTAAAATGTTTGAAATGTTAAGCATAATTAGGCAGGCAATCTATCAGTAATAAAGGGGTCCAGTCTTGCTGAATCTCTGCTAAGCACCTTCAGGGCCCTGTCAGGCAGCAAAAGCCTACAATAATTTCTAGTTGTTTAGGATTCACCCCTGCATCTTGGCTGAGTGAGGAATTGAATGTATCTAGGGGTAGGATCTCCTACGGGACAGGCATCTACTGCAGGAAAAGAGCCACACAGAGAATTATTGGGATGCGCTTGCAGAGGGCAAGGAGAGTCTATAAATATATTGCTAGAAATCACACTTCCAGCCAGGAAGGGCTAGAAATGAAACAAAGATGAATCTACATTTGTTTAGTGAATTATGTAGTGGAAATTGGCTCTTTGGAGAGTTGTTCCATTTATTCTTTCTTTCGCTCTCTCTCTCTCATCTTCAATCATTTCCCTTTTCCTTCCCAGTAGCTACTTCTCTTCAGCCTAAAAATAATACGTTCAAGTATTTGTCATCTGACAAAGAGAATTCTTTCAACATGTCTCCCCGTAGAAGCAGCCATCTCCTCTCCCCTTTCTTCCCGCATCAAACTTCTCTAAAGACTGGAGCACGTTCCCGCCTCCCTCTTGCAGCTCCCTAACCCTGGGGTACGCAGCTCAGCTCTGCCCCTACATCTTGCAAAAGCTGCTCTTACTAAATTGACCGGTGCTGCCCTCCTGGACTAATCCACTGACCTAAGGGGACCCCTCAATGAGATCTTATGCTCACAGCTCTGTTCTTTTGAAATTCTCTTTCTTTGATTTCAACCCTAGAGTTTTTGTCTTATGTTCTTTCTCCCTTGTAATGATTAGTTCTTAGTTGGCCTGCCCTTAACTGCGATAACTCCTGATAAGTTCTTTTCTTCTCTACTTATGTGCCTGCAAACTAAAAGTCAACCGAGATAGCCGGGGAAACATAACTGTGTGAAGCAGATGGGAGATGAGGGGCATGGGACAATGAAATGGGGGGTGTGTGTGGCTAATGGGTACAGACTGGGCCATTCCTGAAAGCATCTGAATGAGAACAGAGACAGATCTGATCTCTTCAGGGATCTGACTATGAGCAATGAACTGCAAGTACAAATATTATTGGCCAGGAAGGGGAGGGGGAAAGTATGCTTCTTCCCTATAAATGTTTCTCTTCTGGTAATAACAGCTAGCAACATCGGGTACAGGGTGGCTTTGGCTTTTTCTTGCAACCTTAAGGTTTTGCACCAAGGTAACAGAAGCTGGTGATAAAATGCACTGGCTAGCTGAATGCAATTGCCCCATTCTCCCAGCTGAGTTGGCAGGAACTCCCTCAGCAGTGCCTGCTGTGTGTCTGTCTCCGCTCTTTCCTCCTCAACTCGGAGGCCTTCCTTACGCCACCTTCCATCCAGCTATCAGTCAGTTTGGATACCTGAAAAACAATTGGGAATCTGATTTATTTTTAACTAAGCTGATAGTTTAGTAAGATTATTGTCATCTTTTTAGTGTTATGGTTGCAACCCCATAAATTTGAGTGGTCTGCCACATCCTTATTTTTCCCCATAACTTTTGTTAGTTTTAGTGCATTATTTTGAAAAGCCTTTTATCTTTTATCCCCGAAAAGTCCATATAGTCAAATATACACACAGTGTCAACAATAAAACTAACAACCACTACCACAAAACCCACCAAAACAAAGCAAAAAGAAACGACAAGTAAAAACCAAAGACCACCTGCAGGGCTAGTTTAGGGCCTCTGCTCTCCATCCCTTCCCTGAGTGAGTGATCTTATTTTTTCTCTTGACTTCTATTCTGCTGTGTTCTTGACCCCAACACCTAAATCCTCCAGCCCAGACCATGCTCTGGAGAAGCTGACAGTATTCATTCTCTACAAAACCTCTCCATATGCTGTCAGCCGGCAACGTGTCCAAAGTGAGTCTTTTCGTTTTACTTTCTGCCCAACCCCCTCCAAACCCACCCCCTACCCCCCACACTCACACACCCATTACTTCAGTCCTTTTTAAGGCTTTCTTCTATCACCTTCCACCTTCAACAGGCTGCAAAGTCCTCTCCATTCTCCCTCTGAAAGAGTCTTTACATCCAACTGTCTTTATCTAATTCTGCAATCACTGCCCTCCTTCATGACCTCATCTTCTGCCTGAAGAAATCCACCAAGCTTAGGCCCACTCCATTCTTTCTTGTCCCCTGTATCTTACACAATGAGCTCTCACAGACAGATGGAGGATGCAGAGGGAAGGGAATTGATGAGAGGCAAAACCAGCCATTCTCAACCTTCCATTGTAGTCAGGAGCAGCAGGGTTCTTCAGGGCCAAAGAGGAGAGAAAGGAGTTGTGACCACAAGTGTCATAGCTCAGCTGTGACAGGAGAGAACGTCAGACTACCCTGAGAATCATCTAAATAATAGGCACAGCACCAATATGATAGGTTTTTCCAGCGCAGAGAGAAGTAAACCTGAATAAAATACCTTCATTGTAGACGAGGAGAAGACCACAGTAGGAAAAGAGGGATATGGAACTTCTGAGGGCCTGTCGTGGGGTCAAAGGTTAAATAGGCTGAGGCTGGAGGCGGGGTTTAGGAGGCAGACCGCCTGACATGGCAGACCAGGATTGGGCAGGAGCCTGGGAAAAGGAAATAGGATATAATTTGACTTAGAGGAAGAAGGGTGGGACTTAGCACATGACCTCTAGTGGCCAGCACCATACCGGCTCAGTGCCATAGCACATGACCTCCAGCGCCATATTGGCTGGGCACCATAGCGACTCAGCAGGAATTACAGGGAAATGAGAAGCCCATCACTAAATTGTTCCATGGGACAGCTGTCAGTAGTGATGCAGGTCATCTTCTGAGCATCTTGCATTTAGATTGGTAGATATTTATTGAATGGAGGTAGAACACACACTTTGAGCACCTTAGGAAACCAGGGAACTCCCGACAAACTCCAGCACAACCTTGTCTAATTTCAGATTTTGTGTTAAAGTCTTTCCATTGATAAGGAAGGAGGAGAAGCTGTCAGGCACTTGGTCAGCTGTCCACTCTACTTCCTCCGAGAATAAACACTAGCTGAGTTTGGCGGAACTCTGGCTCCTCAGAGGTGCTCAGGAAACTGCTGGGGGTGAAGGCAGACGTCCTGTGAACGCAAAGGCACACTTCCTTCTCTAGTTTTTTGTTTTTTCTTCTAGTTGTACCTTCTGCTTCTACTCAAAGGAAGTTTCTGAGTTGACAGGTGTTGAAGTGTTAGTTCATGATCAAATAAATTAGATATTGTTTCTCTCATTCTATGATTTCTAAAGGTCCATTTTAAGTGATTATGTGGACCACATTTCTCTACATTGAATTCATTTGGTGACTTCTGATTACTCTGCTGGCCAAGCTTGAGTGCCTCAGGTAGGAATTCAGGGCACTTCATGACAGGCACCTGTTTCCCTGCCCACTTTCAGCCTGTCACCCCTCATGAGGCCTGGAGAGTGCTGTGCAGGCCTGCGCTGCTTTCTGAACACCTTTACTCACATCCTCTTCCTTCCTGGTTTAGTCATCTCACTCTCTGATATGCTTCCTCCTTCTCTCATCACCCTTCTAAGCTCAAATTAATTACTTTCCCCTTCACAAAGACTTTCCTGATCTCCCTCCCCTTTAAAACTGATGATGGGTCCTCTTTCTTCTAAAATCCAAACTGCACAGGAATTCAGACAGTAATGACATCCATAAAGGCGTGTTACAGGGACCACTTAATAAAACCTTGATAGCTGTATTATTGAGGACTGCAGTTATTTATTTTCTTGGTTTATTATCTGTGTTAATTTCTTAACACTGACCGTGATGTTTTATTCAACTCTGTGTCTCTTAGAGAACCAAATAGTGTCACTGGGCCTTTGGCATATTTGTCCACAGGACATGCTGTCCCTTTGCTAGCTCTTCCTTCTTAGAACTATGACACTGTCATTTTGCAGAGTTCCAGCCTTAATTTTTCTAAATTCCCATATTTCTCACATTATTCATTTTCACGACTTAAAAAAAAGATTATCTACTAAAAATTTCAAATATATAATTTGGATTTCAGTTGTTCAAATGCATTCCAAACCTATACAACTAAGAATAAAATAAGACTTGCCATGTACAATTAAATATTTAAACTCTAAATAGTCTAAGAGGGAAGAGTTATAAAAAAAAGAGAAAAATAACACCATTTAAAAATTAAAAGACCTTTCCAATGGTCCTAAATTTTCAAAATTCTAAAATGGCCTTATAGTTTTCTAGTGCATATTTTCATTTGCAGGTGAAACCCATATCTTCTGGTACAAATTCCAGTGCTCTTCTCAAAACATGACTATATATCTTCTGATGCAGGCCTTAGAAAATGTTTTGGTACCCAAGATTCATTATTCATAGTTGAACAATTAGTATAGTTTCAAAAGGTAAATGATTATAAAGTTTCCTCCACTTCAAGAACCTTACAGACACTATTAAATTGCCCTATAATTTTTTTTTGAAATTAAAAGTTGACTCATAAATGAAACTATTCCTCAGACTTCAGTGGCATATGCACACAGTGTCTCAGAGGAAGGACATCTCTCCATGGAGCCTACCCACAAAATCTGTCCCAGTGGATGGGCTGGGGATTTAGGTCAGTGGCACAGCACCTGCCTGACAAGCGTGAGGTCGTGAGAATAGTTCCCAGTACCAGAAAAAACAAAACAAAACAAAACAAAACAACCAAGGGGAAAGATCACTCCTAAAAAGAAGCCAGCATCTGTTGTTGCTGCACTAGGGACTAAATTCAGGCCCTCATAAATGCTAGGCAAGCATGCAACCATTTTGGATATGTATGCTTATATATTTTTCTTGGTATATTTTAGACTATGTACTATGTATTAGGCTACATAATTGCAAGTTTGGTTCTTACTATAATCTGAGGATAGATATGTTGCTTCAAATTAAAGACAATGAATCAGATGTTTGCTTTTAAAAGCTATGTACCTACAAAATATGAGACTGATGTACTACCTACTGCACTAACGGGGCACCTTATACCTACAAAATAAACCGATAGACAGGAACACTACATAGTCCATATAAAAAGCATACTATGCCAATTATGCCAAAAGGTACAAATGAATGTAAAACTATTAAGACTCCTGCAAAAGCCAAAGAACAACTCATGAAATGAAATAATACAATGAACAAATAAATATGTGCAAACATGTGTACCCTGCCTTGAACTATCTGCTTGTTACATTACCAAATTTCTTTTGGAAATTTGAGAATTAAAAAAAAAAATTTATTAGTGCATATTAATTATACAGGATGTTGGGTTTCACTGAAGCATTTTCTTACATGCAAGTAACACATTTTGATCGTATCCATCCACTGTTAAGATAATGTTTTATTACCACAAAGGTTATGTAACAATTTGGCTACACTAGAAGATAGTCCAGAGAGCTTGGGGACTCAGAAAGAAATCAGTCCTGGTTTTCCTCTTATTGAGAAATGACAGCTCAGAATCTCAACTTCATCTGGTAAAAAACTGTTATGCTACTTCCAAAAGTTATGATCACGTATATACGAACTGTTATGCACAGGGTCTGGCATGGAAGTCACTCCTAATCTGTGTAAGCTCATGGTGTAGGATTTAATTTTGTTCTTGGCTGCATTTTTAGAGCCTAGAGAGAGTCTGGACTTTGCAGACATTTAATAATAATTATAACCCTTGAATTAAATTGCATCAAAATGATTAGAATTACCACCTTGCTGTAGGTCTTCTGTAGAAATCCCAACCGTTTTGCTATAAATGCTAGAGCCAAAGGTCTTTAGTTGTTGGGCTAACTTGGCAAATTAATTGTTTGACATTCTGGACAATTTTCCCCTTTATAAGAAAAAAAAGTAGAAGTAGCCAAAGAATTTAAATCATAGTAACCAAAGAATACAATGCCAATTTTGCTCCCAAATTAATGACATTACTTCTAGTTATTTAGCCCTTCATAGCAGAAGTAAATTGCTAAACTCCATTTTACATATACATATTTATTCAATTCAACAAGAGTATGCTTTGCCACACTCGAAGAATATTGCTACTACTGATGATTTGTGGCTAAATAATAACTCTTGAATAGAACTCACTGCTTTATGGGTCTTTGGTGGGATTTTTAAAAAATAAATTCTGCACAAGGGATGACATTAAAAAGGAAAAATCCCCATAATCTGATTTTTCCCCTATGCAGATATTGTATTAGTTTCCTTTTATTAATCTAAGCAATAAAATCACTTTGACACACTGTCATTACTGCTTATTTATTTTACACATATTTCCAAAAAAGGATTTACAATACCCATTTTAACATGCTGTTAGAGTTTCACAATTTGGTTCCCTAGAAACAGCTGTGAAATTGAATATATATCGCTAAGCCCATGCTAACCCACTACAGAACCAATTCCTTCTGTGAAAAATAAATAAAAGTGTTTATTACATGCCCACATACTTATTCTGCTCAAATAACTTCTATTAAATCAGCAATTAAGCAAAGTCAAATCTGACTTATGAAACCACCGACAGCAGTATACAGGCTTTAAATATTTCCTACAAATTCATAATACACTTAGGGGGCTCAAACATGTCAAAATCATAACTGAAACCCTCACAGAGGCTTTCTAAAGAAGACTGCCTTTCTTTCTTTTCTTCCTTCTTCTTTTTTTTTTTTTCCTTTAAGATTGCTTCAGAAAAACGGACTAGCAAAGACTTCCCAGTTAGCCTGTTAATAACTACCAAAATATTCACAGTATTCCCTGGGCCTTCACCAGTCTTTATATTGGCAGGTTTTAGCATGCGGGCCTCATTCTCGACCCAATTACCTGGATATGAAGCCGGAACCTCGCAGCTGTCACAAAACACCTATACCGTTTTAAGAAGACATTGCTATCAATAACCAAAAACGGGGATTTTTATCGCAGACGATATGTGAAATTGCACCTCACTGACAAAGCCACTGCAGAAGCTAGATGATAATATTATTATAGTAATTACCATATGTCTTACATCAAATGCAACTTTAGTTTTATTATCATTCAGATTTTCTAGGGGGAGATAGGAGAGAGCTGTCACAGTTAGACAGAGAGCTTGTCCTCTATTCAACTGCCAGCTCCCCTCTGCAACAAGGGCTTTCTAGTCTATCGCAGGAAATACAATTATAACTCCATTTGCATTGAGAACGAGAGCGGCCCTAGGTTAATTACAGGTAAGGTTCTGTTTACATTCCCTGGGGCTAGCCACTGCCAGATCCCATTTCAGAGGCGAAAAAGTGGCCCAAGTTTGAACTAAATCCACATTTTTTAGTCTGCTCTTGAAATATGCGGTGTGGCCAAAGGGAACCTGTCACTCAGAGATCTTTCAAACATAACCTGAGAAACCTTCATTTTTCAGAGTTTGAATATAGTTAAGGAACTCAAAGTTCAGAACCCAAATATGAAATAAAAGTAAGGATGGAGGTTTGAGACCATGTCGTTGAGGATCAGGAAAAAGAGACGGTGGCTTTATGTGTATTATGAGCATCATGCAATCAACTTAGACAGTTTAAAAACCTAAGGTAAAGTTGGAGCAGCAACAACAGCATCATGGATACCCATACTCTTACAAGATCCTTTCCTGAGGAGAGACTGAGTGTTATAAAATTACTTCTCTCACCTCCAAGGTTTTCTGTCCCCTTTCCTTTCTGGCTTTGTGGAACATTTTTCTTTTGGGGCAGAGGAACTGATGGACCAAGCCACATTAACCTCAGCAGATGTCAAGGATGCTGCTTGCACAAGGGTTCATGGAGAGACTGATTTCTCCTGAGTTAGCTTCTGCTTCCCCAAAATATGGACACAGCAGGTATTATGCTATTTATGTTCCTGTCAAGTCACTCACAGACTGGTTAGCTGTCTGGTTGCAGTTTGTAAACCTGAATTGTGTAGATTGAGGGTATCTCAGCCAGGTTTTTCCAGTTTTTGTCCACTCCTCTCACCATGTTAGTTTATTCACGCCGATCACTCATCACTGTCTGAAATACCTTTTTCCTTTTACCTGTTTGTCTAATCATCTGTTATCATGCCCCTTCCCACAACATGCTCACACACATGTATTTCCCTGAGACAAAGGTCTTTATCTGGAGGTCAGACTGACACAGAGAGAAAAGAGGAAATCATTATGTTAAGCGACAGGATGACCCGCTACCATTTCAAACATGCTGGCTCTGGCTGCAGGGGCACTCGCCCTGCAGGGGCACCTTCTATACACAGACGGTCTAGATAAAGAAATGTTTTTGTTAAGAGACCAATTCTCTAGCGAAAAAATTTTAGGATCCTCTTGAAAAACTGGAATGCAAGACAACTCCAGTTTCATGTTCTCAGGCTTCTCAAGAAAAACACGTTACCCTCAAAGAGTTGTAATACACACACAGTTTGCAAAAGAGCCAGTCCAAGAGAGAGATGAAGGATGACTCTCACCCTGTTTCCCTTAAACTGGGACAAGGGGGGTACCCTGGAATGTCCACTTGATTGACTTGAGAGAAGTCCAGGAGATTAGGAAAGCACAGTTCCGGGTGTTCCGGAGTGGCTCACAGGGGGTGGGACCTTGGGAATACATCTGGCCTCTCCCCTCTTCCTCTCCCGCCCTGCCCTCATATGCTTTCTGACTGCATGACTCCGGCTCAGTTCTTCCGCCAGGCCCTTCTGCCAGGTGGCCATGGGCCGAAAGCTCTGAAACTATGGCCCCAAAGGAACCTTTTATCTTTAAGCTGTACATGTGAGATGTAGCTCATCAATAATACCTCTTCTAGGTATCTTCCAGAAAGAGTTAAAGTCATCATATTTCAGTGATACATGTTTATGTATGTTTACAGTAGTATCACTTACAGTAGCTAAATTAGGGAAGCAGCCTAAATGCTAATCGATATATGATGGATAAAGAAAACTTTGTATATATATATATATATATATATATATATACACATATATAGTACTATACAACCATAAAGAAGGATAAATATGAGTATTTCAGTCAGTTGTAGGAAAATGGATGGATCTTGAGCCCATAACACTAAATAAAATAAAGCAGACACAGAAGACTAAATATCACATCACTTTTCTAACATGAGAGCTCTAGATCATAAATTATTTAAAGAAGAGCATAAAAGAGAGATGGTAGTAAGCAGGGAGGTGGATGCTGGAGGCAAGAAAGAGAGCTGTGGGGGAGGAGGGAGAAGGGAGGGTGGGGAGGAAAAGGGGAGCAAAAGGACTAAGATGCGATATGCATGGTGTCAGTTCTCCAAGGTGAATGTAATTATTATGTGTCGCAAGCATACACTAATGCAAAAGGAAGTTGTGTGTGTCAGTATTTCATCCCGGATTGGGTGAATGGACCTAGAGTACTGAGAACATCTCCCATTGCAGGTAGCAACCCATCCCACCGCAAAAAGCATCTCCTGCAAACGAACTGTTCACTTCCACCTTCAAGACTGATCTCCTTGTGATCTTGCTAAATTAAAATGAAACAAAGCAAGAACGTGGTGTGCCAGCCAGGGGGCCCATGGCCTCGGAGCCAGCCTTGGATGTTGCACTGTAAGGCGGTTCCCAAGATCAGGTTTCTCACTCTGCCAAGGTGACCCCAGGTCCCTGTACATTTAAACTCAGAGCGATTTCACAGCGATGTTACTTTCAGATTTTGTGAGATTTGGTTTCCTTCCCTCTGGCCTGGGAAAAAGCAAAGTGCTCTTCCCTTCTAGCGCTAACTCATAAACTGACCCCTGGGTGCAAGGTCACTTCCTTTCCTATCCTGACAAGCTCTCTTTGGGGAAGTCTACAAAGCCAACAAACGTAAACACCTCTTTCATCATGTGAGGAAAGCGCTATCCTAGACTCTACGATCCTTTGTAGCTGTGATTTAAGTGAATATGTGCCTCTACCTCATTCCTAACTAGTTATCTTACTAAAATCTCTTTTCCTCCATCTAGCTAAAGTCACAAATTCCTTCCTAATCCCAAACCCAATCAGCTCCCATCTCATTTTGCTTCTCTGTTTCCAAATTGTCTTCATCTTGGAACTCTCACATCTCTGACATCACCCTCTTAAGCTTGCTCACCTTCCTGACTTGTTTTCTCTTTTTTGTTGATGCTTCGGCATGGCCATAAAATGTTACTTCATTCCTGGGTTCTATTTTCAGTCATTTTTGCCCCCTGTAGTTTCTGATCAAGTAGGTGAATATCTCAGTAGCTCCAATCAGTATCTGGAAGAAGCCAATAATTTGAATTCCCCGCCCCCGGGTCCTTATCTGTTTTGGGAACCTTACATACACGTTTCGGACACATTTCTAGGCACACAGTCAGATCAGCGTATGGGAAGCTGAGATCTCCCATGTAAACTGTTTAAACTGCTACGAGATAGAAATAAAGTCATTGATTTTATTGTTAAATATCAGACACCTAAATCCTTTGGTCAGGCTTGCTAAGAAGGCACATGCTACTAAAAAGTAGGAATAATCGTTCCCAATAATTGCAACGTGTATACTTTGATTTACCACAAAATATTTTTGTGAGTTAAATTTGAGTAAGTCAAAGTACCAGTATTTTAGTTTACGGAGGAATAACCATGTTACCACAACCCAGCAGCTTAAAATAACACACACTTTTTGGTTAGTTTCTGTGGGTCTGGGTTCTGGTACTGTTTTCCTGAGTCTTGGCATAAGGTCCCCTAAGGATGGAATCAGGTGTTGGTGGGGCTTGGGTTTCACCAGGGGCTCCACAGGGGAAGAAACTACTTCTAAACTCAAGCCAGTTGTCCACAAAAGTCAGTTCTTCACAGTGCATTGCTGGCTGGTGGTAGAGCCTGAGCTTCGCTACTAGAAGCTGCCAGCATTTCTGACTATGGGAGTCACCCAACAAGGCTCCTCACCTTACTCCATCGACCACATGCAGAGCTGCTGAAACAAGCTTTACCATCTTCTGTCTTGCAATGGCCCAATGCTTTCACCTTATTGCACTGGTTAGGAGCAATAGCTCCTGCACATACTCGAGAGGATATCACCCAAGGATGTGCACAAGGGCATGCCTAGTGTCTCTGGCACAGTGTTACATATTTTTCCTTCCATATAGAGATCACAAATATCTTAATTTTTGACTGATGTCAAGGTTTCTCTTCTCATTAAGAAATGCATGTATGTTCATAAATGGCCTACGAAAATTTTCTTCAGTGAATCAGCTTTGTAAAGAATCCATTCATAAGTTAGAAGCTTGGGTTTTCATACTTTAGGTTTCTTTCAAGGTAGCCACATAAAGAAACAAGAAATCGTGCAACTTGTAGATTTGCCATTCATTTTAGCATCTTTCTCCCAAGAAGCCTGCAAGAGAGTAATGTAATTAATTCATTTGAATTTCATCCCTTTTCCTCCATCTGTTCTCAGGGGGAAAATAAGGGTGGGTAGAAGGGAACTGGATGAATAAACCACTAAAAATGTTCACTGTGTCAGACTACAATTGCTATTACTGTTCCCTGAAAAATACAGGTTATTCACAACGCTGCTATTTAAAAACATTACTTCTTTTAATAATTCTGCCTCCTGGGGTGAAAATGCAAGTGACCAATGGATTTATTTACATACACAACAAATCAGCACTGAGTACTGTGGGCCAGAGGTGGAGTTCGGAGGGATTTGAACTATCCCCATAACAATGGTATCAGTTTGGGACGATCGATCTGTTGATTTTACAAGACGTTAAGACAAAAAAAATAAAGACATATTAAATAAATTGCCAAAGCCTTGAGGTGGGGAGGATCAGGATGTAAACTGAGGCAGTCGACCTCCACCCTGTGTCAGGTCTCACTCTGCCCTGAAGTCACCCGGTGGCGATGTCACGCAAGCCATGAGTGCGGACTACATCATTATGCAGCCACATTCAAAGATTAACACAATCAGGCAAAATTAATTTTAATAACATGCTATTAAATCCAAAATGTCAAAAATATTATTTCAACATAATGGATCTTCCAATTATTGAGATTTTGACATTTGAAAAATACTAAATCTCCCAAACCCAGTGTGTACTTTATAATCACACGGCTTCTCAACTCAGACTCGCACATTGTGTCAACAGCCAAGTGGCCATTGGTTGGTGGGACAGGCAGCACCGAAGCTTCCCTGCTGTACTTGTCAGTAGCAAAGCCCCTGATGCAGGTTCTAATTTACTTCTTTAATGTGAGAGGATACATGATTTGCTCATCCAACCTGCAATCTGAAAGCATGGGAGTTGGACAAATGAGACTATTGAATTTTTCCATGAGATTTTAACTCTCTAAAGGCAGTGTTATTTCTACCCTTTTTCACTACTTTGTTCTTTGTGCCAAGGACCATGTCCACCAAATAGCAAGCACTCAACAGACATTTTTTTTTTTTGGCACCAGGAATTGAACTCAGGGCTTCAGGCTGGCCAGGCATGCACTGAGCTGCTGAGCTGCATGCTGGCCCTCCACAGACATTTTTGAAAAGAAAGCTTGAGGGATTTTGTACCTGCACCCTCTATTCCATGCATTAATTGCTCAATATACTAAGAAAATGAAATTGGCTTCACTTAGTTGAATTCCTCAAAGGTCATATGTGCTGGAGCCTAGGATAGGTCTAGATCATACAGATGACAGATCCAGAACTTGCCCTTAAAATGCACAGAAGAGAAACAGATATGTGAACAATACAGTGTGGGTGTGGAACAAAACCTAAACGACCTTGGGAGAGATTAATCGACCCTGGAGAGACGGTAGTGGGAGGGAAGGGGAGGAGGGGTGTGGCAGGAGGCCACGTACTGAAGAGAAGAGATGACAAACAGAGACCAGGTAAAAGTAGGCACGGACATTTGCAAAACAAGGCACCCTTTTCACTTACTATAGCTATACATAATATGTCCCTGACCCCTAGACTGACTAGCTGTGGTAGGTTCACCTGTCTGATTTAGGTGAAATGTCATAGAAGCTACAAGCAAAACAAGTCTAAAACCTAGGTAATGCGGTGGAACCAATGTGCTGCATTTATCGTTATGAAATTGGGCAAAAACACCCCTACTGAATTGGATATATTAAGGACTGCAGGTCGGCACAGTTGGTATCAACAATCGCAAGCTTTGCCTTGTAGCAAAAGCCACGTTTCCAAAGACAATTTTGTTGTGGCACACTGTAATGAGTATTGCTGTAATGCATCACATCGCATCACATTAAAAATCAACGAGGGGTGAAAATACAAGCACGGTATTCAAAACATTTGAGATTAGGATAAAACCATCGACCTTTCTGTTCTATTCCTTAGTAGAGAGAGAAACAACAGAGGTGACGGTAAAACATGAGACCGCACCGCACCCTGGTTGGCGCAGAAGCCCCACATTGTAAACCGTTGAAGCGCAGCTCAGGGGTGCTGAGGCCCCTCTGGGGCCCTCCGGATCGCGTCCTTCCGGATTGTCCGCATCGAGCTTCATTCTCCTCCCATAAATCACAGACTGAAGAGATCACCACTTTCCACCCTGAACCCCAAGTCGGGCCCTACAGCATACGATTAATCTTCTGGAAAGCAGTAGTAGCACCGACGTGCACAATTACACCGGAATCACAACTAAATGGCTTTAACAGATTTACGAAGAACCTCTATGGGTAGACTCATCAATCAAATTTAAATGCCTGAATAATGCGATAATGTCATTTATTAGACAAACCTAAAGAGAAAGGCTGCATTGTATTGTTGCCAAGAGTAACAATATGTGGTAGACACCATAAGGGACCCTCTAGTTAAGGAGAAAAAGAAAAGATCTCACATCCCATTAAAACAAAAGGGAGCGGCACAAAGAAAAAACCTGGAGGTCCAATTAAGGCCCAAATCTACCAAAACACACAAGTTACATGTGCCGTATGTAGGTCTCTGCTATGCACAAGGAAAAAGCATTTCTATCCCCAGGGAAAAAAATAAAATTCTTATTTTGTTAATAAGAATCTCAATTTTTGTTAACAGGAATTTCTTTTTCAAGATTTCACAACTGGGCCTTTGCTAAATCTTTGTTCTTTCCTAATACAGATAAGGGAAAAAAAAGTCTCACTTTGCTTTTAATCTCTCCTCTCTAAAATTTTGAGAACTGGTGCTACCTTATTTTTCTTCCTCTGTTCATCACCTTACTATACTCCAACCCAGCACTATTTATAGTAGTGAGAAACTAAAAATATATAAATAGAGCCAACACAAGAAGAAAAGATATCCCTAAAATGTATTTTGTGTATTTCTTTAAATATTTTTGCAGAATTTTAAATAACACACACACAGACACAAAGACCAAAGGCCAGAGATAAAGCTCTGTGGCACAGTGCCTGCCTGGCAATTGTGAGGTCCTGAGTTCAATTCCTGATACCCAAACAAATAAATAAATAAATAAAAATTGAAAATAAAAATAAAAAGACCACAGGCACATATAAAATTATATATTAGGTATCATTTAAAGGTATTAACATACACATGCAATGTAAAAAATTTTGTTCAGTAAGAACATCATAAACAAGTTAAAAGACAAAAAATTGAGAGAATATTTGGAATATACCATAGGCATGAAGCATGCATTTATGGTACAAAATAAATCTTTTGAAAACAATTCTGAACAAGATGAAAATCCTAAGTTGGAAATAGAAAGTCTGCAAAAGAATAAAATGACTAGTGAATATACGAAAAGACGTTTGCATTAATGTGAAACTGCTAGTAAAAATGACTCCTTTTTACCCAACAACAGGGGTATATATTACATTTTTCTCCTAGTAAATTAAGAAATATTTACTAATACTGATAAGGGTTTGGAGAAGTTACGTTTTTAATGTGTTTTTAGTGAAAACATAAATTCTCATAACTTTTCTTCTGGAAGTCCTTGAAATAAGTGTCAAAATCAGCCCAGTAATTCCTCTTCTAGAAATTTATCTCAAGGACCTGCTAGATCAAATTACATCTAAGACTACATGCACAAGGATTTCACTGAAACATTATTTCAGAGTATAAAAATCTAGAAACAAAATACTAAAACATAAGGGATTACATACGTAATTTTCTATAGCATATATCCATTCTCTTAAAGGAATTATTTACAGTCATATAATTTTATATGTGCCTTTGGTTTTTTTATTTTCATTTTTAATTTTTATTTATTTACTTATTTCCTAGTACAGAAAGATCTCCCTAAAATTCAGCTGAATAAAAAGCAGAGCATGGTATAGAGAATGAGCCCTTCCATAAATTACAGGAATAACTGTGTTTAGGTATGAATAAAAAGGTGGATGAGCATTCACTGATAATATTAACCAGAGTCACCTCTGGGTGCTGGGCCACCTTTATTTTGATATTGCTTGAATTTTCAAAATATGTGCTTTAATTTTAGGAAAAAAGTTTCTGTGCAAAGAGATAAGTGATTTATCAGTTGATAGTGAGACAACATTTCTAAAGCTTTCAAATATTCTTTGAATTTACTATTACCTTTTTAAATTTTCATAACAATAATAAAACAAAAGGAGGAGACCACGGAGTTGCTGGTGCCCACTTCCTCTATGCTAAGCAGCTGCTGATCCAACCACTCAGTTTCCCCAGGAACACCAGACCGCCCACCAAACCTCCAGGTGGCGCTCTCACAAGCTGCAGGCGACTTCCCGGTTCTGGTGTCAGCGTTGTTGTGTGTGAATTCCACGCATCAGTCCAGGCTTCAGCCATCTTTCTATGGAGTTTTATCACTTGTTATATTTTTAAAAATTTTGTCTGTCTAAAGTTGACAAATGAAAAACAGGTAAAGTTTATGAAATGGCAACGTGTGTAGTTCAAGAATAGAAGAATGTTCACATTTATTATCAGAACCCTTGAAAAACATTATAGAGTCCAGGTTTATATTTATAGATTTGCCTTTAAAGCACATCACTAATGACGAACTGTATCATGTGGGACACACACATCCCTTTAACTGCTTTTCTTCCTCAGGTAGCATATATTTGCCTTGAGTGATTGTGGCTGATGATGCTGGTATAAAACTTCTGAATGCATTTCCAAGAGAGGTTTGGAGATGCTGAAATTTAAAACCAGTATCAGATTGCTCTTACTTGGAATTAATTTGAGAACAGTATTGACCGGTAGCAGAGAAACGGACTCTTCTGCAGTGTTTGGTTTTGTGATCTTCAAGAAGGAGTTCTCTGATGGCAAACATAAAATGTGCTTTTGGTTTTGAATTAGCAAATACAAACAGATTGCTGGAATCTGTAAGGAAACCAGGCTACACAGAATTACTTTTTTTAGTTTCAAAAAAAGTAAATGAAGTATATAATTATTGCTCATGGGTTTGTGCTGATCAGGAAGTGTTTGGACTACTTGTAATGCTTCTTGAACCCTTTTCGTGTCCCTGGCTGAGATCATCCCTGGCCTAAAATTTTGGGTGTTTGAGCTCATAGAACTCTAGACACTTGGCCACTCTTGTGCCTGATGTAGGGTGTAGAGAAATTTGGCTGTATGTACAAAATTTTGTGAGGGAGATGCAAACATGTCTGAACTTGCTCATCAGTGAAGTTGCCGCTGGATAGAAAAGGAGAAATGCAAAATTCTAGTTATGAACCTTCCAGAAAAAGATGATGTGTTAAATGCTTTGCTATTTGCATAATGTCCAGTAAATATCAGACACAAAGCTTGATCTCATTAATGTGTAGATTGATCCAATCACTCAGCAAATAACTTGAGTGCCTCTACAGAGAAGTAACTGGTTGAAGAGGCATGAAGTAGACCCGCCTTCAAGAAACACGATTTAAATGAACCTTCCAAACAGAAGGTGTCTCTAGTTACTTAGGTACTAGAGTACCCCTGAAAAGTTCCACTTTTGAAATTGCACTTGAAATTGCAATCAAAGGGCTTATGGAGAGTTAAGAAGCCAAAGTCACTGAACAGATCCTGGTTTGGGGGCTTTGGTGATTAGAAATAATGCTTCTTTTATCTAGAAGTAAAGATCCTTAATTCAGGTCTGGACTTACATGGACATAGTCACACATACATACACACACCCCACACACACATAAATTAAGACAACCTAGCACTAATCTATCTCTCCCACTCTTTGGAATCACAGCAGGGCTGATTTCCCCCCACTTGGCTCTAATGCTCATTTTAGTACCATCATGCTGTGTTTATTTTACCATGTTTTCAATAGGATTTTCATTTGATGTGTTCACAAAAGCCCTGGAGTGCAACATGCAATAACTTTTCTTTGAAATGGGGCAGTATTTTTAAAGAGTTGAAATGGATTCATTATAGTTTTGGGAAAATCTGTATGGTACTTATTAGCTGTTAGGGGATAGGCATATCTTGGATCATGTATTGTGGAAATATGCCCATTAAATATGTTTACTGTTCTGCCACACATTCATGAGATCTGACCTCTGCTGGGTTGGCAACCAAGCTAGGTAATCCTTTTATTCTTCTCCACTGGGCCAAAAAATACCTTCCACATGGCTTGCGCCAAATTCCAACCTGTGGCTTTTACGTCTCTAATCTCCTTCTCTGATCTGCCACTCTTTTCATTTTGTTTCTTTTTAATTATATAATATGGTTTAACCTTTTAAAATAACCTTTTATCCTTGAAATTAACCATAGACTCATGTGCACTTAAATAATAGAGATGGAGTGCCTCTTAGCAACATTTCCCAATGGTAATACCTTGTAAAAGTATGATACAATACCACAACCATGTTATGAACATCGATACAACCAAGATATAAACTATCTCGTTATCACTGGGATCCCCCACTAGGTTTGCACCCCTGCCTTGTGGATGTCCAATTGCTCCAGCACTGTTTGTTGAAAATGCTGTCCTTTCTTCATGGAAAAACGTTGGCATCTCTCTTAGTTACTTTTCTCATTGCTGAGACAAAATACCTGACACCCAAAGTTAAAGGGGGAAGCTTTATTTAGCTCAGTTTATAGAGGTTTCAGTTGGTAATAGGCGGGCTCCAGGGGAGGGTGACATCGCAGAGGAGAAAGAGTTCATGACAGGCAGAAGGTAGCGAAGCAGCCAGGGACAACCACAGCTCTTTCTGTCCCTTGTATCTTATCCAGGCTACTTAGGGCAGGTAGCACTCACCCTGAACCCTAGTGCCCTTGACCCTACTATTGCACCATGAATCAATTCCAGCATCACACACACTAGAACCAGATGCCTCTGAAAAATCCCAATCTATGATTGAATGAGGCTTTGTGGGGACATCTAGACACAAGCTGGAACAGCATCTTTGCTGGAGGTCAAAGATGGACACATTTGTGTGGATCTGTTCTTGGTTCTCTGTCTTACTGCACAGATTTATATGTCCTCCCTCTGACAATATCATGCTGTCATACTGATAACTGTAGCTATATTAAGTAGGGAGATTATTCTCATTTTACTCTTCTTCAAGATTGTTTTAGCTAAAGTTCTAGAGCTCATGCATTTCCTTAATATGCACATCTGTGGCTACACAAAAATCTTGCTCTAGTTTGACAGGAATTGTAGTAAATCAATGGGTTAACTTGGGAAAAACATTTTACTATGTTGACTCTTTCAACCCATTAATTCAAATGCTTTTCTATTTATTTAGTTCTTTTAAAATTTCTCTGATCATATCTTGTGGTTTTAGTATGCAGATTCTATACCTGCTTTTGTTAAGTTTATATTCCAGCATCCATTTACTTCAGAGTAACTGTAAATAGTTTTGAGTTTTAAATTTCAATCTCCATATGATCATTGTGAATAAAGAGAAGTGCAATTGCTTTGTGTAAGTAGATCTTTTATATCTTTGACTACTCAACTTAGTTTGTTACTTTTTTTTTGTACAGGAATCTAATTCATGACCTCAAGCTTGCCAGGCAAGTGCTTACACCACTGAGCTATAACCCCGGCCCTTACTACTCAACTTAGTCAACCCATTTTCAGCACTAGAAATATTTTTTTCCTTTCTAAATAGAGTCTTTAGAATTTCCTACATAGACAGTTTAATTTTTTCCTTTCAATACATGCATCCTTTTAGTTTCTTTAAACCTTATGTCATGATCTGGAACTTTCAACACCATGCTTAGTAACAGTGATGCCAAATGTCTTTTCCTGGTCCCTGATCTTAATGAAAGCAGTCAGTCTTTTACTGTAAGAATGATGGTAGCTTCATTTTGTTGTTGTTTTATGATATTCTTTCTACTTGAGAGCTTTCATCCCAAATGGGTTTTAGAACTTGTCAAATGCTTTTCTCTGTAAATTGATATGATGTTTTTCCCTCTAATAGCCTGTTAATATGATAATTGATGGACTTTCAAGTGGTGATTTAGTTTGCACACCTCAAACTTTTTAACTGCAAATTCAATCTCATTAATGGTTACAAGACTATTCAGGTGGAGGCTTAGTATTTGGCAATTTTTAAAGAATGGGTCTATTTCCTTCTCATTGGCAAGTTTATGAGGGTAAAATTGCTCAAAACACCCCATTATTATCCTTTACATGGCTGTAACATTTGCAGCGATATCCGGATTTTGTTCTTGATATTGATGATTTGTGTCTTCTCTCTTTGTGTGTTCATCAGTCTTGCTGGAAGTTCATCGATTTTATTGACTTTAGTTGAAGAACCAGCTTTTTGTCTCATTGATTTTCTCTGTTGTTTTCTTGCTTTATATTTCTCACTCTTCTTTATAGAGAAGACCAAGTCCCCAAGACAGGAAAAGAAGAGCTCTTTCTTGATCATTTTCTTTCCTGGCTTCTTCTCTTATCCCTTCTTCATCCCTTCTGCATTAGAGGAAAGCTCCTTTCTCCTCCTTTTTAAAGCTAAACACTCCCTTCCCAATTCTGTTTTGGTTTTCTCCTCTGCAACTGTGTCACAGTCAGTAACTTTGTTTTATCTTTTGTTTTTAAATTACTCATTAGCTGATAAATTTGCTCTCCCCATTCTACCCTAAATAAAATTTCCCCAGCATAACACCCACTAAACTATTGCTATAGCTTTATTTTTAACTATCACACTTCTTAGAGGGTTGTCTACATTGTCTACTGCTGGCATTTTACTCCTCATTGACTTCTCTCTGCTTTCATGACTTTGCCTTAAACATGACTCCATTTACCTCTGATTTTGTTCATCAGCTTCCACTCCTGGTACTAACTGCCCACAACATGGTGGTTGATAATGCTCCCACTGACTTGACCTCTCTGTCCTTCTTTCCAACTACACCTGTTGTTTTTTGTAACTTCTGCTCACAGCATGCTTGTAACCTCTTCCTTGCCTTAAACATCATTTATATTTGTGTTCCCACATGACAGTATTCGATTGGTTGGCCAGTCACTTTCAGTACAAATGGCTGATTGGCCACACCTACTTGTAACAATAGCTTATTGGCTGCCTCTGGGGACAGCTGCCACTCCCTGATCCAGCTGTGACCAGCCCAGGAAGGTAGTGTGGTCTAGCATGGTGACTATGCAGAAGAATCTTGTCAGCAGGAGGGTGCTTCTATGGTGCACTCTCTGTGAGCCACTGTGGAAAACTCCATATTGATTATACTGCTGGTGTGTTTTAGGTTTTGGTCATATTTAGTAAGAGTTAAGTAGATTACTGTATGATAAACATTATATCAAAATTGACAAGCTTGGGGGCTGGGGATTTAGCTCAGCAGCACAACACCTGCCTGGCAAGCGCAAGGTTGTGAGTTCAATTCTCAGTACCAGAAAAAAACTGAAAAAAAAAAAAAAATTGACAAGCTTTTAAAAAATCGGAAATATTAATAATTTTAGGTTTAAATTTCTTCACAGTTATCTGTTGCACATGTAGCAGAAATTCATCAATGATCATCAGTCATATGACTCCTCCTTTACAATGTCAAAAAATAATAAGATTGATTCATGGAAAGTCATGAAATTTATAGTACGTTTATTTCACTCAATCACTGAGTGACATCCCCATGCCTTTTAAAAAATCTTATTTTGAGACAGAGTCTTGGGAAGTTGCCCAGGCTACTTTTGAACTCGTCATCCTCCTGCTTCAACTTCTCTTGGAGTTAGAATTATAGCAGTGTGTCCCTGTGCCCAGCAGTAGCTGGATTTTTAAATTTCTAAAATTTTTTTTGTAGCAGACAAGATTAAAAAATTCACTGGCGCTTCATAGGCCCAGGTGTGCACATCTGACCGAAGACACTGTTCTAAGATTCTTGACTGACTATTCCTGGAAGGGGATGATATGCAATACGTCCTTTCCCTTTTTTAAAAATGTGCATGTAAAATAAAGTCATCACTAGAGGGATGAATAGAGCTTGTCAAAATGTGATAAAGGACATTATTTCTCACTGCCTTGTTTTTCCACAAATATTTCCATCTTCAAGCCTCAGCACAGCTTTCCCTCTTGTTTAATGCTGTATTTATGATGCTATCTTTAGTTTATTAGCAGTCCTCTGAGAAACTGCCTATGAGACTTTCCTATGACTTCACGTACAGTGCCAGCCAATTCACTCAGGAGCAATTCTCATTCTCACCCCACCTTCACCTCCTTGATTACCAAGTTACATTAGGGCAAAGGTATTCTGAGTTTGCCAAGATTATAATGAAGAAAGGTCAGAAGTTTACTTCTTAAAAAAGTAACTATGAACTCTTGGCTTTGTCTTGGGAATTTGGCTTAGTTCAGCTCACATTTACTCAGCACTTCCAGTCTCCAAGCACCGGAGTCATGATGAATTAATACGGGTTCTACGGTCACAGATCCTGCAGCCCTGGTGGATGATGAGACAGTTGAGTGTGTGCCCAATGTGGTGGCCACTGGTAAGTTTCCTCTGGGCGACAGAAGAAGGGACCTGGTGCTTAAAGGGAGACAAAATTTCAAATGCCTGAACCGCAACTTGAAGGATCACTGGAAAGTCACTAAGGGAAGAGAGTGTGGATTTGAGGGACATGGGGGGAGTCCAGGAGTGAGACTAGTGTGAACAACAGCACGCTCAGTGGTGCCAGTAAAAAACTGCAAGCTGCCTAGTGCCTCTGGAGACCAGTCTGGCTGGGGGAGCAGTGCCAAGAGGTGAGCAGGCAAGATGGAGGTGCCCAAGCCATAGTAGATGCTTTCTGGCCATCCTCAGGTTACTGTGGGAGTCCGGGAGCTGTGTAAGGTGACAGAGCTGCGGCCATATTGGTTCCGCAGAGGGATCACTAGTCAGCTGCACAGGAAAGTGAATTTGAAGGAGTAAAATCAGAGACAGTGTCCTTTCCGCACACAAAATTAAAGAGAAATACATGAAGGCCGAAAGGCCAGGGCATTGGTAAAAGGAACACTCAGGTACTTACTAAGAAAATGAAAACGTTAAGATTTTTTGATGCTGTATTAAAGTGTCCTGACGACAGTGCAGTAAATCTATTCAGTGGAGAAGAAAACAGGAAGTAGGTGGAATATGTCCTTATAGTCCTTCAGTTAGTCAGTCTTTCCTAAATAGTATTCATTTAGCAGAGTTCTTCATGTTGCTCTCCAGCTAAGGAGAGCATCCACTAATACTAAAATTTGGCAAATATGAAAGCAGAGGGAAGGATGAAGAGTGTCTGGCACCCTACTTGGGGCCCCATTCTTCTGACTTTCCAACAGTGATGTGGTAAAAATGACCCACACACTACATACGTTTTGCCTAAATCTCTTCTCCTGATTCTCAATCTGTAACAAAAGCTGGAAGAGATTTCAGGCCCATAATCAGCTTGCCTTGCTTCTACGTCTGTTTTCTAGAGAGATGGTAATTGCTACCCAACTGAGTAGCTTTCTTTAAAAAATAACTTTTTAAATGTTACATAGTATGATGGTTAATTCACATGTCAGCGGATGGGGTCAAGGAGTACCCAATATTTGGTCAAATGTTAAGGTGCGTGTACCTGTGAGGGTCTCTGGATGAGATTAACATCTGTGAGGGTTAATGGTGGTGTTAACTTGAATAAGAAACACCTCGCTGATTGGTTTAGCACAGTGTGGGTGTGTCTGGTTGACTGATGTACCAGAGGGAAGACCCACGCTGGGTGTGGGTGGCACCAACCAAACGGCTTCTACCCTGGAAGGAATACAATGGGAAGAAGAAGGAAGTCTTGCTTTGCTTCTTGGGGAGCACTCCAGTCTTCTCCATTACCTTTGTTACCAGGTTTCCAGTGCAGAACCTTCAGGCTCCCCATACAGACTCACACAGGCCTTTGGCTGGATCCCTCAGCTCCACTGCACAGGCAGCCATTCTGCATTCTCCCACACCCGACTCGGAGGGTGGCCACTGTAGGCCTACTTTGTCAATCCTTTATATATCTTATATAGAATCTGTTTCTCTAGGGAAACCCAACTGATACACTATCTGAGTCAACAGACTGACAGCAGACACACTTCCCACTGTGGGTGGACTGCTGGTGATCAGCTGAAGATCTGAATGGAAGGAGATGCCCAGTAGGAAGGAGCTCCTCCTGCCTTTGGCCTAAACCAACATCTGCCAGATTTCTGATGGGAATCTGCATTGCTGGGCCTGCCTGGGGCTCAAGCTTGCCAAATGCAGGCTGTGAGACACCTCAGATTCCACTGTCATAGAAGGCAATTCTTACCGTGAGTCATTCACTTTCCAGTGATACACAAAAATCTGGATGTTTCAGGAAATTTCCATTCACTGAAAAGTACATTTGGACTGTGATCTCAACAGGAAGAGAACATTTCCTGATCATGAAAGTTTTTAGTATCAGTGCCTGTGACCAGTGTATGGTGTTTGAACAGGGCATACAGTGGCTTTTTTTTCTTTTAAATAAAATAAAAGAGAAAACAAGAAGGCAGAGAGTCTCTCTGGTGATGCATGGCTGTTTCAAAACACTGCACAAGGGATGAATTGTTAGCAGCAAAGCAGAGCAGCTGTGCACCTCTGTGTGGGGCTGGCTCAGTCGTGTCCCTTCTTGATGTGCTGTCTGTCCCAGCTCCCCCGCTGCAAACTGCATGTCCCAGAGATGCTTAGAGCACGGGAAAGGAATGCTTTCCATCAAAATCTGAATTCTCTTCTTGGTTCAAAGTAAAAGATACTTTTCTCCTCCACACTCTGAATACAGCGCGAATGGGTGGCAGATCTTTTCTACACAAGTGCTTCTGTGAGTTGATTTTTGCTTTTATGCAGATCACTAAATCAGTCTTGCCTTCACTTTGGTAAAAAGTATGCTCCCCTTCCAAATTCTCAAATGCACAAAATGATTGTTATTATCATCGGGGAAGTCTTATGAACGTGCTGAAAATCTTAACAGAGATATACACACTAGTGAGCACCTAGGGTCTTCTGACAGTGACACAGTTCTTTAATTAAAGATGAGTGGAGCTCCGTAGCCTGTGCTCTTGGCACACATGGAGTTCTCTAGTACAAGGATTAGCTTGATTAAGGCCTGGTTTCAATCAGCCAGGATTCTAGTGAGCACTGACCTTTATGCTATATTTTTTTACCCTTGGCCACTTGTTTAAATACATTATTTATCTAATGTGTAGTCAGAGAAGCAAATTTTATAGGCACAGGGGTTTTGAAAAACACATAAATCACCACTATCTAGATATCTGTACCTTTATATGTTTCAACATAAGCATCTATAACTTTATAGGTATAGGTATTAATACTGCTAATGTATACCCAATCTATGGCATTAATAAATGTTCTTTCAAACTTTCACTTCTAACAACACACAGTAAAAGTATAATTAAGAACATATGCTCTTCAGTGTTTTAGGTTTTAAAGTTATTATTGGAATCTTAAGAGTGTTTTACCAGGGATCAAACTGGTTATTTAAAACTAAGATTTCCAAAGATTTAAGTTATAGAAATAGGCCCACAATAAAACCTCTTATTTATATATAAGTAAAATAGTTTGGTTGATTTCTCTGGGGAATCAATTTAAACAGCTAAAATTCTCCTGAAATTGCTACATTTACATAGCTTTTTTTTCAAAGATTAAAAAAATTATACATCTTTAACCAGTGCAATTGTGACACTGCATATCACCACCCGCATGTTCTAATTCCATGATTGCATATATTTACTCAAATTATATAATAAGATGCAATTACAATAATTACAGAGGAATAGGCAACAATTGAAAAAAATTACAAATTTCCACTAAGATAATACTAAATGCTATGAAAATCATCAGACAAAACAATACAAGAGAAGAGAATGTTTTAAAATGAACCCAACCGAAAAATAGTAAACAATATAGAAAAACACTTTAGACTTAGTAAACTGAACAATGCCACACTGGGAACCGAAGGCCTAAGAAGCTCTTTTCCCTTCCAATTTTCTTCCTGGTCCTGTAATGTGAATGTTTAACAACTTGACTGTCCGAAACATATTATGACTAGAGCACCTTCCCCCATGGTGATTTCTTATGATTTCAGAGAAAAGAGGAAGGAAAAATACTAGGATAATAAAACACAAACACCTGTATAGAATTTTAATTAGGGAAGAGCAGGATTTGTTATGATTTTCTCATTCTGTTTGCTACAAGCTGTCTTCAAGTGTACCTTTCACTTTCAAGGGTTATAGTCTGAGGATATTGTTTATAGAATTTATTTTCCTTCTAGGAACAAATATTCATAGGACTAGTCGTATGACATTTGAGATCGCCATAAATTGTTGCATAGTGTGTTTTATTTACATTCCAATTTCTGACTTTGTTTTGTATTTCAGACAAGTATCATTAATATAAAGTTTGTCTCTTTTCTTTTTGCAATTATTTTGTTAGATTTGAGACCATAACTTGTTAATTACCAATCTGACGTGCTGGAAAGGGGCTCAGTGTACAAAGGAACTCAGGATTTTATCCATTCTATCGTATTCATAGTTCCAACTCACTGTGCTGATGTTTATGTAATATTTCAGGACAACCTTGCAAACTGAACTTTTCTGGCAACAGAATCCCCATTTCACAGATGTGGAAACTGAGGCTTGGGAAGGGTAAGTATGGAGTGATCATGATCAGAGAGTACAAAGTAATGGAGTTATCATGCAAATTGGCCTATTTTAAGCATTTATAGAAAGATTTCCTCTCAGCTCTGCGCTAGGGTTGAGGCTGTGAGGGTAAAAGCACAAATATGACATGCTCCCTGCTTGATGTCTCGGCACTTGATGTTTTACAAGTAACAAGGATGATTCAATATAAAATGGAAAGTGCAGAGAGACCCGAAGAGTTTTAGTATGAAAATAAAGCTTTTTAGATACTTTCTTAAGGCAGCATTAGCTGCTGTCTTGTTTTACCATAGAACACCGTAGCTGTAACAAACACTGTGTAGTGACAGGATAAAGCACATTCCCTAAGAAACAAAATTGACATGTAATTTCAGAAAATAAAATTTCAATTTCTTAGAGTACTAATGAATTGTATGGAACTATACATTTGTTGACTCCCTGGTAACATGATTAATAGAGTAATCTATTCGTTCCCTCGGGAACAGATAAGCACTAAGTACTTGCACTGGGTTAGCTGCTACAGCAGACTCTGAAGACGCAAGAATGAACAAGGAAGAGGAGCACCCTGCAGATGTTGGGCTCAGAGCCCTCAGTGCATGGCTACGGGATGCACTAGGGGCTACATGAAGGGAGATCAAAGGCAAGAGGAATTCTCTGACTCGGATGTTCTGGAGGAAGCGCAATCTGCACAGGTGTTACGAAGCAGCCAGGCAAAGAGGAGTGGTAACACTGCAGTATGTAGAGGCAACTTGCTGTGCCATCCTAGAGGAGAAAGCGCGTGCTGTGGTCAGAATGTTGTGTCCCTCCCCAGTTCATTTGCTGAAACCTAATTACCATGCGATGATGTCACGAGGTGGCACTTGTGCAAGGTGATTGGATTACTGTCTTTATCAAAGCAGCCCAGGAGAGATCTGTGCCCCTTCTCCCCAGTGAGGTTACACTGAAAAGACCATTGTCCATAGGGAAGTGGACTCTATCGGACACCGAATCTTCCAGCACCTTGATCTTGGACTTCCTAGGTTCTAGAACTGTCAGAAATAAATTTGTTTATTTATAACTAATCCTGTTTATGGTATTTTGTTATAGCAAGTGGCTATGGCTTGCACGTCCTGTCTCCTCCAAAGCTCATGTTGGAGTTTAAGTGCCAGTGCAAAGTAGTAAGAGAATGGAAACTTAAACCATGCATGCTTCACGAAGTGACTGGGATTGGAAAACCTTATCAGGACGAAGCCCCAATGACTGTACACTGTGGCTTTATGGGAAGAAGGAGTGAGACCTCAGCCCAGGATCTGTTCTCTGTCCCATGCCACGCAACTGTTTCTACCACCTCGTGACTGTGCTAGATGCAGGCTCTTGACGTTCGGCCTCCAGAACACTGAGCCAAAATAAATCTATTTTCTTCAAAACTCAAACAAGTCTGTGGTATTATGTTACTACCAACACAGAACGGACTACAACACAGACCAGACAGACCAAGACAAAGCATGGCAAAAACAATTCAGGGGAAGTTCAGTCTGCTTGGAGCAATGGGTGGGAATGAGGAAGCGGTGAGAGCTAAGCAGCACGAGCAGAAAGAAAATCTGCTGCATTAAGAAGGTTTGGGTTAATTGTGCATTTGGGAAATAAACCCCTTCAGAGTTCCCGCAGGTGATCTTGCCTGCTGGAAAGAGCTCTTGTGCTCACCAGAATAGAAATGTGGTGTAATACCCTAAATTAATGTTTTAACTTTCATGGTTAATGAAAATACAGACCATATATAAAGTAGGGAGCAGGGATGGTCTCAGAACTAAGGTAAGATAAGGATACAGCTGGAGCGAAACAGAGGCAAAGTTTTAGCACAAGCATTTGTCCGGATGGTCCTGGTTATGGGACCTCTCAAGAGTAATAAAGAGCAAACTTCAGGTAAATGAAGTACATAGGAACCAGGTGCATCAGTAAGCTTTCCCACTATGGGGTCAAAATACCTGACATCCATAACTTAAAGGAGGAGAGGTTTATTTTGGCCTAGTTTCAAGTGTTCAGTCTATGCTTGGCTGGTTCCATGGTAGAAATATCGCAGCGGAAGGGCATGGTGGAGCAAAGGTACTAATTTATGGTGGTCAGGAAACAAGGCAAGGGAACAGCACCAGAGAGTAAGAGCCAAAGACTAGATACAAACCACAAGGCCATGCTTCCATGACCCACACAGACACGCCCAGAAGCATCTTCACTAATCCCCCACATAGCTCTGAAGCCAACCCAGTTGACAAAAGCTTAACTACCACATTCCACCCCTTGTCAATTGGATACACAAACATGTCTCCTTAACCATGCTCAATCTTTCATCAAAAGCAAGGTCATAATTCCACCTACTATGAACACTATAGACAATCCTCACTTAACAGCTGAGCTCTCTTACTGTGACTAGGTTGTTAAATATATTGGTCTCTAAATGAGGAGTTGTGTATAGTATGTATGTTACAATATTCAGAATGAAGAAATGATCAAAGGAAACTCCAACTTGATGACTTTGCTTTTATTTGCATAACTCTTACATGCAGTACTGTAATGTACTGTATAGCAAAACATAAAACTGTAGTACTGTACAGTATAATTAGCAAAAATGATAGTACTATATAAACAAAGGTATATTGTATTAAAAAAGACACTAAGGCTTTATAAACAAGAGGTACAGAAATGTACAGAAAAAAATCCAGATGAGTTCTACAACCAAGCAGTGGGTTGTAAGTCTGAGTAGCACATCTCAGTCATAAGTCTTAACAGGCAGGTCATTAAATGAGGAATATCTGTATCTTGTGTACAACCAAAAGTATACTGATGCCTTTCCCAAACTCTCAAAACTTCCAGCATTTCTCTCCTTTGAGATGCAAGGCAAAATTAGAAAAGCAAGTCACATAATCCCAATACACAATGGTGCAGGGTAAAAATACCCATTCCAAAAGGGAGGAATATGAGGAAAGAAAAGAATAGGATCAAAAAGACCAAAACCCATTCTTCTTGAGGTTACCTGAAGGTATCTTTCTTCTTGTCTTTGTTCAAAACATTTCATGTCTTCTAAGTGATATTAATCTTTTCAGCAACCACACCTGCTTTGACCCCAATTTTACACATAGGATACTACAAACCATGCTAAAGGTTTTACCCTAAAACTATAGAAACCCAATGAATGGGTCTAGGTAGTGCCTTAGGTGCTTTTCTTATTGCTTGGCCAAAATACCTGACACCCACAAATTATGAGAAGAAAGGTTTATTCAGCTCACAATTTGTAGAGGTTTCAGTCCATAGTCAGCTGGCTCCAAGGCAGGGTGGCATAGCAGAGGGGAATCACAGAAGAGAAACAGCTCATTGCATGGCAGGCAGAAGCTACCGATGCAGCAAACAACAGCTGCAAGCCAGTGTTCTTTCTGTCCTTTATATTCCATCCAACCTATGAGCCTATTGATTAGTGTCATCCACACCCAGGGTGGGGATTCCATCATCCACACCCAACCTTAATCCCAGTAGCACACACCCTAGATCCAGCCACCTCTCAAAGGTCCCACCTCTGAGTGCACAGAGGCTTTGTGGGGACATCTAGACACAAGCCATAACAGGTAGAGAAATAATGACAAAAGTTGAGTTTTAGAAAAATTCCCTGCTGATAATGGATTAAAGGGTTTAGGGCAGGATGGTCACAAGAAAACTAGCTAGAAGAATATTGAAGATGTCAAGCAGAGGAATGATGGTGGCCTTTAGGTGACCACAGTGAGGATATAGAAAGTGGGTAGATTCAGAAGGTGACTCTCCTCTCTGTAGAAAGTGACGGATTAGGGTATGTGGGATGAGACAGCAAAAACCAAGTATGATACCTAGATGTATGATTTTGGAAAATGGTTAAACGATTAAAAGAAAATGAAAACAAGAAACCCTTGTGGGCCACTTTGGTGGTCAGGAGAAGTTTGAGCCAGCGACTTTCCTTTTGAACGTATTGGATTAGTGTACCTGTAGTGTACTCAAGGGGATTTATGTAATAATTGGTTAAATATATAGATTTGCAGCTCAAAGGAGACCTGGGGTGAAGATACACACAGTCATCTTGTATTAATCATGTACACTGCTAAGCCAAAAGAGATAAGTCAAATTTCCAAACACACACCTTGCTGTTTAAGAGACCTTTCTGTGTATATTCTATCTTATCAATCAGCAGTGTCTTCTTAAAATTCTTGTCATGTCTGTATTCAACAATCAAAAAATTATGGGGGGAGTACCAATTTATGGGGGGAGTACAACATTTAATGATGGTATTCCTCCATAATCCAACACTTTAAGTGGCATTAATTCTCTTCTCCCATCTTTGACAGACTTTCAAGAATAATTATCTGATCAGGAAGTTTAAAAGTTCAGGTATTATTTTAACTGCCTTTCTCAATTCAAATTCTTCATCTTTTCCAACAGTAATGAAAGACACCACCACTCTATTTTCCCCAGGGAGGAAATAATTTCAGAGAAATTCTGCCAACAAACAACACTGACAAACTTTGAGTGGCTTTATTCTGGAAGGTCTTGGAAAGTCCACTTTGTTCAGGGGGAAGGTCACTATTTTTGAGACATTCTCCATCTTGAAAGGATTTTAACTTGGCTGTATTATTGCCCAGTAGAAAGAAAGTGTCCAGTTTTTAAATATTAGCTTAAATTTTGTTGTTGTTAGATAACAATTTAAAAGTCTCAAGGAAGGGTTCATTAGGGCTTTTCCTTGCCCAGAATGATGAATGCGCATAAGACTGGAGCACTTTGTTTTCTTTCAAGAGTTAGGTCATGCCAACTCTGCTCTGATGAGCATCAGCGTGGAAACAGTATCTTCTCAATCTTGACACAAGCTAAAAGAATTGCTGTGTTGTAGGAAAAGACCGCAGCAAATGGAAGAGATGAACATACCACTTTTGGGGCTGGGGATATAGCTCAGTGGCATAAGCGCCTGCCTGGTAAGAGCAAGGTCCTGAGTTTGATTCCTGGTACCAAAAACAAACAAACAAAAAACCAGAACATACCACTCTCCTTGCCCAAATATTGCTGTATACACCAAATCAACCTGAGCATACCCTACTGCATTTATTGAGAACTTTGCTGATACCCTGTACACTGAACCCCAATTTGTACAAAACTGACTTAAGAAACTAAGGTTTTATTCTAAGCAAATAACTGCAATACAAGCTTTTTATCTTTCCAAAGGGAAACCTTACTTTTACTCATTATCAAAGCACAGAATTTTTTTAGTACCTCACAGAATTCAAGGAAAAAGGCATTCTACCAGTCACAGTTTGAAGAACAGTACCGTGATAATTAAAAATTCTTAGCGATTAATGAGGAAGAAAGGGACTAGTTTCTGACTTGCACTTAAATCCACAGGAGAGAGATATACTCTGTTCCCTATCTCAGTAGTGCCCCTTCTTAAACCTTTCTTCTCCATCTACATGTGAAAGAGAAAACGTCAGAGTGGGCTGACCAATGAGGCAAGGGATGACCACAGCCATCATTAACCTTACATCAGGGAGAACCGCTGGATAATCTTTTTCCAACATGGTAAGAATGAAATGGCTGAGCTGTAAGGGGATCTATTCTTCCCATTCTTGGGAGACACCCCGTATCTGACTCCTCTAAGTGACCATCTCTCTGCGCTATCCTTGGGCAAAATTTCTATCTCTGGTTTGCCATAAAATTGCCTTTCGCCTACTTGCAGGTGGAACTCCACTGGAAGAGGCAAAGGGTGTCTGACTGAGTGGAAGACAATTAAGAGTATCACATTGCTGTTTTGTTTGATTTTTACAACTTTATGGAGATGTGATTCCCATAGCATACAATCGCCCATTAAGTGTACCTTGGAGATGTTTGGAAGTAAGTTCAGAGGTAATATGAAACTGTCACCAGTCAGTTTTAGGCTTTAACACTTTGAAAAGAAAACCCTTACCTTTAGTTATTACTCTTCTGCCTACTGCCAGCCCTGAGCAGTCACTAATCTATTTCCTGTACTATGGATTCTCCTCCTGTAGACACTTCATACAAATGAGATCATATAACCTGTGTTTCTTCGTGATCATCTTTTTAACTTAGCATAATAGTCTCCTAGTTTCATGATTTATTCATATTGTGAAATCTATTAGTATTTCATTCCTTTTGAAAGCCAAATAACATTCAGTTGTATGGATATGTCACACTGTTTACCCATTCGACAACTAACAGATGTAATACCACTATAAACATGGTGTTTATGGTTTTTTTTCCCCCTATTTTTTCATTATATTGGTATATACCAGGAGTGGAATTTCTGGGACAAATAACTGTAAGTGTAATCATTTGAGGAAATGCTACAGTGTTTACAGAGAGGGGTACCATTTTACATTTCTATTAGTAGTGCATGAAGAATCCAATATTTTTTCCTTTTCTTTTTTCTTTCCCTTCCCCTTTCTCCCTCTCTTACTTTCTCCTTCCCTACCACTTCTTTCCCTTCTCCCTCTTACCCTCCTTCTTTTCCTCCTCTCCCTCCCCATTCCCTCCTTTTTCTCTTCCTCCTCTTTGTTATACTGGATATTGACACAGGATGTCACGCCTGCTCTGCCCAGGATCTGACTTGTTTACATCCTTGCTGACCCTTACTGTTACATCTTTCTGAACTCAGCCATCCTGGGGACTGTGAAGTGGTATCCACCATGGTTCTGAGGTACACTTCTCAGACTGCTCGTGATGTTGACAATCTCTGATGTACTTGCAGTCCATTTGGAAGTCTTTTCTGGAGAAATGTTTATTCTGACTCTTCTTTTTAAATTGAATTATTTCTCATCATCATTGAGTTTTGCAAGAGCTTTTACTTATTTTACATAAATGTCATATCAGATATCTAATTTGCAAGTAATTTCTCTCATTGTATGGATTGTCTTTTTACCTTCTTGATAGTGGCCTCTAAAACACAGAAAAATGTAATTTTGATGAAAGTCAATTTATTATTCTTTTGTTGCTCATACTTTTTGTGTTACCTAAGAAGCTACTGCCAAATCTGAGGCCATGTAGATTTACCCTTCAGTTTCCTTCATAGTGTTTTTATATTTACGCATATTTTACATTCATGTCTTTGATCCATTTGAGCTATTTTTTTCACATGGCATGAGGTAAAGGTCCAGTTTCCTTCTTTTGCATGTGAATATCCAGCACTTTAGCATCATTTATAGAAAAGATTATTCTTTCAAGAATAATCTTGGCCTCTTGTTAAGATCAGTTGCTTGCAAGTACATATATTTCTAAAATTGCAATTCTATCCTGTTGATTTAAATGTCTATCTCTATCTTATAACACATGCCCTGATTACTGTCACTTTATTATAAATTTTGAAATTGGAAAGTCCTGAAATTTGGAAGCCCCCAACTTTATTCTTCAAGGTTATTGTGACTATTCTGAATTCCTCATCCTTACTCTGAATCCAATATAATTTTGAGGTCCACTTGTGAATTTGTATAAAGAAGACAGCATCAATTCCTGAAAGGTATTGTATTAAATCTATAGATGAATTTGAGGAGTGCTAACATGCTAATAATATGAAGTCTTCTGGCCTGTGAATGAAGGGTGATTTTTCCCATTTATGCATATTTAGACCTTCTTTTTATAAGATTTTGTAGTTTTCAAAATATAAGGTTTGTGCTTCTTTTGTTGTATTTATTCCCAAGTGTTTTATCATTTTTGATGCTATTATAAATGGAATTGTTTCCTTCATTTCATTTTCAGGTTGTTCATTGCAAGTTTATAGAAATATAATTGATTTTTGTATAGTGATCCTTCATCCTGCAACCTTGTTGAGCTTTTTTTTAGAGTATTCCTTAAGACTTCTTTATGAGCTGATGTCCACCTTTTCTTCTTTTAAAAGAAATGCAATCGCAATAAAGAAGGAACCTGATTATCTCAATGTATCATTTTATATTAGTTTTCTGGAGATGAAAGATAGCATTTTCTACCTAACTCAGAGTTGTTTTCTGCAAAAGATTTTGGGACCAAAGTGATATTCTCAGCTGATTAGACAACTGATTCAGCAAAACAAAAACAAGATGTGTGATTTTTGCTATTAGAAATCGGTTCCATTTGTATATTACACTTTGCACATGGCTACCTCATGAACAGACCAAACAGAAATTTAAAATCAGGTAAATTAAGGTGAAAAAGTAAAATTCAAATTAATAGAAATATTTTGGGAACTCTCAAAGAGACTAAACATGATTTTATCTGCTATTCTAGGCAAAGGATCGAGAAAATATTAACTAATTCAGATGACCAACGAAATGGAACTTCTCTCATAGCCAGTACACAACATTTCTCATTCAAAAGACCTTGTATTCTCAAAATGCCTTGTTCTCATTTCTAGTTATTTTATCTGTACTTTCTAAAGTATACCACAACGTATTCTTAAATTTCCCAGCTATTGTGTTTGAAGACTTGTAATAAAAGTACCAAAATGATACCACGAGAACATATGTCACCTAACCTATCGCCAATTCCTCCTTATATAGAGTAAATGTAGGCTTGAATCTATTTTCAAGACCATCCACCAATCCCGGGGCTGGAGACAATCTTAGTGCTTCCCTCTTGTGGCAGGTGCTGGAAAGGCATAGGGATTCAGCAGGAGGAGGAACCAGGCTCCCTTTAACCTTAAGTGGGCAAAGTCACAAGAGGCTGACCACTATGTCTTGATATTCAGAAAGATCTTATATTCTACCAAAGGAACAGCGAGGACTAAGAAAGCAAAATCTATCACATGAATCCATAATTCTTTCCGTTCTGGAAATATCTTGTGGCCCTATGCTGATGTATAAAACTCACCAATTACATATTTTCGTCAGGAGAGGATGTTAAGATTAATGTACCATGAACACTTACTATAAATATTCCATTTCTTTAACTTCTATGCTCTAAAATAGAACTTTTTTTATTCAAGACTACTGAGGAAATTTATAAAATACTGAAGTGAGAACTCCGTTGACATCTAATAAGGCTAATATTGTGCTGACTGTAAATATCATCTTATTTGCTGCAATACTGATGCTCTGTGCAAATATTAATCCATGCTACTGTTCACAAAAATTCATTATGTGTATTAATTAGATATTCAAAAAATTCTTAACAAGGCAATTAAACTATGATAATGTTCATTAGTAGTAAATGTATCTCCAAGTCATTTTTTGGAACCATTTGAAGCAATAAGAGACATACTTAAGGCAAGTTATTCCTATTTGGAAAGTGTAAAAATGAAAGACTAGAAATCATAATGAAAGTGATAATTATGTTTACAAGTCTGTTCACTTTGAAATGAGAATGGCCACTTTACTACTTTAATTTTGTTCAATATATGTTCAACTGTTTCAACTAGATATCAAGGGAATTCTTTAAAATCCTAGAAAGAAACAAATTACTGGATTCTCTTTATGGCAAATTTGATAAACATTTTCTTTTGCACAAATGTATTCTAATTCTGGGCAAACAACAAAGGCTTCTTTGAGAAATTAGTATGTCTAGTATGTTGACCGCTATGTGACCTTTCATAAATGTAGTTAGGAGGAATCTCAAGTCCTGCTTATTACTAATGGTTGTGATGACAACACCAGCTCTTACTTGTGTGAGGGTTCACATCCCAATCAACTCTCAGTGCCGGTCCCACACCAACCTTCCTTTATTACAGACCTGGTACTTTCTAGGAATTAGGTAACAGTTTAAAGAAATGGGTTAATTGTTAGAGCATTCACTATCTTCTCTCATGCAGCTGCGTTGCTCAAAGATGACATCATGCAAGAAAAAGAATTTTCTCCTTGAGTGTGACCTCAGTTACTGAGTGACAAGTAACAACGGGGTGCTCATCAAGTTCACAGGGAAGACCCACTGGGCACAGCTGGATACAAAGTTTCCTTGCCTAAACATTCCCCAGTGTCTCTCCTGTGCTCCAAACCGTGGAGTCACCTGGTATCATTACCCACAGTTGGCTGCGTTTTGTCATCGCTCCCCACATGAACCTCTTAGGCTCCTGAACCCTGCAGCCACAGGGGGTGGTAGACAGAAAGTGTGCACCCAGAGCAAGAGAACTGGGCTGTCTGGGATGACAGGGGTAAGTCAGCCAACTGTAGGCAGTGCCAAAGTACAGTCCACATGTTTTACCATGCTTTGGCTTTTGTTCAAGCTTCGAGGAATGTCAGAGATAATCTTTAGAGATTTGAGAGATGTTAGAAGGGCTAACAGTACTAGATATCTATCTATCTATCTATCTGTCTATCTATCTATCTATCTATCTATCATGTTTCTGTCTATCTGATCTATCATCTATGTGTCTATTTATCTATTGCCTATCTATCATCCTCATCATCTATCCATCCATTCATCCATCCACCTGTATCTATCTAATACCATCTATGTCCTTCTTCTTTGGTTTTCCATGACAGTATTACCTTGAATCTATTTCAAAAGTAAGGGGAAAAAATCTAGAATTCCACTACATAGGATGGATTTGAGAATGTTTACATGTGTGTATCCCAGATACATTTCAGCTGAATGTAAATAGTATCTTCTATTAATGGCTGTTATTTCATGAGTTCTTATTTGCAGGGCATTGAACTAAGAGGGTTTATAACAGTTATTTTCTTATTAAATCATCCCAATAATTCAATAGAGCATGTTCTGTTATTTTGTATATATTATCGAGGGAATTGAGGGTCACAAATAATTTAATTACCCAAAACTGTAACTTGTGATTAGATAATCTAATATACAAATCTGGTCTATACCAAAGCCAACACACTTAACCACTATACTACTGTAATTTTCCTCTTCTGACACATTCTTTAATTCATCTCCTCCTGTCTTCTATATCATTTCTGTGGCTTAATATGCTACTTTCATCTTATGTAGAGGAGATCATACCATGTATATATAACATATATAAATATAAATTTAAGCATCAATAAAAGTTATTCACAAGTGAGAAGATGGAGAATTTGTAGGCAGATTGGTAGCAAATAATAAGAGTTGGGATGGTATAAAGGATGGAACTCAAGTCTGTTTCTTTCTTCTTTCTCTTCCTTTCTTTCCTTCCCTATTAAGACACTTTTAGAAAATCATTTACTCTATGTCAAGCTATCTTCTAAACACTGGATTTCCAAATACTATAGAATCCTAAGGGTAGACACTACATTTTTTTCTTGCTGCTAAATCCCTTATGCCTTCTAAGACTGTGGGTATAAATGAAAGAGTGAATGCATAAATGATATTAAAAGGAAGGTCCTGCTGTCTAGGAAGCTCACATGCTTGGGGCTACAGTCATAAATCTAGACATCCCAGCACATATTTGTTGGTAAGGACAAACAAGTGACAGAGACCAAGGGAAAAGATTGATTCATGTGAGGAAGGTGCCTAAGAAGCTGCTAGAGGTACCTGCTACTATGTTGCATGTTTAATCCTCCTTCTTTGTACAAGTAGACACATTAAGATACAAAAATTTAAAAAGAGCTTTGATTATGCATGTGTACTTCACGCAGTTCCCTTATCGCTTAAAGATCTGCTACAGGAATTTTTTTTCCAATATTTCTTTTACATCAGCTACAGTCTCTCTCCTTCTATAAAAAATGTGCATGCATGATGTGGCCAGAAAGTTTTCTCTGCTTCACCTCAGGTGCATAATGTTTTACTTAGGATGAGATTAACTTAGGGAAGACATTTAAAATACATTTAGATGTTCCTAGAATTGAATGGAAGGTTTGTTTTATGCAATATTTTAGTTCTGTTCTTACTCATATATGTATTTAATGACACTATACTCATAAAGATGGGTATTAGAAACCATACTTATCTTCCTTGTTTACAAGTACTGGTGAATGTCTTCAGGGTAAATGGAAAATCAGTGTGTGGAAAGGGAAAATGTAGTAAACTTGGCCCTCTCCATTTAAGATCTATCCTGAGGTGTTGCTGCTCATTGCAAATGCAATCTTTTGAAACATCAAAAAACAAACCCTAAATAACAGCAGCAGGAACACAAGTGTAGTCTTTTTCTCTGTTCCTACTAACACCCTCATGGGAATGCGTTTATTTGAAACTGTCATGTACAGGTTATAAAATCAAGCTTCTCGTGAACGTGAGCTCTAAGAGACAAGATTTATTTTATTTTATTTTTATTTTAAAGAGGAAAAAACCCAAATAAACAAAAACAAAACAAAAAAATAAAAAAGATACAAAATTTTAAAACAAGGTGATAAACATATTAATGAGAGACAAGACATTTTATAATTTTTCACTAGTTACTCAATAGATACAAAGTAGACCTATTCTTAATCTGTATAAAGCAAACAAATTCTCAGCTGCACAGGCATCAATATAGGTTCTTTGGACCCCATGGATGGTTTTTCTTTTCCATGGCGAGTGGTAAGTATTGTTCACACCCACCTTAAATTTGTAAGAATGTACAATACTTTGGCTAAGGACAGCTCCCTCTCAATCTCTCTCTCTCTCTATTTTTTTTTTTTTCAATGATTCCAAGACAGTTGAAGAAGAGAAAGAATAATCTTTTTAAGAATGAGGCTGTGACAACCAGATACCCACATGGAAGAGATGGATTAGAATCTGTGCCACATTTTCTACACAATTCATCTAAACTGGGTCAGGCCTACCTGTTAGAGCTAAAGTTATAAAATTCTTAGAAGAAAATGTAGGAGGAATTTTTCACCTACCTGTCAGAGCTAAAACTATAAAATTCTTAGAAGAAAATGTAGGAGGAATTTTTCACAATCTTTGACTAGGTGATAGTTTATTTTATATATATACAAATGAAAAACATAATAGGTAAATCAGAATCACAAAAGTTTAAAAAGAAACTTTACTGCTTCAAAAGACTATCAAAACAATGAAAAGTCCATTCACAGAATAAAGGGAAAAAGTTTGCAAATCATAGGACTTGTATGTAGAATACAAAAAGAACACTTACAACTCAATAAAAATACCAATAATCCAGTTAAAATAAGATAAGGATCTAAATAGCCATTTCTGCAGAAAAGATACATTAAGTGGCAAGTGGCAATAAACACATGAAAAGACACTCAGTATTCATTAAAGGAATGTAAATCAAAGCTTCAATAAGACACTGGTATGGTTAAAAGAAAAAAAGACATGATAATGTGTTGACAAGTATGCAGATGAATTTTAACATAATGCTGGTGGGACTGCAAATGGTACATCTTCTTTGGAAAATTTTTGGTCAGTTCCTCCAGTGATTAAGGAACTGTATACCATATGATCTAGCAATTTTATACTCTTTGATATACATCCAACAGAAATAAAAACATTCATTCTTCACAAAATCTAGTATTTACACAAATGGAGGTCTGAGTAATGGCAATTTTATTAACAGAAATAAACACAATTAATTATTACTACATTTAAAAATTAATATTGGTTGACCTGAGGATTGACATTTTCATTTGGAAAGATTTGTTATTATTTGCTGCCAACCTGCTTATACATTCTTCACCTTCTCACTTGTGATTATTTTTTATTGATGCTTAAATTGACATATATATGTAAATATTATATATACATTGTGTGATTTAATCCATATAAAAATGTGCATAGAAAAAAGACCTTAAGGAAACATTTCACAACTTTTACAGTAGTTGGACTATCTCTAGCTTATAAAAAATTCCTAAAGATTTTTCCTTTTTTCTTCTACCTTTCTCCATTTTCAACTTAACCAAAATCATTTATCAGTCTAAAAATAATATTTTTAAATCTACCATTAGTATAAGCAATCACATTATAGTATTCTGAAATGTAGGAGAAAATATTTAAATACTTAATTATGTGAGCTGACAATTGGGGAAGATCCCTAATGTTCCAAAAAAAATAATCTCAGAGTACAAATCCAACAGAATGCACAGGTACTTACGACAACTGCTGATCTAAGGTAACTGCTGATCCTTTCACTTAGGGCTTTGTGTTTCAAAAGCCAAAGGAGGCACAGTGTTGACAGGTGGCACAATATTGAGCCTAAACAAGAGGAGACCTGGAGGGCCACGAAGGCCGTAGTCACAGCAAAAGCAAACTAGAAAATCCAGCCAGTATAAGGAAAGTAAAAGGAAAACCTTTCTGTCCTTTTCTCTAAAGAAGGGAAAATGCTTTCCTGTCTACATAAAAATTGAGAGTTCATAAAAACCATGTAGCTGCATGGGTTACAGTCACACAACTGAATGGTGTGCAAAAGACCTGAGCTTATTTTAGAATGCAAGGGCTTAGTCAGGAATGAGGCAGGAAAGGAATGAGGCATGAGGAGGAATGAATGCAATCTTTCTTAGGAGGAATAAATTTCAGGTCACTAAGAATTCCCTAAGACATAGTCCAGAGGAGCACAGACTCATAATAAGCACACAGACCCACACAAATAAAACACATGGGAGAAATAAGTTCTTTTGGGTAAAATCAGGACAGAAACAAAAAGCATACCTAAATCTGCAAAGATTTAAGATAATGAAGCTATCATGTGCAGAAATAAAATGTATATAAGAGGACAACATGAAAGACCAGAGCAAAGTGAAAAAAAATGAGAAATGATAAATAGAATTATTCAAATAAAATGCATAGGAAAAACAATTGATGGATGAGCAAAATAGTAGGTAAGACATAGCTGAATATAAAATTAGTGAACTGGAAGAAATAGCAGAAGAAATTGACGAGAACAGATTGATACAACATTATGAGGGCTAGAATAAGGGAGAGACAATATACTTAGAGAGAAAATATTTTGGTATACCAAAAAGTTATGCCAGTTAGCCTAGTAAAAAAAATTCAGTATCAATAACAGTAGGAAGAAAACAAAGGAATGTTCTTAAACTATTCAGAGAGGAAATAACTGATGTGAATAAAATAAAAATGTTTAGATAAACTAAAACCATACCAAAGAAATATGTCATATACAGGTAAACCTATATAGATATAGCTACCTTGGGGAGACAATATTAATAATGCCAATATCCAATTTCTTCAGCTTCATACAAAATACTACTAATACAGTGGCAATGTAAGATTACTGTTCAGGTTGACCCAACTAGGAAGGTCAAGATCCTTGGCTTATCTGAAGGAGGATAAAAATAATAATTAACTCACTTAAAAGTGGAATCTAAAAATTTGAATTCACAAAGTAGAGAATATAATGGTGTTCACCAGAAGCTGTGGTGGTTTGAAGGAAGGGAAGATGGAGAGATGCTGGTAAAAAGATAAAAATTTCATTTGTACAAGAGTAAGTTAAGAGATCTATTATAAAACAGTGACCATAACTAATAACAATAATGTATACTTGAAAATTGCTGAAAGTAGATTGCATGTATTCATACGTCAAAATGATACAAGTATGTGAGATGATACATATGTTCATTAACTTGATTTAGCTGTTCAACAATATATGAACACATTAAAACACTATATTGTTTACAATAGGCACATACAATATTATTTGTGAATTTAAAACTAAATTTGAAACATATTAAGACTTTGGTAGGTATGAATGTTCAAGTTTCTAGAATGATATTAAAGGAACAGAAGTAACAGTCTTAATTTCTAAATCAATGTAGGTTTTTAAAAAATGGAAAGATGGGAGAGCAGTGGGCAGAGGGAGAGAAAAGAGGAAAAGTAGACTGAAAAGAAGGTAAGCTGGGCATGGTGAAGCATACCTGTAATCCCAGTTACTTAGAAGGCTGAGGAAGGAGGATTTCAAGTTCAAGGCCCACCTGGGTAACTCAGCAAGACTCCGCTTCAAAATAAAATTTAAAAAGGCTAGACATAGGTCAGTGCTACCTGGGTTCAATCCCAGGTATTGCAAGGAAAAACACAAGTGTGAAATGCAAACACAAGTGTGAAATGCAAAAATATTTAAAAGATACAAAAACCTCCACTATATACCAGTTATATGTAGCAAAAATCACAATAAATATAAATGACCTAAACATCACTCTTAAAAGACAATGATTACTGTACTAATGTAAATTAAGTATAAATTCTAGCTATGTACTATTCATATAGGACACACACAGTATTACTCTTACTATCAGGTGAGAAGGGCCCTGGTCTGGGTTCTGTGAGTTAGAACCCTCTTACGCAAAGTATGGCTCTTGGATCAAAAGCAGCAGCATCACTTGCACCCATTAAGAGTTGTTGAGTCTCAGAAACTGCATTGTCATGAGCTCTACATTAATGCTTGTGAAGCACTTTCAGTGGCGCAGCGTATCACAAACACATGAATTTTTGTTTAAGACTACAAGGGAGAGCCCTTCTGTCATTCTGTCCCAGAACCATCCACAATCAGAAACCTCCACTGCTGTGTTCAGTATTGATCATGCTCCAGAGAAAGCGCCCTCCAGATTTCTGACCCTATGTCTCCTGTGTTCAAGTTCTGTGATTTGTGGGCTCTGCTGGTGCTGAAAATCTGGTTACTGATTCAGTGTCTGTCAGGAAGAGGAACAGAATGAGTAGGATTTTAGATTGTGGTAAAGCAGAACTTATGAGAAGAAATCTTAGGGGAAACTTTTTGGGAAAAAAAGGATAAACGGAAAATCTGCTTACATCTTTAAACAGTAGAAATAATGGGGAATAAAAAAGAAAGATAAACAAACAAACAATAAAGCTAGCAGTAGTGAAGCCTGCAGACATCTGTCAAGTGACACCACAAAAGCTCTAGAACAGCATATTACACGTTTTTACTTAATGAAAGTTAAATTATTTGCTCAAAAAATATAAATGAGCAAGACAATTATTCTGATCAAATCCATAACTGAATATATCAGACAAAACCTTTGACATCTGAAAGTCTTTCCTAAATGAAGGCATAATTACTGAAGAAAGCAAGTATAATGTACATGGGCTTCCACTGGTACTCTTCATAGACTCTGCATTAGTGGCCAGCCGACTTTACACCAAACTCAGAAGGAAGACAACTATGAAGTGGAAAAAAATGTACCAATCAAACTGGCATTTGTGGAAGTAAAACTTAATGCCTACTTTTATATCACCAAAATGTAAACAAAACATACAAAAATCATATGCACTTTTTCAAAAAAATCTATAATATGTTTACATTAAAGTTTAAAAAAAGAATTCAATGTGAAAAAAACCTGGCAAAAAGAAACCAAAATACATATACCAAGCTGGTAAGATTATGGAAATATTTTCCCTCTATTTTTTCAAAAAAATTACAATTTTTTAGACTAAAAATTACACTTATGAAGTCTACAGTAGTAGACTTCTCTTTATTTTTAAATGTCTTCTTGGTGTGTGTGTGTGTGTGTGTGTGTGTGTGTGTATCCTGATCTACACGAAGACCTCTGTAATGAACTACACATCAATACTAATCATGTTCTATGGTAGATTTATGACTAATTTTTGCCTTTCCCTCTTTACCTTCTGTCCTTTGGAGAAGACAATGAGTACATGCGCAGTTGCAATTAGGAAAGAGGTAATGTTCACTTTCCAGCACCAGCACTCTCGCTCTCTTGCTCCTCATTTCCTCTTTGGCTTGCTGCAGTAAGGATGAGGCAGCAGTAGCTTTTTCTGAACAGAAGGCATCACATGCTTCCTAGGATAGCCGACAGGCGGGGTTGGGGGGAATACTGATGAGTTCTGGTGTTCAGAGTGGCACAGAACCCCAGAAAATACATAAAGGAACGTCTGGCTCCATTCCATCCTTCAAACCTTCCAAAGGTTTGGCTGCCCTGTGTGCTAACAACGGTCCTTGATCAGCAGAGCAGCCCGTGTCGAGATTTCTGTCCCCACAGAGACTGGGCCAGCACGCTGGTGGCCATTCCCAGAAACAGGCCTCCTCACTGCTCTTCCCTGTTGTCTTGGGTCCTAATCAGAGGAGCTTATTTTCGACTGATTCTTTTGGCCACTGTCATTCTGTTATCACCTGGGACATCAAACATATTCAAATGTAATGATGTCAAATAACTGTGACCTCTTTGCAGAAGATGCAGAGCACGTGACAAGCCAGCCTCCGTTGTCTTCTGGAACCCAATCAACATTTCATGTCTGTCTGATAAGTGTCTCTTAACAACAGGAAAGGAATAACTGATACAACTGCTTCTCATGCTCGGTCTTATTCTTGATTCTAGGTCCAGTTACGTTCTCTTTCCTGCTGTGGCTTGGATGCATCCCCTCCAAACTCTGGGTGTTGCCACTGTGATAGTGCAGAGACTTTGAGGTCTGTGGGCTGTGAGCTGCTCCTTCATGAATGGGATTAGAGCCCCTCATGGAGGAGCTGGACACCTTCAACTGTGTTAGGAAGCCCTCTACCCACTTCCAGGGTGCAGCCCTCACCAGTCACCAAGTGTCTGTATTGATCTTGGACTTCCAGCCTCAAGGACAGTCATATATAAATTTCTGTTCATTATAAATTTGGAATTCTGTAATAGCTGCATAAAATAGACTAAAAAATTCCTTCACCACTGCCAGCTCTTTCTGTCAGGATACCTTGTTCTTCATGGTATCTTTCTCTGACATTTATTTCTGAACTTTGAGAAGAAGAACCCACTGTATCTCCAGCTGGGCCCCAAAGCACACACAACTGTTAATGAGAGCAAAGAGCAGGATTCCTCAGGGGACCCTGCAAAGTTGTCCCCTGAATTGAGCACTGGGAGAAGGGACCACGCAAGTTCCTACCTTCCCTTTCCCCACCACTGTGTTCTTCAGTGTAAGTGGTAACCGCTCACTTTCTGCACTTTCATCATTTGAAACTTTTACAGTGGAATAAAAATGAAGTGTATGAGCTTTATGATTTTCAGTAGAGTGGAAGCAGACACCACTTCAGGTAATGGGAGACAACCTGTCGTGGATTCATCCGCGACAGCCGTCTGGCAGGTGCGACACTGCCAATAACTCCAAATATGGGTCCCATAAACCTGAAGTTCATTTAGATGTACAGTGTATATTTTTTGTTCCCAGTCAAATACTTTTGAGTGACTTAGGAACCAGACTCCTTCTTCACAAATTTTATATTACTTTATAGCCAATTTCCTTCTGATGCAAGTAGAACGGAAACTTTCCTTAAAAGTTGTTAACAAACTTTAGTGATTCAAAAGAATGGTAATTGCTCTCTATAGCTATGTGGGAAATGAAGACAGAGGAAACCACTTGCTACCCTAAACTCCAATAGATCTATACCTGGTGAGATTTATTATGCAACAAAGTCTCCTTTGACAAGATTAGCCTAGAATAAAGTCTGCCCACCCCACTGTAGAATTATTACATAATAATGTCCCTGCCAGCACATTTATTCCTCATCCTACTATCTTTGTTGCAGGTGGAAGGCTTAATTCCCATTGTCACCACCACGCATTACAACATCTCCATGAACAGCTTGCTTCAGTCCTAACCATACACCACTGTTTCCTGTTTTGCTCAAGTCATGATGTGTTATTAAGATGCACAGCAAGGCTTGAAATTAGACAGAGCTGAAGTGCCATCTGGGATCATCCTCACACTCTTTTCACCAAGTATTGAGAGCAATCTTCGACCACAAACCTTCTGTTGTCAGAGAAGCTGCATTCCAACGCTGCACAGACACAGTGGGGTGGCCACCCAGGAAATCTGAGGAGGCAGAAATCTTAGGTTTCTTTATCTTCTGCCACCAGCATCACTGCTCAGGCCACAGCAAGAGTTTACCAACTGCTTCCTTTTCTTATAATCTGGAGCTTCTGCAACTCATGCCATGCCAAAGCCAGGATCATCTACTAAAATTCCCATCTAATGGAGCTGTTCTTCTAATTTACTTTTTCAAAGCTTTCTTAAAGCTTTCAGGACAAGATCCATCTCCATAGCATGTAAATATTCCTATCTACTCTGCACTATAGTTTGATGTCTCTGTCTCCAGCACTTCTACTACATGCAAGTTTCAGGTAGTTAAGGGCTGTACCTTATTCATCATTCCGTGGACTCCACAACACAAGGCTGGGTGTTCTGGTTTGACCTAAAATGTCCCCCCTAAAGCTCATGTGATCCCAGGTAAGACCTTTGAAGAGGTTATTAGAATATGGTGGCACTAACTTAATCACTGGATTAATCACAGGTGAGTTCTTGGCTAAATGTGTCATCAGGTGATAGGAGCACGTTGAAGAAGGTGGGCCACTGCGGTGAACCTGGAAGGTATACCATTATCCTTGGTCCCTTCTTCCCTCTCTCGTTCCCCCTCTCTCTGACTCCTGGTTTCCATGCGGTAAGCACCATGCTTCCATCATGCCCTCTTATCATGATATTTCTGCCTTGGAACAACCAGACCATGGCCTGAGACCTCTGAAACTGTGAGCTAAAGTAAACTTTCCATCATTTAAATTGTGTATCTGGGGGATTTTGTCCCAGCAATGGAAAGCAGATTAATACATTGGATATACAGTAAGAACACAGTATTGTTTAGCAAATAAGGGAATGAATAAACACCACTAAACCTCCTCTTTAATCTACTTCAGGCCAAGAAGTTATGTCATTTGCCAAAGAGTTCACAAGGAAAAAGTGTGGGTGTGTCCATTTGTCTCCTGAGATACTGCACTGTTGTAAAATATGGGCCTTACTGCATCTCAACATCTGGCCCACCATTCTGGGAGGGTCATCAAATGCTGTTCTGTATTTAAAGGGGAAACATAAATTAAAGCTAGGCACACTGCATATGTGAAGTCCTTCTGCCCTCATTTATCATTACCATCTTATGATTAATGAGCTTACCTGCCAGATTTGCTCAACTCTCTTCCTATTATACATAATCACAACAGGACTATGCCAACCCAATATTCAACAAAATTCACTGGACTCTGCACACATGAAAGACATTTCTAGGTGCTGGAGATGCCAAGATGAGCAAGTCATGTTCTTGGCCTCAAGAAGGTAGTATACTCACGGAGTCAGGCACGAGGACAAATAATTGCAATACTGTGCGATCAGAGGTATGTACAGGATACAAAGAATATTTTAGCACTTACCAAGGTATAGTAATTATAATAAGGCCCTGTGCAGCATAATGACATCTGGTCAAAAACACACCACATATACGATGGTGGGCTCATTAGACTTTATCACCAAGTGATGTCAGAGTCACATAAGTGTAAGTACACACCATGTTTATGTGATGTCAAATGGTCTAGTGACATATTTCTCAGAATGTGTTCTCATGGTTAAGCGAAGCATGACTGTATTTATTTCCTCACTGGTTTTTCATGAAATCTTTTGTCTCATGCCCCCTGGTCCATGTCTAACACACAGATACTCAGCCAATGTGATTGGCTGACTGATGCAGGGGTGGCCTAAGAAAATGTCCTATCTACTCTGCATGGAGACTGTAACTATAAAATCTTTAGAAGGGAGATAACGGAACTGGATTTCACTGAATTAGTTCTTGTGAAGGAAAGAAAAGGAGGTACGTGTGAGACAGAAAGCTGTGCTCCCAGGGTACTAGAACCTGCACTAATGGGAGAAGGGGGAGGTGAGGTCCAGGCAGGCCCTGCTGACCCTCATCCTTTAGGCAACCGGAAGCCGGTGGAAACACTCAAGGAGCATAACCTGATCTCTAAGTAGCAGTGCGATAGTGCTCGAAGTTCAGCCAGTGTAGCTGTGCCACATGTGCAATTAATTTCCAGAATATGCTTCTTTATAAAGACAACTGTTTAAGTGCATTTCAGACGCCAGAATAGTCTCAGATGCTGTGGATTCCCAGGAACTCCACAGACATCTCCTTAACCATGAAAAGAAAATGTAGTTTCCATTTCGCCCTGAGCTTCAATTATCAAGGTTAATATTCTCTCCTATAGGCAAAGTGGTTTCTTATCTGCCAGAAGTAATTCTGAGTGAATATTCCATCTCAGAACTGAGGGGGAGTCAATGCTATCTGCAGAAGGGCAGATCTTCCAACGTTTGGTTCCCAGAGTCTCCTGGTGATGTTTTCTTCCTCACCATGGAGAAAGTAATTCAGCCAAATGAGTGGTCTGGTCATGACATTTTCTGAAATAATTAAACATGACACCCCCTTTGGCTTGATGGACTTTTTAAAGGCAATACCTACTTTGATTTGCAAATTGTTCCAATTACCTTAGTCCCATGCATTTTATGCTCCCTTTGGAGTAGCATTGCAAAGTTAGTCACTGGTGGAAGTCTCTTTCTAACTATCTAGAGGCATATTCTCATATTCATTTCAGAATAATAAGATGTTTAAATATTTATTTCTTTCCAATAACTGGGGAGGCCTAAGCTCGTCATTTTAATAAATTCTGTCCAAATAATGTTGAGTCACTACTTAGAAGACACAGGCACTGAATTTTCCTTATGCAAATGATGTTCACCTCAGAGACTCATATATTATTCCCAGATCTGCCACTAACCCGTGACCTTGGGCGAAACACACGACCACTTGTGAATTCCTTTTGATGATTTTTAAGTTTCTCATGTAGCTAAAAAATTCTGAGTATGTTTTAAGAAATCTGATTAGAGTAAGAAGGCAGAAATGAATTAGTTATAAAACTACAAATTGTGGCAGGAGAAATTGATATTTATGACGTGTAGCTCCTTCCTTTTGAGTAACTCTACATGGTCAAAAATTCTTGAGGTAGACTTCTTTTAGAAGAAATTTAAAATCCTTACATAGATAATACTGATTCATTTGACAAATATTTATTGAAAACTCAGGCATTATGGTAAATCCTAAGAAAACAATAAAAAAAAAAGAGAGGGGGAAAAAAAAAATCCCCAGCCTTCAAAAGCCGGCTGTCTAGCAGGAAAGGCAGACTATTTTAGACAAGAAATAACAATAAGCCAGAATAAGTATTATCATGGGATTCCAGCTACGAAGACAAAACGTACAGCTCAGATCTAACCTGGGTTACATGTCAGGGAAGGCCTCCCTGTGGATAGGCTGTCTACGCTGAGAACATACATCTCTGTGGTTTTTATTTGGGAAATCATATTGAATACAGCATGCAATAAAAGTATTTATTTGTCCCAGGCCTAGACTAAGCATTTAAGACTAAAAGTATGTGTGGAGAAGAGTCTGAGTGCATCTCATAAATGACCCTCCCCTTCTCCCCAGTTTTAGCAATTATTTGATCACAAATTCACTGATTCTCAAGGGAATTCTTCCTGTAGATGAAATTCAAAGGTAGGGTAGTAATATTAAGAGATACTTATTCATTATTTTTCTATTACCCAAGATCTTACCCAGCTTCTGAAAGAGTATATAATAAGAATCAATACTTATTGATTGATGAAGTGTTTTAAGTTGTCAAAGTCCTTTTTCATCTTTAATCTCCCTTTATCCCGTATCTGCAGGACAGGAATTATACTGCTTGGCCACTCGACCCTAGAGGTTATGGAAACAGGTATCATGTCTTTGGATTAGATCTGAATGCAAATATTCGATGAAGTGACAAACACATTCATGTTCATCATAGCATAAATTATGAGGTTTAGCTTAGGTATGAAGGTTATCACATGTGACAGAGACTATTAAACCAGGTAAGTCCCCTGTAAGAGTCCAGGAGATCCTATGTCTTACCAAAGGGAAATCATAAAGGAATTTAGTATTTTGAAATTTTAATACATCCCCTTTGATATCCCAGCTGTGTACTAATTATTAATGGGATGTCACACACACATGGAGCTAAAAAAAATTAAGGAATGGTAGTTTGAAAGCTTTACAAATTTCTAAAGTAATAATAGTATTTAACTCACTTCATACTTGGAGAAAGATCATAGAAATGGTCTCCTTTTTAGTGTCGGTGCCTTGATTTATTGTTTCTGGGTCTCTTATTATTCAGCACTTGTTTTGTTATTTCACTTTTCTTGCTTTGTCTTTTCGCTGTAATTAGATCAAAGTCTGAGGATAGGGACTGTGTTCTTTCTCCAGAATCTCCCAATTTTGAAACTGTTAGGCCTTTGGTGGGTTCAAAACCTTCCAAATGAATTAGCTGTAGAAACACTGGTTCTGAATACCAAAAAATTTCAATGATTCTCAAATTTTAATGCACTCAAGAGTGATGGCAAAAAAACAAAAACAAAATAAATAAATAAATAAATAAAAGCAAGGGGATGGGGATTTAGCTTAGCGGCAGAGCGCCTGCCTGGCAAGTGCAAGGTCATGAGTTCGGTTCCCGGTACCGGAGAAAAACCAAAAATAAATAAATAAATAAATAAAATAAGAGTGATGGCAAGCTTGTGGAAATGGAGATTCCATGTTTCAGCCCCAAATATTCTAAGGTTTTCAACCATTCCTTCCTCCTCTTCATTATGATTATTGATGCTCTTCTTTGGCAAAACAATTTTAGGAAAAGTAAGACATCATAGGGCCTTGGAATTGCACTGATATTTTTTGTGGAGAAGGAACTTGACACAAGGTACAGTAGCTCTGTACTTCTCTCCAACCTCATGCTCTTTAAAAAATACTTGTTGTGGACCCACTAAGTGTCAAGTATTATTCTAGGTCATGGAACTAAACTAGTCACCAAGATACAGACATCACCGGCACAGCATCTAAATTCTAGTTGAGGGAAGGCAGACAACAGACAGACTCGAAGATTGTTGCAGATATTGCTCTGCGCTACAGGGTAAAACAAACCAGGTGAATAAGACAGAGAACGACTAAGCAGGGAACTAAGGAACGGATCCATGCATTGACATGTGGTCTCAGGACTGAACGATCAGAATGGACAAACCACGCAAAAGACCTCGGGGGAAGAGCTTTCCAGGAGAACACAGTACACAGGCACTGTTAGAAGTGACCGAATGACTGCAACTCTTTATCCACAAAAAAGTAGCTCATCTTAGGCTTCCTCTTGCTTGCCACTTCTTCTTAACAGGGCTTTATCACGTTGGCCAATTATATTTTACAGCACCCGAGGACTGAAAATGAGTTCTCTTTGGATTTCCTTGAGACCCAAATGACTTATCATTCACTGGATTACTCAGACATCGTCAAATAGAGTATAGTAAACATGATGTGGAAACTTGTAAGAGTGTATATCCTTTTCTAAAGGATGAACGGAATTTCAAAATAAGTTATGCAGTCTCCCTTTACTTTGCCTTTGGATTATTTTTCACTTCTTGCATTGACTTGGCTGATTTCCACGGGCCATCTTCAAATTAATAGTAACAGTACTATTACCACAAAACAGCTTGCATTTGTCTGAATATCTGACTGCCTAAGGAAGGAAAGAACCAAGGACAAGCATGTCACTGGTATGGGTAAAATCCATCGCTGGGGGCTACTTCTGAAGTGAGGAGATAGCTGCTGGGCGCTCACTCACTGTCTGTTCTTAAGCCATCCCAGGAAAAGGCAGGCCAGGCGACAGTGGGCCTGCTGAGATAAGGGTCTGTCCACTGGAAATGGGAATCTCCTTAGTTTTATTTCCCAGGGCCCACCAGACGGCAAACACCTTTATCTACTCGCACCAGATCAGACTGGAAACTGAAATGCATTCGATGGCCCTTTCCTCTCTGTTGCAGGACATGCCAGTTCCCTCTGAAGGTTGCTTGATTCGGCGTGTGTGTGTGAGTTTTAGTTGGTTCACATGTTAAGCTGTAGTTCTAAATGCAGAAGTTTTCCATAGCCATGAGAATTGGTTTCTTCACTTGTGTGTGGCCAACCTGATTAGAAATTAATGGCTTTCAAAGATGGGGACCAGGTGTGTGAGGACAGAATACAGATACAGTAGCTGCAGGACAGGTAGGCACCAGGATGGAAATGAGTTGGTGGATCATCTGTGGGACGAGATCTGGAAGAGGGCTTGGAGAAGATAAAGACCATCTACCAGAAAATGAAATGGCTTTATTATCCTAAGCAGCTCCCAGTAGCCTTCACCTTACTCACTGGAATCACAACTGTAACTCATGTCCACTGTGAAATATGACCATGGAAAGGATATCTGAAGCTTCAACACATAATGCTCATCCCTGACTTGACTTGCAGTGTTATCTTTCAACAGACACAGTGACTTAACCTCAACAGGGATTTACTCTGCAGTCGTATGACACAAGACCATCACTGCACACAGGGCTGTAATTTGTGAAATTTAGGTGCTGGGGATTAGGACCACCTGCTGAATTGAACCTTGGAGTTATGTTAATACCATCACGTAAGTGAACACAAACACTACACATTTAGCAGTCTTCAGGACCTCCAACCATGGAGATGTGAACAGTTTCCTAAATAGTATCTGTAACTCTCTCCAGATTCTGTAACTCAGTGGCAAATAAAAAGTCTGTTGGAATTTTGATTCAGTGTGCAGCAGCATACGGCTTCGTGGTCATCACATTGAACATACCCTATAATTTTTCTCAGGCCTGATATGAGAGAAAAAACCAATCTGAGCATCATGTGGCAATATAACAAGAATAGAAAAGCTTTCATTTCTTAACCTCTTTTGTGTTAATGGCGGGATTCCTAACAATATTTTAACGAATGATTTTTACCTCTGAGGATGACTATACAAGATCTGAAACAAAACCTAATTAAATAGCAGCTTTTGGAGAGAATGTAAACGTTTCACCCTCGTATCTTTTGATGACCATCAGAAACGGACTGCCCAGTTTCCAGCTAGCTAAACAGCAGCAGTAAAGAGGGTCAGAGCGCATTTTTATCCCAAGTTTACAGAAGTTTAGTTCTGCAGGGTTATTGGATGTTGCCTGGAGACAAGGTATACATTTTAAGATCTGCATTTGCTCTTTGGTTTGAGGCGGGGATGGAATTTTGTGAGATGCTGATATTTTTGTGGAAGAACTTCACTGATGTTGGTAAATATCTGCAAAGCAGAACCTCTGACAAGAATTCCAAGGACTTTCATACAATATTTATCATTCACATAGTACTTCATAGTTTATAAAACTCTTTTACTGCAGATTACTTCAATTTTTCATGTAAAGTTTCAACCTTTTCTCCAATGTAGGGAAGGGCTGTTTCCTCATTTTAATTATTCAAGGCACTAATACATTGAAAATGGAATCAAACATATCTGTGTGAATAAATATTATTTTGAAAATGAACTTGAGTTCATTACGCCTTGTCTTAAACTATCAATATTCTTAGCTGGTGTCTACCCAACAGCACAATATTTGAAGGAAATATATTAAGAGTATCTTCCCAAAAGTAGATTGGAGCTTTCAGTAAATTGATCTTTTGACACTCCTATTAATCATAGCTTCCCAAGTGTTAGATAGCCATTTCCACTAAATAATAGCCAGGGAAATTCACAAGTTCAATGTATTCATAAGGCACCGGTTATGCATAAACACTACATCCATCCATAACCAGATTTCTAAACTTTCCTAGAACTTCGACCCTTATGGGTTCCTTGCACACGCAGATCCAATGTAATCAATCAACAACTGGATATAAGAAAAAAAACTGAAGGTGTCTGTTTTGGCATCGTGAGAGTCTACCACCCCAACCCCAGCCCTGGCACCAAGTTCACTCCCTAAATATGTCACCCTCTCCTTTCTGTTTCCGCAAACGTTCCCAGTACAGCTTCCACTTTTTCAAGGAAACTTTCCTTGCTGCCCTGGGGTTGTCTTCTCTCTCCTCTCTGCACCTTATATTCACTGTTTATAAATTGCATTTTCCATACATTGCATCCATCAGTTTAAATATCTATTCCCATTTCGCCATCTTGTTTCCCTCCCAGGCGTTCAGCGGTCCCAAAAAGCTGGGTCCTACCTTAAATTCTTTGGTACCTCCCCGAATCCTAGCATCGTGCACTGCATAGTGAGTGATAATATTCTGATTGCTACTTTTTAAAAAGTTTCTCTTTTTCATGCATTTGAAGAGTGGTCTTTTCACACACAAGCAGAATCTGCAAAATACTACTTCGACTTACAACCATAAAATTTAGTAACATAAAAAGTAAAAGAATTGGGGGAGCTCAAGAAATCCTCTAGCTTCACGGAGCAGATACAGAGCGGAAGTGTGTTTTAATAAGAGCGTATTAGCAGCTTCAAATAATGAGGGATACATGTAAACTGTACTAAAAGATCTTCAGAATCAGGAACCCTGATTAGGATTCTCCCAGAGGCTTCACACACTGAAAGCAGGGATTTATTATTCCTAGGGAAAGAAGACTCAATTTTTAAAAATTCATCTTATTAATTATTAGCCACGCCATACGGTTGCTTCCCGGAAGACAGGGGAAAACAGGCTTTCAAGCCAATGGAAGCCGAGTCTGCGCCTCCAGCCTTCCGCTCCCGCCTGGGCACCGCTGGCTGCCGGGGCCCAGGGAATTCAGCCCAGAGCCGTCAGGCAGAGCCCGGAGGCCGGGGCGGCGCGGGGCCCGGCTGGCGGCTTCTCACCCTCCCGCTCGGGTCGGAGAACCGCGGTGCCGGTCCCCGCTCCATCCCTGCTTTCCTGCCTCCAGGGCGCGACTGGGCTGCTAAAACCCAGGCTTCAGCAACCGGACCTCCACCTTCTTCAGCGGCAATTCTGGGGCTCGCAGGATTCCAGTTTCAGGGCCGCCTGCTATTAGGGAATTGGGCTTTGGGGGTCCACTCAGCTCGTGCCTATTCCCTAAAAACTTTGCACCCCTCTCCAAATAGGAGTCCCTCCGGAGCAGGAATCCCTGCCCTTTCCCATCCCCATCCCCGACCCCAGCCGGTGCACGCTCCCTTCCAGCCGGCGCGCGGCTCTACTCACGCGCTCCCGGCCCGGCAAAGGGGGAAGGCGCAGGTGCGCGGGGCCCGGGCTGTCACCTGGTGGTCGGCCACGCCGAGGTACCCGTCCAGCGGCCGCGGTGCGGGTCGCGGCTGGGGGCTGCTGTCCGCCGCGGGCTGCGCGCTGCCGGTCGCCGGCGCCGGGGCTTGCGGTGGCGCGGGCCGCTCCTTCTGGCCGCCGAGGCTGCTGTAGACGAGCAACAAGCTGGTGCACATGGTGGTGAGCGCTAAACACACTGCCAGACCATGGCGCTGCGGGCGGGCGGGAGAGAGCAAAGAGAGCGGCTGAGCTGGACGCGGAGCAGCGCGCCCGGCAGCCGCGGGGACACGGGCGCGGCGCCGAGGTCCCCGGCGAGGGTGGCTCGGTGGGTCCCGCTCGTCCGGCAGGAGAGGCTCCCCGCACCGCGCTGCGCTCGGCCGCCGCTGCAGCCCGGATCGAGCTGGAGAGGGTAGGGGGCGCGCGGTGCCCGGGCGCGGGGGACTGGCGAGGGCGCCCCGCCGAGGGCAGGGGTGGGCGCGCACCTGGGGAGGGGGCCTCTGCCCAGCCGCGCAGCTGGAAGCGCAGCACTCGCACGCCCTCTCGGCTGGCCCCTGGGGCTCTAGCCTGGCGAGCCTCGCAAGTTTGCAATGCAACAAGGAAACCCAGAAAGTCTGCAGAGGTGTCCCCACGCCCCTCCCAGTTACCCAGGCTGTTGCTTTGGGGCGCCCCCTTCCCCCAAGCAGTCTGCCCGCTCCTCTACCTGTCCGCCGGTCCCCTGGACCCCTCGCTGGAGATCCAAGAGCCTAGGCAACCCGAACGCCATCCCGGATTCCGAGCCAAGCAGAGCCGGGAATCGCTAGGGGACGCGACGCAGGTGAAAAGTTGTCCCTTTGTAGCGGGCGACCTCGCGGCTCAGGGTAAGGCACCCCCGGGGCTCCCCTGTGCGCCCCGGGGCCGCTGAGCCCGGAGGTCCTCGTCTGTGCCCGGCGGAGTTGCACCAACTGACTCACCACCAGGGTCTTCATTTTGGGCACCTCTTTTGTGCGGAATCCTCAGGCACGCGCTTCCGGGGCTACTTTTTCTCGCAGGGTTTCCATGGTGGGAGAGGGGGCAGATATGGCTCTGACCGTCGCCAGGTCGCTGGCCTGGGCGCAGCGGGCGCGGGAGCCGCGGGACCCGGGAAGCTCCGCTGTAGCAGAGATTAGAGACAGAATTAAAACTGAACCGGACCCTAGTAGTCTCTCAGCGATCTACACCGCTGCCGCCTGCCGCCGCCTGCTGGGTCCTAAAGACCTCTGCATCCCCCTCCCCGCCCCCAAATAATAATCCGTTTGCTAGAGTGAAATTTCTGGGGCGAGAGGGTTCACCGTGCCGGTGGACCCACTTCAGGGTTCGAGCTGTTTTTTCAATCTTTTCTGAAGCCATCCTGCAAAAAGGAAGGACAGCCCAGCTGGATCCTGCCAGTGATGGCCATTTGATTATCTGGAAACTAAGATTTCTGGGTCGTGATTTTTGATAAAAACAGGTCAACCTCCCAAACGTCAATATACCTACTTAGAGATGTGGCACTGATGTTCATAGCCTGGAGAAATCTATCATGAAATTATTTCTCCTAAAAAATTGCATCATTGTAGTTTTGGAGTTGGAACTTCCTTTTTTCCTCTTCCCCTTAATTTACCTTTTTTCAAATTCAGCTATTGTCACGCAATCTTTAGATCAGAATATTTCATTTAAATTTATTAATTCATTTGCTTGAGAGATGACATTTGTATTTCTACTTGACCTTTGAGGTTCCCAGGGTTCAGCTAAAGGATTTTAGAATTTCTGAAAACATTCAGCATATCACAGCCATGGGACTCACCTGGACTCAGTCTTTCTAATTTCAATGAAAAGTTTGTGGCTACTATAGATAAAACTGCTCGTGGCTTATTTCATAAGCACCCTAAGGTCTTCAGGGCTTTCTTTATGTTAGTCTACCGCCCTGAAGGTACAGTTTCACATTCAGAACTTTGATTGAAACTAAAAACATAATTGCTGTCCATTGTCCATTGTATGCACAGCAATAGCCTATTTGAAGGGTACTCTCTCGCATGCATTTAATTACAAATGGCATTTGTTAAATGTCTAATTTAGCTACAAACATATTTCTTGTGCAATCGCTCAGTGAAAATAGTTGTCTTAATGGATTACCTCTTCACCTATAGCGGTGCGATGTTGCAGATTACATTAAGATGGAAACGATCAACAAGACAACTGAACCATGGGCACAATAAGAGCTTTCTCAAGGCCAAAAAAGGCATTACAATTCTTTTTTAATCTTCACTAATCTACTGCTGGACTGGCAATGCAACAGGAACTATTTTTAACTTATGAAGCGTCCTTCCGTACTTCGTATTAAGAAAGTTAAAATGATTGGTTCAGTAATGAATATCAGTTCAAGGCTTTCCGGAGAGGGCAAGAAACCCATGTGATTCAGCCTTTCAAGGAAAAGCAAAAAATTGGAAACACTGTCCAACACTGCCAGCCCTGAAGCTATTTATTCAATTTGTGCTTTAGGCATGAATAGAACCAGTTGTTAGGGCAGGAAAAGCAGCAGCCAGAGGAGAATCTTATCGGGTCTTGACAATTCTTTATTGTGTGGTTGCTCTTGACACTCGAATTAATGAAACAAAGGACCAACTTGATGAATCATTGCAAGCAGATTATCTGTATTTCTCCAGGGCTCTTTTTGAGATGCTACTAGAGGCAGCTCTTGCATTTTCCTGAATTGTTTTCCCTCTATCTAGCAAGTTGCCCGGTGACCGATAAAGCCCTTCTAATATATTCTGCCGTCCCAAACAGAGCCGTCATATTTATGACTCAAACTCGTGGCAGCATGTTGGACATCTGCTACATGCTATGTCTGAGCAAATTCATTAAGCGTATGCTTTTTTCCCTCCTGGGAGAATAGTGAGCTACAGTAGTTGCAAAATGTACGTAGGAGATGGCCAGGGTAAATGTAAATATTTAATTCTGAGCTTCATGTGAATGACTTCAAGGTGTCTGGCTTTCAATTATTTTGATTTGATTAATGGGACTATTTCAGGCACCTGGCTTGGGGAGGGTAGGTAAAACAAGGGACATAAATTAATTCAATTTGATCCTTTAATGATTGTCCATTATTGGGTGGTGCTGTATTAGACACAGAGATGAATAAATGACATTTTCCTGTAAAGGCACAGAACCTAATGCATGTGTGTGTATTGAAACAACGTCCGTGAATAGTCAATAAATGACAGTGTTATATGTTCAACCAATATTTATCGAGTACCTACTGTATTAATCGCCTACTCTGCTGAGTGGCTATCCATGCTTTGGGAATACCCATGTCACTAGACCTACAAGGAGCTCCCAGTCTCTTCCCAGATAAATGGTATGAACATTTATGCTCCAAAGAACCAAGAACAATCAACAGGCTTGATTTGTTTTCCCACTTTTGACTGCCTGCTTATTTAAAATCTGAGGGGTTTGAGAATTCAAAGGTATCCGTCTATTATTTACATAAGTTCATGCACACCTTTAGGTCAGTCATTTGGATAGCCAGAAAGAGCAGAAAATAGGTAGCATTCACAAATTCCTGACTGGCTTGGAGACAAGCAGACAGGTAGACAAGTCAATGAAGCACTTTCAGTTCATCTAACTTGCACAGCTCAATACAAAGTGAGTCGAGGAATCACAATTTGCTTCTCCAAACGCAGGTAGCTGAGATAGATTTCTCACCATTTAAAATTTTGCCACATTTCTGCCTCGTGCTATCACATCCAATGGAACAGATTCCTGTTTTTGAAAAAAAAAAAAAAAAAAAAAGAAAGGGAATGGAATGGAAAAGAAATTGAGTGTTCCACGATGTAGGTTATGTGATAAAATGAAGTGAGAATTTATGAAACAAAACCTGTGGTGGGATGATGAGGAAGTAAGTGGAATCCATCCCTCAGAGGGAGACTGGCCTGCACATGCAGAGAGAGAGAGAGCACAAAGCCACCAAAGGAGGAAGAAGGGCGGACTGCTGGCAGTCCCCCAAGCCCTCCTTGAATCCTCTGTGACATCTAGTCAGAAATAAACTCTTCACACATCTCACAGATGGATGGAAAGCAGAAAACAACACAGTATAAACTGACTTTAAGATACACTTGTGTGTTTGTTACTTTTCTCTCCTTGCTCAGACAAAATACCCAACACTCAAAATTAAGGAAGGAAAGGTTTATTTAGCTCACAGTTTGTGGAGGTTTCAGTCTGTAATCAGCTGGCTCCAAGGCAGGGTGGTATGTCAGAGGGGAACAGTTCGACAAGCAAAGGACAGTAAAAGCAACAAGAGCAAAAGCAGGGGAGAAGCAAGCCTCTTCCTCCCTTGTCTGATAAACAGGCTATGGCCCCAGGGCAAATGTAGCACTTACACTATGCCCCTGCCCTCCTCTTGTACAGAATGAAGATGTTTACAAAGTAAGGACCTTGGCCTCCCGCTGAATCTTCTAAACTTCTCCAATTGACACAATGTGTCAACCATTACAACTTGCTTTTCACTTGCTTGTTTTAAAGAGACAGAAGAAAGTTCTGCAAAATATAATGAAAGCATGAAATAAAATAATAGCAGAATGTGCTTGACACCTGATCATTTGTGTCCTTCAGCTGGCATTTCAGAGGTGAGGCTCAGTGGTAGATTACATCCCTGGAATCTGGGTGCTTGCACCCAGAATCTGCCCTTACCACTTATTACCACTGAGACCTTGGGTATCTTAATTTAGCAGTGCCTTAATTTCCTCATTTGCAAAATAGCACCTATGTCAAAGCATTGGTGTGAATGTTAAATGAGATACTACCTGTGCAGTGACTAGAGTGATACTTATAGGTTGTTAATAGTACTTTATGATTGTGATTAATAAGCTGGCCTTGAAAGCAAAACACCGAGGCTTGATCTTTATATCCAGTAGCTGCATGACCTTGAGCAAGAGACTTAAAATGTATTTAGCAGACTGTTAGCTTCTCTGTAAAATGGGGATAGCAAAACCTGTCCCACAATTTGTGAGAGACTTGAAGATACTGTTTATGTGATTACTTTGTAAACTGTGAAGTTTTGCATAAGTTAGTAGTGCTATGGTGTGGGTACAGTTTGTGTCTGTCCAAAGGCAAATGTGTAGACAATTTTGTCCCCAGGGTGGTGGTACTAGAAGATGGCATGAACCTATAAGAGGTGAAGCTTAATGACATATCCTTATGTCATTGGGGGTTGACCCTCAAAAGTGGTTCCATTAGACTGCTAGATACCAGCAATTTGAGGGACAAATAAGATTGTATGAGAATGCTGGATCCCAGCTCTCTCTGCTTCTTGGCCTATCATGTGACCCTTCTTCCTAACATACTGAGCCATCTGCCATTCTCTTTGAAGTCTTCACCAGAACTGATTCTGATGCAGGTGACATGCCACTGAACCTCTATCACTGAGCTAAATAAACCTCTTCTCTGATAAAACCAGCTGTCTCAGGTATTTTGTTACAGTGATAGAAAACTTACTAATAAAAATCATTGCTCATTCATTCATTTGACAAATAAGAATTGTGCATCTACTAAATGTCAGGCTTTATTCCATCCCTTAGGAATGTGAAAGACACACAGGGACACTGTCCTGTGAGCCTGACATTCAAGTGAGAGCAAAGCCTGACACAGCAGAGTTTTAAGCAAAAAGCACAGACGTAGTTAGAAAGTGGGTGCATGTGTTGTTTTAGCCAGGATGGTGACGACTGAGCAGAAATGTGGGTGACAGAGTGAGCCGTGAAACTATCTAGAGGAAGAACATTCCACGCAAGGGAAATGCAAAGACCACCAGGGAAGAAAGAGCATGCTGGGCATGTTGAAGAGCCAGGAAAGAGGTTGGTGTTGCTGCGGTAAGTGGGCCCAGAAGAAGAGTAGAAGGGGTGGAAGGCAGAGAAATAGTGTAGGGCCAGATGAGTTAGGACCTGTGGGCTGTGAAACAGACAGTGTAAAGGAAAGGAGGGTTCGAGGCAGGCGAAGGTCACCGTAGAGTCTTAATGTTTCAGTAAGATTACCTGAACCCTGTGCTAAGATCAGCTTTTGGAGGCGCAAGAGCGGAAAAGGAAGTGAGTCAGACCATTGCAGTAGGCTAGATGAGAACGGGTCATCTTGCTTTTGTAAAGGATGGAACTGAGGATTTGCTGATTGTTGGGGATGAACTAGAAGAAAAGAAGAGGCAGGGCAAAGCGCAAGACTTTTGGAATGAGCGGCTGGGAGGAGGCAGCTGCATTTCCCACATGGGAAGGCCGGAGAAGCAGTATGCAGGGGTGGGGGTGGGAGTTTGGCTGTAGGTCTGCTCAGTCTGAGATGCCCGGAAATGGCTGTTCAGAGACAATGTTGGGCTTAGACGCAGGAATTGGCATCACAAGGAGGCATAGATGTGATCATCTGGGAAGGAACCAGGACACAGAAAAGGAGAAGTCACAGGCCTGAGGCCTGGGTGCTCCAATTTTGGATGCCAGGAGAATGCATAGTAGCTTCAGTTCTGGAAAACAGTAAGTGATGATCTGAACTTGATATGATTTAGGTGGCTGATTATTTTCATTTTGAATGGATTTTGCATGCCAAGGCAGTTAGTCATTTACGTTCTCCAAGCACTTTTCAAATTCTATTATCATATAAAGCATATTTAGTCACATTTATTTTTCTATTTATTGTTGATCCTCCCTTCTAAACTATAAATTTTCTGGAACCGGGACTATGTCTTATTACTGTTTATATCTACCAAGCCCAGCACAAAACTGAGGATGATAATATTAATCACTAGTATTTATCTAGTCCTTACTGTGTGCCAACATTATTTTCAGAGATTTATGTATATTAACTCATCTATTCCCCCCAAGAGCCCCGGAGTTAGGCTCTATTTCTGTCTCTGTCTCTGTCTCTATTGCTGTCTCTGTCTTTGTCTTTGTCTCTCTCTCTCTCTCTCTCTCTCTCTTTCTCTCTCTATCTCATCTCTATCTCTGTCTCGTCTCTATCACTACCTCTACCTCTGTCTCTATCTCTATCTCTACCTCTATCTCACAAATGAAAGAACTATATGTCAGAGAGTCATGGATAGTATTGGGCTTAATAAATGTTTGTTAAAGCACAAATGAATGCAAGCCTTGTAAGAGTCCCACAACCAGTTTCTTTTACTCAACACTAACTCACAACTTAGTTAAAATCTAAAGATACGGCTTCTCATTTCATGATGTACATTTTTGCTACTTTAATCTTTCAAGATACAGACATATAATAAAATGCATGGTATTTGGTGTGCAATTTAATGAGCTCTGACAGAATCATACTGCTGTTAACCAACATCTCTATCAAGACATAGCTCCTTTCTATTACCTGAGAAAGTACCCTCCTGCTCCCTTATGGGTACACCACCCCCACCCAAAAAGCAAGCGAGGAAACACTGTGCTCGTTTTTATAAATATAGATCAGCCTTGCCTATATAGAACTTAATGTAGAGGACACCATGCATATATACCTTTTAGTCTGACTTCTTTCACTTAGTATAATATTTTTATTTCTGTGTATTGAATATATGGAAGCCTGTTCCTTTTATTATTGAACACTACTCTATTGTGTAAAAAGAGCACAATTTTTAGACATGATCGGGCGTGTTCAGGGTAATAAGGCTATAGATAAGAGCACAATTTTTAATCCATTCTCTTGTTATGAACATTTGAATTGTTGTCAGTTTGAAGCTGTAATAAATAAAGCTAAGAACATTCTTGCATAGGTTTTTGTTTGTTTTGTTTTTTTGTATCTGTATACGCTCATTTCCTTGTTTTTCTTGTGTGAATACCTAGGAGTGGAGTGGAATGGCTGGGCCATGTGATAGCTGTACGGTTAACTTCACAAGAAAGTGACAGATGGTTTTGCAAACTGTTTGTACCATAGTGTAGCCACACCAACGATAAATGAGTTTCCATCTCTGCACATTCTTGTCAGCAGTTGGTATGGTCAGATTAAAAAAAAAATTTTGGAAGTACTAGGGATTGAACCTAGGGCTTTTGCACAGAGCTACACCCCAGCTCTTTTTATTTTTTACTTTGAGATAGGATGTCCCTCAGTCACTAGTTGCCCAGGCTGGGCTCACACTTGCCAGTCTTTTCCCTCAGGCTCACAGAGTTGTGATTACAGGCATTCTGTTAAACATCCTTTGCTTTTCAAAAGATTCCTATAGCTTTTCAGATAAAGTAAGAAGTCCTTGCTTAACACCTAGGGTCCTTCCGAACTATGGCTCCGCATTCCCTTTTAAACTCATCACCTGACCCACTACGAGAGCTCTTGGAACTAGTCATAAACATGGGTCTTTGAGTTTACAGTCCTTACAGCCACTCATTGAGTCTTCGGTGAAGTCCCTCTGCCTCCTGCTCCTTCGTAGCTCAGCCTTGTCCCTCCCAGCAACCTGGCTTCCTGAACCTCTGGGCAAAGTAAGGCTTCTCACTTATGGTTCAAGCGCAGTTAGGCCTCTTGCAGGCCAGACGTGGCCCTGCCTCAGACACTTAACCCTTAGTGACCAAGAGGAGCCACTGATTGCTGTTCCCAGTGTTCTGATCCTGAGAGGTTGAGGGTCAAACCTGTCTAGCAGAGCACTCTAGCAGAGTGCTGTGTAGATGATATAGACTGATTATGTAAAGTGCCCATCACTCTTCTGGCTATACAGAGGGATCTGGGTAAAGGTACATTTTTCACAGGGGACGGCTTGTTGGGTAGCAAGGAAATACATTCATCCTTCAAATGTCTACTGAGCTTAGAGTAAAAAAATAGTGGCTATGTGTTTGTTCCCATTGTCAGCCATTGTGCTTCTTATGGGCTGAGTTTGTTTAACCCTCAGTAGTGGTGTCATCTCCATCCCATCAACAAGGAAACTGAGAAGTAAAGATGTGAGGCCATTGGTCCAAGGTCGCAGGGTTGGAAAGCAACAGATCAAAACTTGACAAGGTATGCAGCGCCATCAGTCCCAACCTCCGCATCCCATATTCCAGTCTGTTCAAAATTCTCTGGCCTTGAGTCCAGCTCTCTACTAGATCCCGGAGATGCAGAGTGGAATAAGACAGCTCTTGCTGTGGAGGAGAAACCCACCGTCAGATAATTACAGCCCACTGTGCTAGATGCAATCTCATGGGACCTTGTGATAGGCCCGGGGAACAGGAAACTGAATGAGGTGAGGAGGTGTAAGAACCAGATGTCTCCATACAGCTGTGCAGGTTGTGCCGTATGTGAGGATACACACCTAAGTATCGCTCATCATAGAACTGCACATCTCACGTATAGTTTGTCAGTTTCTCTGAGAATGACCATTAAGGGTTTTCTTTGCACATTTCAGAATGTTACTACAATTTCCCAGTAGAGAGAAGTAGAATGCTACAAGTAACAGGAGCCTTTACAAGTGTGCGCACAAGTGCTATTTGGGCAGGCAGTAGTCAGCTCAGCATGATTTTCACTGGAGAAGGAGCAAGAGAAGGGTGGATGTGTGGAGCAAAAGAGTGGAGCCAGAGAGCAGTTAAGAGACCGTTGCAGAAATTTAAGTGAGACATGAAGGCTTTGGCCACAGTTCTGTTGACTGGGATAGAGTCAAGGAATTCGTAGGTGTTGTGTTCTAATGGCTACTGTGAATCTGATCCTAACTTTCCATAAGTGGATTTATAAGTAGACAGCATTGCTTTTCCCATGCAAAATACTGTGGAGCACTGTGGCCACATTTAAGCATGCTACAGAATGATAATAAAAATGGTTTGCAGCTTGTCTTGGTGTGAGTTCTCTCAGCAGCGGACCCTGGGGTGAGGATTCATTTGACAGGTGAAGCAAACTCCACAGCATGGGGCAGCAGGGGAGTGGCGGAAGGGAAGGGTGCCAATAAACTGGTGTTATCAAATGAGTTCTGGCTGAAGCAAACAGAGCTCTGTGCTGTTGGGAAAACCCTAGAGCCAGTGCAGAACTCCAGGCTCAGTTATTCCTCCTGTATGGCAAGAGGGTGGTGGGGTGGATGGGTTGAGGGCTCTGGCTCTTTGGCATGCATGGGCTGGAGAGGTCCTTGCTCCAGGAGAGCAGGTTTTGAGTCCCCAGTCTCTGCTGAAATGGCAAAGGCACAGGAACATGGGCGGGCCCATCCCATCTGCTGCACATGGAAATTGCTCCTTAGAGTCTTCAAGTGATTCAAATTCATTCCATCGCTTGAGCCTCCCCATAACCTTGCGTGGCAGCAAAACGAGAGGCTACACAGCTCTTGCGAATGGCCAGCTCCTCCTGCTGCCCAGCTGCTCTTCCAGAGGGACACATGGGTTGTACCATCTCTCTTCTATTCTTTACAGCTGATTCCCGGAGTTACCTGATCTGAGCTCCATTGCATAAGTCACAGTTTTTCCCCAGCACCTAGAACACAGTAGGTGTGTAGTAAATTGTGAGGAATGAATGGTTATAATGAATGGTGTATTTTAATTTTATTGTTTGATTTTGTTGACATGAGGACTGAGAGAGGTAAGCAACTTTCCCAGAGTCACACACAAGTTTTGAAAAGACCAGAACTCACGTCCTCTGTCTCCCCTCTATGGTTCCTAAACTGCAGCGCAGCTCAGCAAGGTGACTCGGTGAATCTCAGCTGGGGATATAATGCCAAATTAGGAATAATGCCAAATTCAGGAATAATTTCAGAATAATGCGTTCACTCCCCAAGGGCACTAACTTGTGTCTCACTAGTTACTGGTCCACTTTGGAGCCTAGGATCACTGAACAATGTCTATGATTCCTTAGTTCTATTATAGTGTTACATTAACATTATACAGATAGGGAATGGGGGACACAGAGAGGAGGAAAAAAGTCATTAGTTAAACAACACAAAGATGATCCTGACCTGACCTGAAGGGAGTGTTTGAGGGTTGATCAGTGACTACAAGGGAGACCATGAAACTCCCCTTGGAGGAAGCTGGCGGGAGTTTTATCCATTAAGAGCTATTTTTTTGTGTGTGTTTCTAACATTTCAAAGTGAAATAGTGAAAGAGAACTAGGAATCAATACCATTGTCCCCCATAAAAGAAAAAAATTTCCCTCTAAATATTACAGGAATGCCGGGGTGGGGCCCAGTGTAGGAACAGAAAGCTGAATGATGACCCTTGTTGTAAGGCTCCTCATCCCCTGGAGGAACCAGGAGTCCAAGGGGTGTGCTGGCCAGGTGGAGGGAGGAAGGTTGTGCCTTGTGGTATAGGGGAGCAGCTGCAATGGGGAACCCCTTAGAGTTTTCAAAATGAATTGAGTGGTTTCTTGGCTATCTGCCTTACTTTTTCTAATGTAAAAGGTCTGCCTGATACACAGGCATCTTTCTGCCTCTTTTCCCACGCTGGTTTTTTAACATTCTTGTGTCTTTTTACTTTGACCTGGGTGTGTTGCATATTTCATTTAAAATAGATGATTTTATTTAAGCAGCATTGAAATGTTAAAGTTTCAAAAGACAATGAAAAAAAAATTTAGTTGGAATCTGTCTTCTCATCGGCAGCCCTACATGGGTGACATTCACATTCATCTTGATCTCAGGACCTCCACTTCCTCTCAGTGTAAGATTAAGGATACAGGCTCCATTGTCTGACAGATCTGTGTCTCAGTCCCAGTTCTGCTACCTATCAACTGTGACCTTGAACAAAATACTGAATCTCTGGGTCTATCCCCTTTCTGTTATGCAAGGAAGAGGATAATGCAGGCTTCCTCAGAGGGGCCGTGTAAGAATCCAATGAGATCATGATAAGTGTATCTCATATGTATGCAGCATTTTCTCTTTACTTAGGTGTACTAGTTCATTTTCATTTCTTCAACAAAATACCAGAAACAAGCTAACTTTATAGAGAAAAGAGGTCTGTTCAGCCCACAATTCTGGAGATTCAAAGGCGAGGTCCTGACATGGGCTGAGCCCTGGTGAGACCCTCATGGCCAGTGGTAGCTGATACCACATTAGTGGAAGGGTGAAGGGGCCCAAGGGAGAGAAAGAGTTGGTGTCTTGAAACAGGAGACCAGAGAGAGACTCAGGTTAGATTTAGGCTTCAGTAACAACATGCTCTTGTAAGAACTCACTTTGGAAGGACACTATTCCCTTTTGAGGGCCATCCCACCAAGACCACTGGACCCCACTGCTTCAAGGTCTTGACCATGACCCAGCACCCCCACCTTGGGGACCAAACCTGTGACATCATACCCTATCCAAAGCGTCCATCTTCCTAATGATCCTTTCAGTTAGGTAATGTTATTTTCTCCCTTTTACTCATGAGAAAATTGAGGCACAGATAGCCATAGTATCTTCTCCAGTTTGCATAGTTTCAAAATGATAGTGTTGGTATTTGGATCCGAGTACATCATAAATGTCATAAAAGCCTTGTCAATTATCACTGCCATCACCACAGACTCTTACTTGGAGGCTCACGATGTGCATGTAAACTGGAGCAGCTCCGGCAGGCACAGAAATGTGAAGCCCAGGTCCCTTTCTACCTTTCTGGGGTGGCCGCTGAGGCAGCCCCCATGAAAATAGACAGCACACAGAAGCCGCTGGCCTTCCTAAGGCTGGTAAAGAAAAGCACAGAACAGAAAATGAGAACAGGTTGATGGATCTCCACCCAGGTGTTGCGTGCAGTGCTTCATATGACTGACTGGACACTTCACAGAAAACTACCTTGCCTGTCATTCCACAGAGGAACACCTCTGTCTTTTAGGACGATGACAAGCACCGTCCAGCATGTTGTCTTGGGCCCACTTTCGTGAGACACCAACATGGTTACAATACCACATTCAAGGGGTTGAGCATTACAATTTATACTTAAATAACAAGTTAAACTGTTTGAAAAATTGTTAATTCATTTGTTCAGTCATTCAACAAATATTGATGGAATACAAAGTATGAATCGACACGGTTCTTGCACTGGCCGGAAATGCGGAAGCAGAAACCCAGCAACAGAGGTGTTTGCCTGCTGTCTTAGTCTTGTCCCTTGACACTCACAGATGCCCCACTCTCTGCTTGTGCCCCGTCCCCCGTGTGCAGTCTGGACGACCACTTCTTTGCTGCACAACCTTAAGCCAAACGCTGCCGTCTTTCCCCACAGGTCCTTCCACATTCTGGAATCTTCTGCCTTCTCCTTTACCCAAGGCACCTGGAGTTTCATTTCACTCCCTTCAGAATCTCCCTGCCACTACCTTCCAACCATGGCTAACTCCTCCTGTGAATTTATGCCCCCTTTCAAGTTGGGCAGAAGGCTGGGATCTCATTTAACCCCTAACTTGGCACCTAACCTGGCTGTGGCACCTAACTTGCTGGAATCTCATGAGGCCTGGCCTTGGTAATTCAGGTCACACCTGGCACAGGCCCAGACGCCTAGCACATCTTCAGTGGCATGTGATTTCCCCTCTTCCCGAAGAACATGGTAGCTGAAATGAAATACTGTGTGATCATTCACAATTTATGCATTGTTATACATCAAGGACCTAAATATATGGAGGTCATTTTTTCCTTTTGTAAGTTATCATCAAATAGAATTTATGAACCCTCAGATTCATGGGGTTGGGCTGAATAGCATAAAATTGAGGCAATAAAGCTCCATTCCACACTTTTGCTCCGAACTTCTTGCACACACATTTTTGTAACCTGATCATATCTGGTGGTTGTAAAACTTACTTTCAGTTTGGACCTTTGCTACCGTACTCGGCATTGTTTCACTCTTACATTAACTGGTTGCACGTCCCGATGAAGAGTGTTTTAATTTTTCACGGATAATTTGGGTAGTTGGATTTATATGTGCTGTCAGTGGGAGGGCCAATCGACAAGTGATGAGATTTGCACTGAAGTGATTTCGCACGCAGCAACTTCTGGGATCAATTAATTAATTAATTGTTTCACCTCTCAAGCATTTAATGAGAGGGTGCACTCCATAAACTATCAGGCCAGGAGCTGATGACGCCAAGGTGAGAGTTGCTAAGGCTGCCGGTAGAGACGGTTCCAAGGATTGCTGTGTGATGCGTGCCTGGTGCAGCAGAGCGGTGTGTGCATGGCTTGGCGTGAGCAAAAAAGCACGAGCACTCAACTTATATGTTTTAAAATGTAGATCTTGTTTTCATTGAGGGCTGATGAAGCCAGGAGATCCAGAGATGATTGCCACAGGAAGATGCTTTGTTATACTCTGAAATCTCAAAAGCAGGGGCTTGCCATGCTCTGGGGCCCCCTGGGAAAGGAGCAGTATTGGTCAGGAGGTGACAGGGTGTGTGTGGAAGGGACGGTGTGGGCAAGTGCTTGTGTTGTGGCTGGGAGAGGCAGGGAAAGCAGGCTTGGCCTGGCTGGTTTGAATAACTTCAGCAGACTCTGGAGCACGAATTGTCCCTAGGTGTTTGGTAGATGGGGCTGGGCGGTTATGGTAGGTGGATGCAAGCTGATACAGCAAGCATGCGGCAGTGCATGGGTTCCGGGTTGTTTAGCTGGCCCATCCAAGCTGTGCTTCCTCTGTGGTTGTTGGCTATCTCTAGGAATTACCTAACCCTCAGCACTGCAAAGCCCAAGATGTCAAAGCATCAAAATATATAAAACAAAAAGTATAGCTAATACAACTACCCGAGGCTAAGGAAGCCAAAAGGAGGGGCTTAAACCAGATGGCAGAAGGCCTGCTGGACAGATGGTTCAACTTACGCCAGTGCTCAGGTACATGGAAAAAGTTGGTTGTGTTACATAGTAAGAACGCAATATGAATAAGGGGACAGGAGAGGAAGTGTGTGTAAAGGAGGCTTGACTAGTATATAAAGTTTACCGGGTTGAGGACATTGTACTTTATTTGAAAGACAGCAGGGATAGCCGAAGGAGGAGGAGGAGGAGGAGGATGACAATGATTTTAGTTTACTTCTGTTTTGTAAAAATCCATGCCACTAAATCTATGCTACTTAAAAATTAATGAGGTTTCACATTTCATCTTTGTAAGATAAACAACATGATGTGTTTAGTACTTTCAGTGGTTGTGTAAAGAATGTTTACTTTGCCTTTCCTGGGGATTATAAATCCTTGGTGTTCTCTTTCCAAAGCCCGTCCAGCCTGCAGGTAGTATAGCAGAGAGAACAGAGCGATAAGCCAGTAATTAGAAGACCAGGGTCCTGTTTCTGCCATTGCTTGAGTCACCTAATTTCTCTAGGGAGAGGTCCAGTGGTGTAGATTGTGTCCTGGAACCAGAAAATGAGATAATTTCCAACTCTGCCACTTACTGTGTGACCAGACACAAGTTATTTAGATCTTCTCTCGGTTTCCTCACGTGTAAAATTGAAATAATAAGAATACATATCAATAAGAGGATTTGGATTTGTTTTTCACCCTCCCTCATGCATTTAGACAAGTCTGGGCATAGCTGAGCTTCATACAGTGTTATGATGGTATGCAGCAGGGGACCCAGGAAGGTAGCTCATAGCAGAATAAAGAACAATAGGGTGATGCATAGGGAAGTCACTGTTGCTGACACATACCCCTACATCCGGGACCTCTACTCAAACATGAGTAGAACCAATATGACGGCTGTTCTTGTTTGATGCCAACATTCTCTGAAGCTGGTGTTCTCTATATATTGTTATGGACCAGAAATCAGTGTGAAGTCTGTTTTCCTCCTGCTACTGTCCCCGAATAAGACAGACATCTGAGCACTGTGGATAGAGGGGAGAGGCAGGTTGCATGATTATATCTAATGCCTTAGCAACATTTGTGCTACTCGTTCCCATGATTCTGGGTTCTATTTCTACCAGGAAACACACTAATTACACCCTTGAATGGGGAGCTGCTGCTGCTCTGTTACTTTTACAGGTTCTTCATGCCACTGGTCAGTCACACAAAAAGATGTTCCATCTCAGGTCAGCTGGTTGATCTTGACGACTGTGAGAAATGCAAAAAAGTAAGAACAGAAGCAGGAAGTGCTGTGTGGAATCTTAACTCTTGCTGCCTTTCATAGATGGCTCTATCAAGTGTCCAAATCCCTAAAGAACGAAAATCTGCCTTAGGGAAATGGGCAAAGAACCCCAAAGATTGAATTAATGGTTAAAGCAAGAGACTATAGGTTTGTAGCTCGGACTCGTACTTCCTTATATCCATCCATCCATCCATGCATCCATCCGTCCACGCACCCATCCATAAAGGCTCCATCTCAACATTAAAAGTGGAACCCAATGCTTTAAAAATTGTGCCACTCTGCGCTTAATGAGAAATTGATGTTTATTATTTGGTCTTTTAGTCACTAGGAAATAAAAGGCAATATTTTAAATTATTAGCTATGCAGAAAATACATCACTATTACACACAGCATATGTTCAATACACTGAATTAATCAAATTCCAAATGATTGTAAGGCAGTCACTCTAACTCAACCCTTATCTTAGCTCCTCTCAGGAAGATAAGAAATTTAGTCTAGCCCAATTTTAGGATACAAGCTGGGTGGAGCGCAGGAGTCAATCAAAAATCAAATTATACTACATTGATGTATTTTTCCTTTTAGGGGAATAGGTACATTTTTAGCTTGGCATGGTATTATTATTTTACATGATAAAGGTATTAATTAAGTCTAAGCTTATACAGTTAAGTTTTGTTAGTTTTTTTGCTGCTCAAAATCCATTTTTCTTGGTTTTCTTCTGCAAAATTACTTCTATCCCCATATGCCATCCAAGATGTCACTTTCAACTGAGGGACTCTGCCTCATCTCATCAGTGATGGGTTTGTAACATGACTCATGAGTCCTGGGCCAACCAGACTTTCCTTCCCAAGGTTGGAGAGTTTGCATACAGTGAAGTCAAGATGGAAACCAAATCTGGCTGAAGTGGATTTATCCCCAAGATGGCAGCACCACGACTGGCTTCTCTTGTCAGGATCTCAGTAGCTGTTCTTGTTCTTGCTGCTTCTGGACTTGGTTTTTCTAATATTCCTTCAGGCTTGTGAATTATCCAGTATCCCGTGAAAATGTTCATTTTGTATTGTATTGTATTGTTTTGTATTGTACTGTACTGTACTGTACTGCATTGCATTGCATTGCATTGCATTGCATTGCATTGCATTGTGTTAATCACAGACTTAGAATCTAACCCTGCTACCTCAGTTAGAACAGAAAGACTTTGAAAGCAAGGCAGGAAAATGAGAACCAGGTATTCCTGGTATAAGGAAGATATGAGTAAAACCGTGATAGTCTCAAACAGCACAACGAGTCTGACTAACCCCAAGTGCTCAGAGTTAAGTCAATTTACCATGAAGGGTTTTATATTTATTTGGTGGTTCCCAATATCTAGCCTATGGATCCCCAGTGATTGCATAGCCTAAAATCCAAAGCCTGAAAGAATCCACGTGTGACCAAATCTGATCTGTAGAGTGAATAACAATCGGTGGAATTACAGTCATGTTGTATTCTGAGAAGAATTTAAAGTGCAAGAGATCTTATCATCACAATGATGGGGAACTAGTCCAAGTCAGCAGCCTTCACCTGTGAAGTGGTTAATGTTGCTTGCCTATCACGGCACAATTTGATACTAATATTAGTTGAAATGTCAAGGTTTATAGGCACATTGCTTCTTTTATAAATTAGAGCAGATTCAAGCTGTCCTTTCTATAAATCTGCCTTGTCTACTTGCATTCTGATTTGCTTTCCTGAATGGGAGAGAATGGAATGGAATTTTAACCGCTGCTCCAAGAACTGCACACAAATTACCATGCATCCTTTCTCAATCACAGGGCACAGCGAGTCACTAGCACTGGGGTGACCCTGATGATTGTAGTGGCAATGGATGGTTATGGCATTTCTGAGCTTTACTTCGCTTGTTACTTCTTATTAATTTTTCATTTGCGTGGATACATTTATTATTTGTTTTAAAAAACACAAATATGTGGGAATTGACAGAAGAATGCAAAATTCCCCAATTTCTCTTCATGCAGGTTTTCCATTTAAGAGCATTTTAGCAATCTTACTCACCTCCTCTCATAAAGCATGTATATATTTATAAAACAATATAATGGTATATAATATACTGATATTATTATAGTGATACATATCACATATAATTTATTTCAATAATATACTCTACTTACAAGGAATGCTTGTATGAGTCTGGTTAGGAAGAAGCACTAGATAAATAAAGAATGTGGGCTTAGATCTCTAGCATTTTCAATCTCTTTTTTTTTTTTGGTACTGGGAATTGAACTCAGGACCTTGTGCTTGCTAGGCAGGGGCTTGTGCCGCTGAGCTATAACCCCAGCCCCTTTTCATTCTCTTTCAGTAGGGTACAATTCTTTAGTCTTTCTCTGTCTTTTTTATATCCATGATGGTTTTAAATTCTACAGACCTTTTATTCTTCAGGATGGCCTTTTTCAATATATGGAGCACATATTACATTTATCTATTTTTTGAGAAATTTAAGGAGAGTTTAGTGTAGGGGTAACTGGCAAATGTGTACACAGAATTAAGGGGAAACCATAAAGATAGTGAGGAGCCCCAGGGCTAGCAATAGCTGGGAACCATTCGCACCCCCCTCCCGGTGGAGAGGAGGAGACAAACAGTGCCTTCTGAGAAGCCCACTTAACAGGAAATGGTCAGGTTTTTGTTTTTGTTTTTGTTTTGTACTAGGAACCAAACTCAGGACCTTGTGCTTGCAGGGAAGGCACTGTGTGGCTGACCTATATCCCCAGCCCAATGTGGTCTGCTTTACAACCTGCAGCTACATGTCAAGGAAAAGCAAGAGGATGAATATCCTGTCCTCGGTGTCTTTGCACCCTCGGTCTCAGCGTCTGAATGCAGTCTGGAAACAGAAAGTAAGGCAGCTAGGTGTCCAGAAGGTCCGCTTCCTAGGAGCACTAAGCACCATGGAGAAGGATGGAAAGGAGACCTTGAAGGACAATGGAAAAACATTCAATGCAGATTATTTCTTCTGCTGTACCTTGTGCTCAGAACATAACTTTGGTATAAAATTTAACACACAGCTGGGTGTGGTGGCGCATACATCTGTAACCCCAGGACTTCAGAGACTGAGGCAGAAGGATCTCCATAAGTTCAAGGCCAGCCTGGGCTATATAGTGAGTTTAAGGCAAACCAGGACTACAAAGCAAGATCCTGTTTCAACAAACAAACAACCTAAAAGCAACAACTACAACAAAAATCCCCAAATACCCCACACAATAGTGACACATGCTCACTTTGTCATAAACTGAGAAGCCCTCCATCATAGGGATAATCTTTTTATTTTTTTAGAATTGTACTAAGAAGCCCGTACTTTAAGAGATGTTTACACGAATGAATGAATAAATGGCAAGAGCAGGATGAATTCTGTGACTATAAAACAATAGGAGTCATGCCTATTTGAAGTTAATTATCTAATTTATCTTATAAAACTCTAGAATTGTGCTACAACTCAACATTCTTCTGCTAAGATATCATATATATTTCCCTCTTGTATGCTTATATATTTGAAATTTTCTACTAGTCACATTACAAAAGGTAAAAAAAGAATCAGGAGAAATTAACAGTAATAATATATCCACTTAACCTATTACTTTTAAAATGTGATCATTTCAAAATGTAATTAGTACAAAGGGAACCTCCATAAAGCTATCAGATTTCTTCACAGAAATCTTGCAAACTGGAAGAGAATTGGAAGGAATATTCAAAGTGATGAAAGGAAAAAGAAGCCATGCCGGCCAAGAATATTGTATGCCTCAAAGCTGTCCTTCAGAAATGATGGAGTGTCTTGGTTACTTTTCTCTCGTTGCTGAGACAAAATACCCAATGCCCAAAATGAAGGAAGGAAAGTTTTATTTAGCTTGCAGTTTGTGGAGGTTTCAGTCCATACTTGGCTGGCTCTGAGGCAGAAGATAGCAAAGCAACAAGAGCAAAGGGAGGAGTGGCAGCCGAACAGCAAAGCAGCCAGAGCCAAAGGGAGAAATGGCGGCAAGCAGTCTCTTTCCCTCCCTTACTCTGTAAACAGACTACCCCCACCTAAGGGAGTGTAGCTCTCACATAATCTTCCTGCCCTCCTCTTCCAGGGGCTCAGGCTGTATACAAAGTAAGCACCCTGGCTTCCTGCTGAGTCTAGAGCCAAACCTCTAGACTCCCCAAGTTGACACAATGTATCAACCATAACAAGGAGAGATAAAGTTTTTTTAGACAGAGCTGAGGCAATCTGTTTCCAGCAAATCTGCCTTATAAAAAATTCCAAATGTAGGACCTCAGGCTGAAACAAAAGGATGCTGATTCGTGACATGAAAGCATATAAAAGTCTAAAGTTCAGTGGTAAAGATAAATTTATTGTCAAATTCAGACTATTCCAATATGGTAACTGGTGATACATAAAATACTTTTTTACTGTAGTACACAAGTTAAAAAGATAAAAACATTAAAAGTGACTAAAGATAAAATAGTTTGCTAATGGATCCACAACATAAAAAGATGTTTATAATGTGACACCAGTAGCATAAAGTGTAGACTGGATGGAAGTAAAAGTGTGGTGTTTCCATCTGTGATTGTAGTTAAGTAGTAATGACCTTAAACTACTGTAACTATATGATGTTTTCTGTTTTCCTCATGGTAACCATAAGGGAAAAATCACCAATAAATACAGAAAAGACATAAAGAAAAAAATTGAATCATACTACTGCAAGAAGAATCATTAAACTGCAAAGAAAGATACAAGAGAGGAAGAAAGAAACCACAAAATAGAAAGAAATGAATAAAATGGCAAGAATAAGTCTTCATTTATCAAGAATTAATTCAAACGTAAATGGATTAAATTACCTACTCCAAAGACATGGAGTGACTGAATGGATAAAAACAGAACTATTACGACTGATGCCTACTTGAGAACCATCTAAAATGATTGAAGGACACAGATAGGCTGAAAGTAAAGGGATGAAAAAGGATACTCTCTGCAAATGGTAGACAAAAGAGAACAAGAATAACTATATTAATATAAAATAATTATGTTATGTCATAAAACAAACTTGATACATTCAAAAAGATTGAAATCATTCCAAGTACCACTACCAAATGAAATAGAATGAACCCAGAAATCAAAAACAGTAAGAAAGTTGAAAACTATAGAACAGATTTTTGAATAAGCATGGGCTTGAAGAGGGATTTAAGAAATATTTGAGCCAAATGAGAACTGACGCACAATATACAAAACCTTATATGTTGCAGTGACAGAACTCCAAACAAGGGAGTTTCTGGCAATAAATACCTATGTTAAAAAGAAGAAAGATTTTAAGCAAGTTAACATTAGTCCACAAGACATTGTAGAGGAAGAGCAAACTAAACCCCAAGTTAGCAGAAGAAAGGAAATAAAGATTAGAGGAGAAAAATTTTTTTAAAAAAGAAAAATATTAGGAAAAAATAGAAAAGTATTATTTGAAAAAAACAGCAAAATTAACAAATGCTTTGTTGGACTACAAAAAACAACAACAACAAGAACAAAAAAAAACAGGAAGACTCAAAATTAAATGAGAGAGGAGACATTACAAATAACAAATACCAGAGAAAGAAAAAGGATCATAAGGGACTCTTAGGAACAGTTTTAGGCCAACAAATTAGATAAGTTAGAAAAATAGATAAATTTCTTGAAACAAACAACTCATTAAACCTGAATGAAGAAGAGATAGAAAGTCTGAGCAGATCAAGAGAATGAATGTGAGGTCTAAAACCATCCCAACAGAGAAAAGCCCAGGCAAAACGGATCCATAGGTTAATTCTTCCAGCCAGAAAATAATTAATACCGGTCCTTTTTAAACTATTCAAAAGCAATGAAAGAAACAAAACCAGAAGAGAGAACACTTCTAATTTTATTTTATGAGGATATTGCCCTAATCCTAAAGACAAACAAAGACATCATAAGCAAACTATATTTCTGTTGAAAACAAATGCAAAAACACTCAATAAAATACCAGCAAGCCAAATTCAACAGCAAATTAAAAAAAGACCTAGTGGCAGTTATTTCTGAGAAGAAAGGATCATTTAATATCAATTAACTAGTCCATATCAGATATTAAATAAAATATATTATGATCTCAATGGACAGAGATAAAGTACTTGGAAAAGCTCAGCATCCATTTACAATCAAAACTGTCCATGAAATAGATATAGAGAAAACTTGTCTCAGCCCATAGAGGCTGTATGTGAAAAACCTCAGCTAACATTACAATCAGTGGGGGAAAACTAGAGCTTTTTCTCTGAGATTTAGTGTCTATCTAAAGGATAGACAAAGGATGCCTATCTGCACCATTTATATTCAACATAGTACTATTGGAAGTTCTAGTCAAAGCACTTAGACACAAAAATAGAAAACAAAAAAGGAAATACACACAAGAAAGGAAGAAATAAATTTATCTATCTGTGCAGACTGACACTGACACAATCATATACATAGGAAATCTTAGAGTCAAAAAACTAGTAGAACTAATAAATTAATTCAATGCAGTTGCAGCATACCAAATCAATGTATATAAATCAGTTTACTTTCTAAGAACAAATTGTTTGAAAAAAAATCCAGAAAGCAATCTTGTTTACAATATTAATACAAAAGTGAAAATAATAAGGAACAAACTTAGCCAAAGAGTTGAATAAAATTTATATGCTGAAATTTATAAAATATTGATGATGGAAATTAATGAAGATATATATATATATATAAATGTAAAGACATATTATATACATGGATTGGAAGACATAATTTTTTTTTTTTTTTTTTTTTTTTTTTTGGTTTTTCTGCGGTACCGGGAACCGAACTCACGACCTTGCACTTGCCAGGCAGGCGCTTTTGCCGCTGAGCTAAATCCCCAGCCCTGGAAGACATAATTAAAATATCCATACAACCCAAAATGGTCTACAGACTCTATGATATCTTTTTAAAATCCCAATGATATTCTTTAGAAAAATAGAAAAAAAAATCAATTCCCCAAATCATATAGACTTGCAAAAGACTATAAATAATCATAACAATGTTGAACAAGAATGAAGCTGAAGACTTCACACTTTCTCATGTCAAAATATATTACAAACTGTAGTAATCAAAACAGTATGGTACTGGCACGAAAACAGACACACAAACCAATGAGACGAATAGAAATACCAGAAATAAATTCACGCGTCTAAAGTTGACTAATTGTGGGTGAAGACACCAAGAACACACAATAAGGAAAAGGTAATTTTTTTAGTGAAAGGCTCCTTCTCTCCTGCACCCCTGCCTCCTTGACTCCCTCCCTACAACACCATCCTAAGATCTGCTTCCTTCTGACCCTGCAAATACATAAGGATCTCCTGACAAATGTCTGTGATGCTCTTTGCTCTTCTTTTCCATAAAATGTGGGAGGTGGGCTTGAGTTAACATTGAGTGAGTTCCTGCATCCAAATTATACTTGTTTTGTGCGTCTCAGTGGGAAACCACTGAAAGCTACTATTTTGGGCTGTGGGAAGGCACTGGAATCAAATAGAGGAGGGTCATGATGATACTTGTGTGGCCACCATGTGGAAGAACCAGAGGAAAGAGAAATGCACAGGCAAGAATGCACATGGCAATGAGAGTGCAGAGGGCAGAGTCCTTTTAGAATTGACAGCACCTGCAAACCACCAACAGCTGAAAGCAGTATAGGTTAAGAGCACATTGAGCACCGGGCAGATTTCAGAGCCCAGTGTTGGATGCACTACCTGGGGAAAGTCAAGCACTACCGATGTCTTTTCCCCAGGCTCCAAACTGATGATGGAGACTGTTGACGACACCTGCCTTCCAACTTGGTTGTCATGCAATAGAGTGTGTTGCCATTTAATGGTGTAAACACTGATGGATGGAGGATTCACTGGTGTCTTTTTGCAGACTTGCATTTGAATTCCTCCTAAGAGCCAAACTAATTTTGCAAGTAATTTCAGAATTCTTTCCCATACAGAGTAAAGTGCTACTTGGAATCTTGTTAACTTCATCTTTTGCACCAAGCAAGAAAATATGTTGTTGAATTATTTAGATAGTTCAATGGAGAGAGAAGACGGATCAGTTTTCACTGGGCATCACTTCTCTTCTTTGTTTGGAAACAGCCTGAGTCTAGGAAAGAAGGATTTCGCCTTCTTTTTCCCTGGCCTCATTGTCTCCCCCTTGCAGGCCCACATGGACTGGAAGGGAACATTAATCCTGCCCTCCCTGCCACCTCTGCCACTGGTGACATTTTAGTACAAGGATCTGCTGCTAGGTGGAGGTGTCTCTTATTCTCTAACATGAATAATATTGACTGCTCTTTGCTGAATCCATCTTGTTGGCTAGACACCCTGGGGTTTTCATTTCTACATGGGCATCTACTGGCTCTGACCCTCTCCTGGGAGTACTGTGGACGTTTCTGGGTTGTTTCACAATCACTGCATCCAGAAGGAGAAAGAGGTGCCTGCTGGGGTCCTACATAGGCAGTGGCTGGACTTTATAGGATTGGACTCATCCAGACCCACTTTGGTACTTGTGTTTATTGCAAGGGTTATTACATTTGTAGCCCATGAAAGAGATATCTAACTGGCTCCCAGTGCTCTCTTTTCCCTCCTTTCTGTATTTATAGAGCCCTTGTTCAACTCTGCCAATCTTATCAGGGCACATAGCTGCAAGCAACCTAGCTAAAAGCAACTAAGTATGACCAAGTTCCCCCAGAAGGGTAGAAGTAGAAGAGAATTATGCAACCTCCAGTTGTTTCCTTAGCAAAACGTGCCTACCTTCTGTATGCTCATTGTCTGATATTTCACAGGCTGGAAGTGGGTACCATGCTGCTAAAATATATTTGATGGCATGACCAGGGCTGCTCCCTCAGAGGTGATGGGTTCTGTTAAAGGGCTGGAAATTTGACAGGTATGATTTTCCACAAAGTTGACTTCACTATAGATCTGCACTCTAGAACATGACACAATATATTATATAATAGAAAAGATGTGAGTATACATCTGAAAATTGCTGGGCTTCCATGGTTTTTTATTGTAATACATGGAGAAGTATCAGCAGTTGTCTAAATTCTCTTCAACCTTGTTTTCCCAGCCCTTTACTTTAGTGGGTGAGCAAGTGTGCAAGGACTCAGCCAGGGCTGCCTTGACACACAGATGGACAACCTGGTGACACCACAGAGGAATTTGTTGCTTAAAAAATCCTTCTTTATCTGTTTCTGCTGTTTGAAATGCATTACAAATTCACCCCCTCCATTTAAGGGAATATTTCTTGTTCCAGAATAAAAATATATCTGGGTTGCACAGAACTGTGAGGATTCTGAAATTATACTCACTCACAAACTGACAAATTAGCTAGCTACAACTTTATAGAGGACAGCAGGGTCTTCATAGAGGACACGAGACTCCTGGCTCAGAGACAAAGGACTTTATGATTGTTAAGTCCACAAGTAGCATTGGCTTCCCATGGCCCTCGGTCCCACCAAGAAGATATGGAGGTGATGTGTGCACACAATGGTTTTGCATTACAGATGAGGAAATCCTTATCTTTAAGCAGATTGCTAGTTAACATGCCCAATCTTTGGAGATATTAATCTAATACTATTATCCTGGGTCAGGAAATATTTACATCCAGGTGGGAGGCACTGTTTCTGTCTTTCAAGGCTATCTGTTTTAGCCTTGGAAAGATAGTGCTGAACAAAAATTGATAGTAAAACATTATAGAGAATTGTCAATCAGCAATGTGATAGAAAGAATATTAAGCCTTTAGCAACTCTACACACATGAAGAGTATCTAAGGCCATTGTATAAGGCTGGCATTCTGACAATGTTTCCCATGAAAAGAAAGGCAAGCACAGTAGGTAGCTTGCAGAATCTCATGGCACTGTACTCACAGAATGATAGAAGTGGTAAAAACTATTCAATTGGAGACCCTGGGATGAAAGCAGAGATGTATCCTCCATATACTTAGCTCCCAAAGCTCTCTCTGACTGAAACACTATTCTCTCCTTCTTTTTTAGGCCAATTCCCTCATTTTTTCCTTGAAGACTCTAATATATCTGCTCTGCAATACCTGCCCTTAGCCCTTGCCTCCAACTGAGACAAGCACCTATAGCTGAACTCAACAGCACCCTGTTTACTTTCTGCTGAGATACTGCTTATTTCACTGCATCACAGTCATTTGTATACTGATGTTTCTCTTGGTCAATTTTTTGTTTGACTTCTATATTCCTGTTCTGGGTATCATCCTGAAAAAGTTAAAGACATTATATCACAAGCATATCTGCACCCATGTGTTTATAGCAGCACAATTCATAATAGCTAAATCTTGGAAGTGGCCAATATGTCCATCGATAGATGAATGGATAAAGAAAATGAAGTAAATACACACAATGGAATGCTACTCCGCCATAAAGAGGAATAACTTTCAGTCGTTTGTAGGAAATGGATGCACTTGGAGACCATAATATTAGGTGAAATAAATCAGACACAGAAAGTTAAATATTACATGGTTTTTCTTATACTATATGAGAAAACAAAGTATAAATAATTTAAAGAGCAAAATAAAAGATGATAGGAAACAGGAAGTTAGACTTTGTGGAGACAGGAAGGAGATCTGGGCATGGGGGGAGATGAAAGAGAGGGTTAAGGGGAAACAAGGATCAAGACAAGATGTTTATATGTACCCATTCCCACGATGAACATGTTTATTATGTATCACAGACATATTCTAATAAAATATCTACCAACTTGAAAAAACAATGCAATGAAGAAGAAAATGTATTATAATAAGAAAAGAAAATGGCATAGCTGTCTACCTGTTTGGTTCCCAATAAATATTTGAAGATTTCAACTGAATAGATGAGAATATTAGTACCTAAATTTGACCCTGCATTTTCACTGATCTCCAAATTCATTATAAATTCTGTATGAGATTATAATTTCTCATGCAACATCAAACTTGCTTTTAAATTCCTTGGTGTTTCCTATGACTGACTCTTTTAGTAGCAAATCAAATACTTAAGAATCTTTTGGGAATTACAAAAGGTAAATGAACAAGAAGTTATTTTAGATTAGATGTCAAATAAGACCAGATTGTTGTTCAGAACTCGGTGAAGTCCAGTAAACTTCTCTGTCTTGGAAGTAGTGGTACTTAGAGTGACTTTATGGTATGGGTTCTTCAAGATAAGCTTCTATAGCAGACAGACCTTTCCAATCCTGGCAGCTGAAAGAAGATAGACGTTTATATTTCATGTAAAGGTCCCCAGGTAGGTGACCCCATGACTAACAGAGTAGGCAGTCCAGTGCCAAAGATGATCAGAGTTCTCTTTTAATTTACTTGTCACTCAAGACTCTTTTTCTTTTTTTTTTTTTTGTGGTCCTTTTGAGACAGGGTCTTGCTATGCCATTCAGGCTGGCCTTGACCTCACTTTGTAGCCCAGGCTGGTCTTGAACTTGCAATGAGCCTCCCTAGGGTAGGGGATTACAGGCATGCACCACCACACCCAGCCAAGACTTTTTTTCCACCTTTGGGGTCTATCCTTTGGGGTCCGAGAGCACTCAGTTATTCTGATCTTGGAAGACCACATACTTCGGACTCTCTAGTCATTTCATTTCTATTAGAAAGTGCCTGATTCTTTCCTGAGGTAATATTGCCAAATCACCAATAACTAAAACATAGATTATTGAATTTTCATTTTTCAACTCCTTCTCTTAAGATACCTGCCCAGGAGACACATGATGTAGCATCCATAGTATCTCAGGAGATGGTTTCCCTAAATATATTACATGGCTCCCTATCTCACTAACTTCGGTTTGCATTTTCTCAACATTTTACCAGAATCCCGATACCACATAGAGTGCTTCTGTTTCCAGTCATTTGCACCCTTGCCTGTGAGAGGATTGCAGGTCTTTGCTGCAGTGCACTAAGACTAAGGTGTGTAACTTGCTTTGAGCAGTGAGATGGGAACGTAGGTGTTGTGTGGCCCTTCTGAAGAGAAGGGTTAAAGGCTGGTTCTATCAGCGGTCCTGCCTCTCCCATAAGAACAGAATTCCAGCTGCTTCTTCACCCTGAATCCTGGAGTAAGACAGCCAGTTCACGTCTGATGTGGTGAGAACATCTAATCACGTAATAAGCAATACATTTTGTAGCTTTTATTTTTATATATTTTTTGTGGCTTTTATTTTTGATGGAAAAATTTACTGAAAGCTAACTAACTGGTACAGCTAAAGTACCCTGAAGCAATAACAACTCTCCAAATCTCAATAGTTTAGCATGAAGAGTTTATTAGTCTCCATTAGAGGAGGGTAGGTGGAGCTTTATCTTCTCGAGGGTATAAGCTTCTCTTAGGCATTGCTAAATCAACTGTCAAGAACAGCTATGACTTTGAACTTACCCAATCAATTGCTATTTGTACTATATTTGACCAAATCACTGGGATGGGACCTCATGAAGGCTTAAACTGTTATTTTTATTTTCTTGTACTTCAAATCCTCTTTTGCTTGTGCACCAAATCTCACAGAGGATTTGTTTATATAGTTTGACTCTTGCCATCTTGAAATTTGTTTTGATTTGGAGGCACCACATTTTTAATTCATTAAAAAAGGATTACTTTGGTTGCTCCAAAATGAATCCCCATTCTGTTTTTCAAATTCCATATTCTTTTGAACTTACTCCAGAAACTGCACCGGCCTATGATATAGAGAGCTATTTGGACCTCTGCAATCTTGGAGGAAGGAGGAATATTCAGATCAAGTATTCTACCACTTTTTTTTTTTTTTTCAGTTTTAAACCTCACATAGCATTTCTAAATGGTACAAAGTGACCTGCTTATCTCTCTCTTATCTAAAGATGTTGATTAAAATTAGCGTGGTGTTAAAGCTTTAAAAGGCTTTGCACAGATTTTAGCAGCTCAGCCTATCTGTGATTAAGATATGCTCATTTAGGTGTTCCAAGTCTTTTTAAAAATCTTCGGTAAATTTCCAAGCCTTTTGTCTAACACAAGTGACCGATTGCCTTTCCAGCTTCCAGAGCTAAAGGAGTCTAAAATCATTTCTCTGACATTCTCATCGACTAATTGGACTTTGATTGGTGTCAGCTGCTGCCAACTGTGATAAAACTGTTTTCAGTAAGCCTTGACATTCTAGAGGTGACATTAGGTCACCTCCTCACACTATAAACATGAAAATTTTAAAATTAAGAGGAACGTTGATGCTATGGATAATCATTCATTCAGCAGCCCTGAATTAAGAATGGACTCAGTGCCAGGTGCTGTCAGAATGGGATATAGGCTTACTCTCCCCCAAATTTTCAATGGACAGAGTAGATTAATGTAATTGGAAAAGATGGTAGGGGAAGACAGAGGGGAGTGCTGCCTAGCTTTGAAATTGCTGTGTGTGGAGGAAAAGCCCACGTGTAGGTGGAGGAGACACTAGAAGTCCACAACATCATTTGTGTATGCAGAGGAGATTCCATGTGATGTGTGCATGTGTGTATGCATGTGAGATCTTTATTCACTTATACTTCCTTATTGGTCAGATTTCTGCTGCTATGACAAAATATTGAAATATACAGTTTATTTATTTATTTTTTGGGGGTACCCAGAATCGAACTCAGGACCTTGTGCTTGCCAGGCAGGTGCTTGTGCTGCTGAGCTACATCCCTGGCCCAAGATACACAGTTTAAAGAAAGAAAGATTTATATTGACTCACAGTTTCAGAGGTTTCAGTCCATGGTGTCTTGGCCGTGTTGTTTTCTGCCTCTGGCAAAATAGAACATTACGCAGGAAGTGCATGGTGAAGAAACTGGTGACCAGGAACCAAAAAAGAAAGAGAGAGGAAGAGTTCAGGATCCTAATATATCCTTTAAGGCACCCATGACCAATGACCTGCTTCTTCCAACTTGGCACCATCTGCTAAAGTTTCCACCACCTCCCCATAGTTCTGAGATGTGTAGCAAGTCCTTAGCACAAGATCCTTTCAGGACAGTCTAGATTCAAACTGTAACAACTTCCAAGGAAGGGAACTGGAACTGGGACTGCCAGTGTGTGACCAACATGGAAACAGCAGACTGTGGCATACACTGACCGCACAGGAGGCAGCCTCCTCCAGCTTTACACACTTTCACTCACTCCCCCATCACACTGTGACCAGGAAGTAAGTACTGTCATCCCTGTGTATTGATGAGGAAATTGACAGCTCTGGTACCCACTTAGGGGTTGTAGCTGGCTCAATTGTTTAAGTTGTGCATCCTCCTGGGAAGTTAGTTGTGCCACTCACAGATTGGAAGCAGGAGCTCCAGCTTGTTTTTTGGCTACCCACTCATATGGAAAAGAACCAGAATCACTGGCAGAGAGAAAAGTCTCCTTGGGGTGACTATCCTGGGGTTACAGCTTTCTCCCAATTTCTGAGGGCAGGAGAAACTATCCTCAGTCTACAGTTTCTCCTTTTCTATTTGTGTTGAAGCTGAAATATTTGATCAGGGACCAATATGGCTGAACTCTTCATGCTGGGCAAACATATCTGTCCCTCTGCAGAATGACAAACAAAGGCTTCCGAAGAAATAGCGACTCAGAAGACGAGCAAGTTTACCCTGCAAGTCATGAGAAGAACAAGGAAAACTCTCAGATATAGTTTCAATAATGCTGCAATTATGATGCAGGCACAGGCAATCCTAAAAGAGAATCTGAGAGTCAAAAATATTTTTTGGATGTTAAATACATAAAATTTAAATTTATGCAATAAAGGAAGCAGGCAGTAAATGGAACACAGTAGAAAACTGAATTAATGAATGGGAAATAAACTTGATAACTTGCCTCAAGATGCTAAGGAAAGGATAGAAGAGTGGAAACAATGTGAGAAAGGAGATGTGGGGTATGATCTTTGTGGTCTGGTGAAACATAGTTGAAACACCTTGAGAAGAGGACAAAATTAGTGTATTGAAGAAATAATCAGAGAAATAGTAAAAGAAAAACATTCTTAAGTGGGTGAAGACTAGGATCTTAAGAGTGAAATAATTAAAATGGATACCTTAAGGCACAGTTTTAAAATTTCAATGATTTCTAAACCCTTAAGGGCATGTAGATTAAAGAGATATAACTGGATTTAGTATAAAGGAAGACAGTCTAGTTAACATCAGAATTCTTCAAAGAGCATATGACAGGAAATAATAGGATATATTCCATATAATTTCAAGGGGCAAAATATTATGTTTTCAAAATTCAGGTTCTGTCCACACTTACCTTCATGTAGGAGGGTGAAAGAAAAACAATCTCCATTGTGCAGGTTTTAGAAAGCATAAAATTAGTGTATCCTTCCTGAAAAAATTACTTGAATAAGTGCTCCAGTGAGCCAAGAAATTAATCATAATAAAGAATTTAAAAATCAGGAAGATTTATCAAAGAAAATGTAGTAAAAGATGGAACCAGTGAAATAGCATTAAATTTAGATTACTGTTGCTAATGTAGTTATGAAACTTACTGCAAATGTCAGAAATACAGAGAAAGAGAAGATACATAATGTAATAAAAAGAATTGTGATCTAAATTTTTAGATGAGTTAAACAAAAGCTGAGAGTTGGGGGGTGGTGTGTGTGTGTGCTACTTGATAGAAATGTATGCATCTTCTTTTCGGAAAAGCTTTAAAGATGAGCACCAACATTGCAATCTTTTTGTTTTGGGCAACAGAAATTCTCCCCTGGCCCCATTCGCACACCCACACTCCTGAATATAAAAGAGATTATAGCGAAGACTTCTCTGAGATAGAGAAAGCGACCCTGGCCTTCCTTAACCCATGCTACTGCTACATGTGACTGGATTACAGGCACCATGGGAGATCCTGATCTTGGCACTGGAGTGGTGGGACAGGTCTAGGGCCGAGGCCTCAGCCTGGGCTCCATGAAAGGCGGAGTGGTTTGATAGTGTGCCCTTTGGTCCCCACAAACTGGCAATGTCTCTCCTCTCATTTTCACTCCACTCCATGGTGTTGTGCAGAGCACAGGCTAGGAGGTCCACCCACTGCCTGGGGAAGAATTCCGCAGCCCTCATTTCCGAGTACTGTGTGGAGAGTAGGGGAACTAGCGCTAGCCCGCAGGACAGGGGTCCTGTGTGTGGGCTTCTGGTTGTGCATCTCCATGTGGTAACCCCCATGTCTGTATTTACACAGACCTAAAAGACACTTCTCGGGCTGGGGATTTAGCTCAGCGGCAAAGAACCTGCCTGGCAAGCGCAAGGTCGTGAGTTCGGTTCCCGGTACTGGAGAAAAACCAAAAAAAAAAAAGAAACAAAAAAGACACTTCTGCTTGGTGCCTCTGTAGTGACAATTTAGCTAGCTTCAGGATGGCCTTTTTAAGAATCTGTACTCATTCTGAAAATAAGAGAATTACCATTAGTTTAGAACTGCCAACTATGTGAAAATTTGAATGGATTCAAAGTCCATTTATATTGTCACAAGAAATTTCAATATAGCATTAATAGTTAAAAAAGGAAGAACTGTTCTTTTCTTTAAATGTAGTTTTAACATGTACATTTTTGAATTATTGTATTCTATTGAATTATTGTATTTCTATTTTTTATTGCCTACCTGTTCAAAGTTTCTCATGGTGGTGACTATGAAGGATGTAAGAGTGAGCATGAAAAAGATCATCAGGAATTTTGTATCATTATTTAAGATATAAAACCCAATATAAATAAAAGTTAGAGGTGTGGAAGCAGCTAACCTTTTCATTAAACATCCTGAGAATATTTTAACTGGAAACTTTACATAAACTCAGTGTTTAATGTTTCTCAACTTTACTTTCTATAATTTTATATTTTAGTCATAATTTATAATATAAAGAAAATATATTTTACCCTAAGCCTTATTTATATCCTCATATTTCCTCCAGTTTAAGTTTGGAGGGTGTTAACCCAAGTATTATTTTCTATGTACTTTTACTAAAAGGTAATTACAAGGTGAGGAAGACTACATTAGGAAATAAATATGCTAAGAAAGTTTCATCTCTAGCAAAAATAAAGAGGCGTCAAAGGTAACCTATCTAAACACTAGGCATTATGCTTTAGGCATATGCTTTAGAGCTGTATGTATGGTTTATTTCATTTTTGAAAATAAAAATAGAAAACTATTGCTAATGCATGTGCGTAGCTGTCTCCCTGGCCCACAGTATCTCACGTCTCTATGTTGATGCTCTTCAACCCAAATACACAGCTAACAACAGAAGAAGCTACATATTTGTAGAACACATACGTACATGCCCTTGCCCTTCCTTCCTATGTATTTGTAGAACACATACATATATGCCCATACAGACATGCCCTTGCGCTTTCAGATTGTGACCAAGAATGCACAAATGGTGATTCAAGCAATAAGGTAACTGTTGGAATTTTAAAAATTTATTAAAGTAAAAGACACATTATTGTTAAGCCTGGTCAAAATACTCCCCTGCTCTTCAAACACACTTATCCCATCATTCTTGTCACTTTCTTTGTTTTTTGGTTTTTTTCCAGTACTGGGAATCGATCTCACGACCTCACACTTGCCAGGCAGGTGCTGTGGCACTGAGCTAAATCCCCAGGCCCTTCTTGTCTCTTTCTGAAGCAGCTCTGGAGTCCTCTTTCATGAGTGTCTTCATGAAGTGTGCCCAAAAGTACAGTGAGTGCTGCTACCAAGTGCCATCCCATGGAAAAGTGGTCTTATGAAAACATTACAGTGCATCCTCCTCCACCTTCTGTCACCATGTGACTTTTGGTTCATCCCCAAAGTCGAAATGACCATAAACAGTAAATGTTTTGAACCAATTCAGGACATCCATGAAGCCATGACAGCCACAATCAAAGACACTTACAAAAGAAGACTTTCAGAACTTCTTCAGAAAGCGGCAAGAACGATGGGATAAGTGAATAGGAAACAAGGGCAGTATTTCCAGGGGGCTTCATAGGAAGGTGTCTTTACCATAATATGCTTTTAAAATTCAGGCACTCACCATATTTTTTGATCACACTTCATACACCTAATGCAGAATTTAATATAGCAATGAGGAAGGAAAAAATATTTATCATCAGAGGAGTTTAAATAGCCCCTTTAGATTTATGTTTAAGTGTGTTTGGAGTGGGGAGGAGCATTTTAAGGGTAAAATGTCTTCTATTGTAATAAATTTAAAAAATGTAAACATCTGCCATATATTTGATTATACCTCATACAGTCTCAATCTGGCTGTTATGTTGAATAGAAGGGATTTAAAAATCACAAGATGTTGGTACTAGATATTTTCTGTCACAAGGTGAAAGAATAGAGGTGGAGAATGTAGTGGGCAGATCTTCCCAATGCTTGCAGTGCCTGAGTCTGTGTCTGATGCCTGGTGCATTATCACCCGTGAATTCAGGGACATCCAAATAGCCTTATTAGAAATCCTCTTATTGCTTGAGTTACTTCAATTCAGCTTCCTCTGCCCACCTCCAGTGAATTCATCATCTGAGTATTAATTCATCCTATGATGAAATGAGAGGGACATCCACATTAAAACACAATCAGAGCTTACTTTTGGATAGCAAAACCTGGTCAATCTTATTTTTCATTTTTAGCAAAACATTTCCAAGGAGCATGTACTGCACTTGTGATAACAGAAATAATTAGCAAAATTATTTATTTACATGGGATGAGGTGAAATGAAAATAGAGCTCACTATTATTTAAGTATATAAGTAACTATATTTAAATTTTCTGTCTTGGGGGAATAACATGAGGCTTTTAATTAATGTGTAAGTCCTATTTCATTTAAGAAATATTTTGTGATGGGAATGATATTTGCTCTCAGTTAAAAAAAAATTAAGACAAAGTGAGATCCAAGACAAGCAGATTCCCAATCCTGACCCTTATAGTTTTCTTATATCCTTGCAATCAGTGTAACATCAGCTAAGAGCGACTTCAGTGGGGTTTGGTTCATGTTGTTCTTTAAAGGAGAGACAAGGAAGGGTATTAGATTTGGGAACTTCCCCCTGGTGAGTGGATTAGCAGGAGACAGAAGAAGCCAGTGAAACACAAAGAAAAAGGGTACAGCCTTTAAACCCAGGTTGCTTTCAACACGCCAGGAAACTTGGAGCCACTGAAACCCTTTAAAGTCCAGATTCTAAGGAGTGTGAGCAAGAACTTTCTTCGGAATTCAGACCCTTCCTGAGAGAAGAGATAAATACCCAAGACATTAATAATTTTGCAAACTTGGCCATCTGATGCAAGAAGCTCATGGGCTGAAATAATTCATCCGGAGATTGTGTGGTTTTATGTGTAGCACAGATGGGTTCACCTGTGTGAATTTCTGTTCTTATTTAATGCTGTTGTCTTTAAGATGAGAAATGGAGGGTTGACATTTTCTGATGCATTTTCCTGGCAAGACTTGAGCAGAAATAATCGCTAGCATTATTTGTCTGATGACAACACAATGGGGTAAAATGAATGATGACAGCCCTTGGCACCTACACTTTGGTGAGAAAGGATAAGAGTTTGCTCTAACAGAGAGAAGAAATGTTTAATTAAAATGAAAGGCTTGGATAAGGCAGTGTTCAAGTGTGTGGGTTACTCTATTATTTTCACTCTCCATACTTAACTATAGAGATTATTGAGATTCTGTTCTTCAGCCTGTGACAGACCACAGCCAGTCCCAAGCCATAGCACCCAATGACTATAAAGGTTAAGTCACTGCTTTCTAAGCTCAATCAAAAATCATTTAAGAACGGCACCCATTCATTGCTCAGAATGGAACCAGGCTTTGAATTCAAGGGGCTCAAATTGAATCCTGGTTCCTAATGATGAGACTTTGAAAGAAGGCTCAATCTCACTGAATTTTTCACTTTCCAGATAGTTGTGGAAATAAAATGTGATGACATAATGCACACTGGTTAAGAATACTTTTGTTTCTTGTATTCTTTCTAGAGGTTTAATTTCAGCTCTAATGCTATTGGCCTTGAAAAATTTCCACTACATCAGCTCTTTATCTTTACAAATATTCTTTGTTGATTGTGTCTGCATTCATATTTCTTCAGGATTATTTAAACATGTGGTATCTAAAGCTTTTCTACACTATTCTGCTAGGAATTCCTTCCTCTCCCCAAAGACCAATGTGTCTTTGGTTGATAGGGCCTGAGAACTATCATGGAGTAAGTAGTTTGGATATGTGATTGACCTCTAAGAATTGCTCTGTGAAGCCACCACAGATTAGAGGTTGGTTGCATTTGCCTCATATGTTTATTGTGGAGACTGAAGGAGATCAGGTAGGAAGCTGTCAGCGTGATGCCTACACATGGCTCCGTGTGAACTGTGATGTTGGTTATATTAGACGGTGCCAAAGTGACTGGGAAAACAGTAATTTCTAAGAAGTAAATGTGATGCATGATTTTTCCAATCAAAGATTAAAGTAATAGGTGCAGGATAGAGACTGCAAATAGGGCTTCACTCCAATGCTTGTATACTATCTGGAATGTCAGGTAAAGAAAGATTCTGAGACTGTGGGAAGGACATCCACCACTGATTAGAGATGGCAGCTTTGACAGTAGGAAGTGGAATGGACAGTAATTATTTAGCAGCCTTCTTTTAGTGTGCCCTCCCTTTCCCCTTCTCTGCTTCCTTCTATTTGTCTTCCTTCCTTTATCTTGCTTCACTTTATCTTTCTTCCCTTCCTTCCTTCCTTCCTTCCTTCCTTCCTTCCTTCCTTCCTTCCTTCTGTCCTTCCTTCCTTCCTTCCTTCCTTCCTTCTGTCCTTCCTTCCTTCCTTCTGTCCTTCCTTCTTTTCTTCTCTCCTTTCATCCTTTCATGAAGCCTACATGTGTAGATCAGAAGATTACCCAATTCATTCTAACTCATTCTAACTATTCTAACTATCCAGTTTCAATAATATTCTAAGGTGAGAATGAAATAATGAAAACTACACACAAACTCTTCAGTGTTATTATTGAAAAGTTATAGCCCAAACCAGTCATTGCCAATTTTAGAGTTTAATTAACCCATAAAAAGAGTAAAAACAATGAGGATAAAGGAACTGTACCAGAAAAACAGGAATAATGCCTCTTGCAAACCCTGATCAATCAGGGCAATACTAGGGGTACTCTCATGACAACTTCTTCCCATGTAGTGTGAGTTTTTGCTACTGTAATCCATGCAGAAGAATGTTTCCTGTATTAGCAGCTCAAGATTAGTTCAGATTTAGTTGAATGCAAAACTAGAAGCTTCTGTAAATTCTATACATTAATTTTAATTGAATGTGATAAAGATTACTAATAGCTCAATGGTGTCTATGAATGGACACTGGCCATAATAATTTTATGCATTTATAGGGTTTGTGGAGGTACAGTAAGATGCTAAATGTGGCATTAGTGACATTGGCTGGCACACAGCTCAAGCATGGAAATTGTTCATTATCATTAATTCACACAATTTTAGGAGTTCTACTGAGATGCTACTAAGTCCTTAAATTTATCTCTATCTTCTTATGATACTCAACTACACCATTTGAATGCATTTCCTTATGGTTTTCATCTAGGTTTTAATAAAGCACATTGCCTGGGGAAGACTAGCTTTTCATTCCTTTATATGTTTAACATATTTATGAATGCCTGTGATGAGCCATCATTTAATGTTCCATTGTGGAAGAGAATCACTATAGTGAATTCCATGATCCATAACCCCAAGGAACTTGGAGTCACTCTGAGGTATGCATGGCTTAATCTGATAACTTCTGTGATCTGGCCCTGAACTCTCTTTCCAAATGAGCTTACCACCATGGCACATCGCACTGACTACAATGGAGCCACCATGTTCCCTGGGTGCTCCTTGTGCTTTCCTGTCTCTATGTTGTGTACATTTTTAGAAAGACTCCCACCCTCAATTTTAGAAAACATTGGTTAATTATAACCTCACTTTTGAAATCTTTCTGTATTATAACAGTCTGAAAGCAAGCTTTCCTTCTTTGTATAGGTGTATCACTCTGTTTTTGGTGCAGGAATGGATGTGTGAATGATTAAATAACTTGTCTTGGATTCTTCATTAGTGGGAAAAAATGTCCAACATACACAACTTAAGGAAAGAGAGGTTTATTTTGGGTTACAGTTTACGGAGGTTTCAGTCCATAGTCAGCTAGCTCCAAGACAGGTGCTGTGGCAGAGGGGCATTGCAGAGAAGAAACAGCTCCTGACTTGGCAGTAAAGCAGAGAGTGGGATCAAGGGAGGAGGAGGGAGACAGACTCTCCCAGGCCACATTCCGGTGACCCACCTCCTCCAACCAGGCTTTGGCTCCTAACATCACATTTAGCTTTAAACTCATCAATGGGCTGATCTACTGATGAATATCACCCTCTCCATGATCCAGTCATCTCCCCAAGCCCCACCTATGATCACATTATGCTTTAGGGGGACATCTTTGTATAAACTGTAACATAAATTTCTATCTTACCAGGCATAAAGTGTAGTGTGCTGGGTGAGTCTATGAATAAGGTGACTAAAGGTTCTGAAGAATCAGTTGGTTGACACTCACTGTATACTGGATACTGCGTACTCCATGTTGTATACTATTACTCTATACTGTATACTATGTAAGTCAAACTGTGTACTGGGGCACCAGCTCTGGAAGCACTCTCCAGCTTTATCATGTTACGACTTCAAGCTGGTTACTCAGAATTCTATGTATAAAATGGAAATAACAATAGTACCTGCACCACCAGGTCCTGAGGATTAAACTAAAGTAATAAATATTAAGCTCCTTGACCTGTTAACTATTGAGTACAAAGTAGGACTTCAATACATATTAATATTGTCATTTTCTATTTAGTGATCTTGTTATTCTCCATGTACCTGTAAAAGACCAGAGCCAGTGTTAGCTTTGTGCACAGTTCTTTGGATTCATCCTTCTTGGCAGAGAAATATTATGGTTTTGCGCAAATGTAAAAGTGGAGACCATCAGGAGACTATTTCCAGGATCAGGAGATGTGGCCTGTGGAAGTTTTATTACCTCTTTCAGATAAGCCGGTTCTCCAATTGGCTGCTCATGTGGTGTCCCTCCCTTCTCCCCTCGCTTTCAGGCTCACATCTATCACATTTGATAGTCACCTCCTCTCGTTAGCTGGCAATAGTCGAGACCAATTAAAATGCAATTAATAAGTGATAACTCCAGTGCAGAAGGAGGCTTGTGGCAGAGGCGTTGGGAGACAAGCAGCTCAGCAGGCCTGTCATGTTGGCGGAACACGCCGGAAATGCACTCAAACGTTCTTTGAAAACAACTGAAATGCTTTCCTGAGTGTCACCGATGAGGCACGAAAAGCAGAACCAAAGAGCACATTGACGTGTGCTGTTTGGAGCAAGCTTCCCTATTGGTGACAAAACCATCGTTTATGTTTTATTTTGTATGTGTGCATGTATATTTAAGGACTGCACGCCCTCCATGGCAACAAGAAATTTGGATAGTGTAATTTGGAAAGAAAAGCGCAGATAAGAAGATTAGAGCCTTATCTTCTGCAGCAATACAAAGGATCTGAAGCAGCATTTTAGGTCAGACAGAGGTTCTGTGAAATCACTTTACATGAGGTACTTAAGCGATATCCCAGTTTCCAAGTGGACTGGCAGGTCAGACAGGGATTAGGTCTGTCCCTCATACAATAGGACCGAACAGTGTTTGAACCGAGGATGAAACAGGACAGGAAGGAACATCTGGGAGAAGAGCTGGAAAAAGCAACGGCATTTATGGAATTCTTTTAGCTGGAGTGCTCAAGTGCTGTTTTTCTCAGAATGGCTCCAGGTTACACTTGTGTTTAGGCTCCTGATCTACTAAGCAGCCCCGTCCATTTTCAGAAGTGTTCCTGTTTATACAATAAACTATGTAGCTCCTGGAGCTGAGTTGAAATGCTCAACTTCACTCTGATATGCAGGGAAAAGTAGCACGGACCAAAACCTGCTGCTGGTTGCTGAGATTCTGAGTTATCTGACAGAGATTCAGAAGGAAACGAGAGATTGCTGCCTTCTCCAAGGCTCAGGCACATTGATTTGGTACTTAGACAATGAAGATGACACATCCAGGGCTTGCAAGATAATCAAATGTGTTTACACCAAGTGCAAATTTTGTCCTTTAGAAGATGGATAATCTGTCTGGTGGGATTCTCCTGCTCATGTGTGGCAGAGATGTTGCTCATTCTTCAAGGTGGTTGTAGTGAGATGAATCATATGGCTGATGCTAAGATAAGAACAGTTTATAGTCAAAGGCACCATTCTAATTCAAGGGCTGATTGGTAGCAATCTCTCTCTTTTCAGAAAGCAGCGCCCACCTGTACAGTCATCCCCTTTGGTCCCTGCTTATCCATGTGGGAAGTTCCACTGCCACCCAGGAGAGAAGAAGTCAGCTGTGTCTCCCTTTGGTGGTACATACAGTAACAATAAAGTGAGTCCAAGAATGCTTGAAAGGCTTCTGCGTAAGAGTGTCTTTGAAACATTTCACTTTTTAAAGCTGGTTTTTGTTACTTTTATTCAACATTGTACTGTGCTAGGTGCTCTAGCCACTGGTGTAGGGGAAGAAAAAGAAATTGAAGTCGCCATGAATGGAAATAAACACAACTGAGTATTCAGAGATGGCATTAAAATTGCACAAGTAGAAGACCTAATATACACACAAGCACAAAACGTGAAAAGATATTTCACAGAACGAGAAACTCTAATGCTGCGAAATATGTAAAGAAAATATTTAATGTAGTTTCTAATTGGGAAAAAACAAATTACAGTGACAGTGACTCAGCATCTTATTCCCATCAGACTGACAAATTTGAACACTACCCATGTTAGTAAGAATGTGAGATACAGACCTTGGGGGAGTGTAAATGGATACTGCCACTTTGGAAAATCACTTGATATTATTATTAATTATTATTTTAGCTGTATATATTTATGGGGCACAGTGTGGTAGTTCAGTATATTTATATAAGCTGTGGTGGTCATATCAATGCAATTAGCATTTCTTTGTAGACATTGTTAAAACGTGATTAACACAAAAGAATCACACATGTCTGGGAGACAGTGTGATACTTCAATACATGAAAACAATATTCACTGGTCAAATCAGAGTAATTAATGTTTCCACCTCCTTATCATTACTTGGAGCTGTTAAACTCCTAAGAAGTTATTGTAAATTCTAGACCCCCTGCTGTGCGGTAGATCTCTAGAATTTATTACTTCTATCTATGGTTGCTATGCGTTGCCCAATCTACTTCTGTCTCCCCTTCCCTTTTCCACCCTTTACTAGTCACTATTTTATACCCAGATGAGGTTTGTTTTTATGTGAAGAAAAGCATATCCTATTATTTAGTAATTTCATTATAGATGTATATTGTCAAGAAGTTCCTAGTCATGTGCACAATATATACGAATATATATTCTTCATTTATTTAAATGTTCAGCTAATATCCTCGAGGCGAGGCTCCATCAGTCAGTTGCATACTCTGCAGTAGTGAAGATTATTAAATACAATTAAATGCTTCAACATGGTTAAGAACTGAAAAGTTATTGCTGGGCGTGGTGGTGTACCCTTGTAATCCCAGCACTTGGGAGGCTGAGGCAGGAGGATCATTGTAAATTGTAGACCAGCCTGGGCTACAAAGTGAGCTCAAGGACAGTTTGAACTGCATAATGAGACTCTGTCTCAAAAAGACAAAAAAAAAAAAAAAAAAAAGGGAACTGAAATATGAAGGAAGCAAATTACACAAGAATACACTTTTGTAATTATGATTCCACTTAAGTAAGCTTCAAATATACAAAAATGAGCAATTTATATTTCTGGGTTACATACATATGTAATAAAACTATTTCTGTGATCCATAGTTCTTGGTGGAAGGAGGGAAATAAAAAATAATGGAGAAGGATTTCAATTGCTTTACATAATTAGTAATTTTAGTTATTTTTATACCTTAGCGATTCACTATAGATATGCTTTTTGAGTATACGAAATGTTTCATGAAAAATAAATTTTTAAAAAGTTTCCAGCTGGCCTCAGACTGTCATCAACTGATTGAGCGGGTCCAGTTATTTCCTTATTTATAGCTGGATTGATACTTTTAACTTAGGCTCAGCCCTGAACAAATTTACTGAGCATGGTCTAGTGACCAGATTAGCAGCTTTCTGTGCTGTTTTCGCCAATCCCAAACTCAGCATATGCCTAATACAATTTTAATGACCCAGAACAACATATTTAGTCATCTAACCTAGGCAGTTTCCCCATTAGCAATTTCAGTGGAGATCCCCCAGTACGTAATTTCTATCAGTGACTTTATTATGAAGTTCCACTGCTGCCTGCCAGGGGCCGTACCAGACACCAGATTTGATGATCCCCCAAAATGTCACTTTTTCCACAAAGACTTTCCCAATGCCTGAAAGGCAGAATTTGTTGCTCCTTTCTGCTCATCCCAGAGGCCTTTCCTTGTGTACAAAATGGAGCTGATTGGTTAGTGCGAGGAATAAGTACCCTAATGCATTTAGAACTCACAGTAAGCACTCACAAATACTGGCCATTCTTCTGCTTGTGTTTGTATTACTTCCTTATTCATAAGAATTCTTTTGCCCCATTAGAATTCATGCCACAGTGTGACAAGGATCAGCTAAGTGTGTGCACCATGATCTTGCTCTGTAGTTACAAAGCATATGAGGGAAGGAATTCGTCTCATTCATATGGATCACTGGTGCCTAATACTGGTGTGGTTAGTGTGGGATAAGCACACAATGCACATGTATTATATTTAGTCATAAGACACTGTTTTTATGAATTTATATTCTTCTTTTAAAAGTTAGGCTTTTCAAATGTATTCTCGGTTCTAGTTCCTTGAAAGCTCCTGAAATTTGTGTCCCACTCTATCTCTAGAAAATGCTGGTGGGCTTGCAGTTGTCCTCTTTGGATGTAATCAAAGGCTTCCTGATGTCCAAAGCCAAAATCACAATTTAGTTCCAATATCTTAATTGGCTTTCTTTGCTGTTCTGGAATCGGACAACACTTTAGTACACAAAATAGAGTAAGTGTTTCAGTAGGGTGACCTAAGTAGAAATACCAAACAAAGAGGGTTTGGTCTTTCAAAGTTACTCTCTGTGTAAGGAAGGAGAGGGGGAAATAGAACAACAGAAAGGAACCGACTGGTCTACGGGGTGATTGAAGCAGAGGGAAATTGATTGTCGTGCTGACTGAAACTGGTCTTTAGCAAATTCAACTAACATCTCTTCTTAATTTCTGGGAAGATCAGATAACAATTTAATTTGGTTTGGTGACACAGAACTGTAGTATGTGAAACTCCATTTAGATTTTTGGTCTGGTCTGTTGGGGGTCTAGTCCAAAACAATGACCTCCTCTAATTTTATTTAAAAATGAGGTGATTGCAGGACTCTCAGAAGCACTCCTTGAGGGGAATGAGAAATGCTTGCCCTTGATGGGGCAAAATCGTCTTCTTAAATGTAACTGATTTCTTGAAAAGACTGTTTTATAGTGGAGGCAAAGAATGTTTACGGCTGGGTATGTTCATTGGCTGGACACTTTGTGACTCCATATGGATCAACCTGAGAAATAAGTGATAGTTTAGCTGGTGTATAGTAGAGCAAGGGCCAGAGAAAGGGACATTAGAGATACACAGTTGTCCTTCCCTTGGAAGACCTTACCTTCTCATCTTGATCTGCGGCTGATTCTAGTTATATAGTCACTGGCTAAAAATGTTTAAGAATTTCTCTAACTGAGAGCCAACATCGTGTGTTGTGATGTGTAATAAAGATTGGAATGTGGAAGGTATCAAACTTTATTGAGAGTTTAATTAGTTTAATTACTTAGCATATAAATGTGTTTGGTTAGAGGGTTTCTAAGGATATAATTATGTGGTTATATATGTTTGGAAATAGTCTGTACTACAATAATGCAAACAGAATGTAACAAATTAGTGAATTTGGGGGACTAGATTTTGGACCGTAAGCTATTTTAATTAAGGCACTGTCAAATGGCGAGGAGGAGATTGTAGGGGGCCTTTTGGTTCTGTGTCCATTAAAATGGTGAGAGCCAAGGTCATTAATCAGAAGCTGTGTACTGGTCAGCTTTTCATTACTGGACCAAAGACCTCTCATACAGAACTTAACAGACAGAAGGTTTATTTGACTCACAGTTTCAGAGGCTTCAGTTCATGATCAGCTGGCACCAAGGCAGTAATAGCTGGGTAGAGGAAAGCTGTCCACCTCATGGCAGCCAGGAAGCAGGTAGAGAGTGGAAGAGGTAGAGGGAGAGAGATACCCTCGAGAGTCATGCTCCTTGATCCGTCTTCCCCACCTAGCCCCCTTGTACTAGCACACTTAGTCATAAATGCATCAACAGATTAATCTACTGATGACTCTCACACCCCTGAGATCCTATCACTTCCCAAAAGCCCCACCTCTGAACCCATGAGACTTCTGGGGCCCAGTTTAGATTGAAATCATAGTAGTTTCATCAAGTCAGGCAGAAATCAAGATTCTCTACAAGTGAGAATCTTGTGGGTCTGGGTGTAGAACCCTTCTCAAGATACTAGAATGAGCAAAACTCCTTGCAAACGAAATCACCAAGGCAGAGCAGAACACGCTCTTTCCTGCCAGCCCCTGGGGCAGGGCTGGAGATAGAGGGAAGGAATGACTAGAGTAGGTGGCAGTGTGGAAGTTCAAACGGGGAAGGATTGTTGAGGCAAATGAAAGAGCTGCCCCGAGCTTTCCACCTTTAAAATCCTGGAGGGCACTGCTCTCAGCAGTCATTTGGCCCACTGGAGTGGTCAGGCACAATCAATACACCAAGATTTGAAAACCCACCTTTCAAGTCCTGAGCCTTCACTTCTGTGACTTGGAAGGGGCCCCTAGCAGCAGCAGCAGCAGCAGCAGCAGCGGCGGCAGGGGGAGCGCCACCTAGCGGAAAGAGGGTGACTTTGGCGTCAGAGCCTGCTATTTAAATCCGACCTCCGCCACTGGTGGGATGTGAAAGGTTGCCTAAGTGACTCAGTGCTGATCCTATTTTGTATCTTGTCATAAAATGGAATGAAGATAGGTTCTTTCTAAGCTAGGTTTTTCTTTTGGTTTTTGTGTTATATTTTAACTGAGATGAAGCGATTATGTATCAAGTACCTGGTACATTTTAGGTACTCTACATTCTTTGCATGAGAAAGACATCTACTGAGTGTCACTCCAGTTAGGCCCTGTGCTAGAATCTGGGAAAGAAAGATGAAGCTGACACTGTTTTTTTTGTTGTTGTTGAAAAGCTTTCTGGTTGAGAACATAGACAGGTAAGCAAGTGCTGTAAAGTAGTAACAGTTTCATAAGAAGGAGTAGAAGAAAAGTGCTAGATGAATTATACTTTCTGTCTTATCTTTTTTCTTATACGTAAGAACCCCCATTTTTTGTGAAAATATTGTCCTTTGGTTAAAATACTATTCTCTCAATTCTATTTTACAGTTAGATAAAGCCTTGCATCAACTTTATAGCCTTCAAAATAAGCTTAAGTTCTTTGTACAACATCTGGAATGCTTCTTGGATGTAGATGAGTATATATTTATTACTTCCTTTCTTTTTTCTCATATCTGGAATGTGGATATGATAGCTGGAGCTTGAGCAGCCACCTTCAACCCTAGGTGAAAAGTGTCATAAAGAGAGAATGTTGGAGCTGCTTAGCAGCATTACCACCAAGTTTAGATCATTGGTGACAATGAAGACAGTGTCCAGCCTGGCTTCTTATATTCAAATGTTATTATATGAGAGGAAGTAAGCATATTTTGGTTAAAACATTGTGTTTTAGAATTTTCTGCAGCTTACAGCTTACCTTGATTGAATTAATGCATCAGAATACATCCAGGGACACTGACACCTTGTGCTGTACCTTGGGCCCTGCCCCAGGCCAGGGAGGATGAGCTACCCAGAAGGATCCAGACTGTGAGATCTGAGATCTGATAAGGACTATGGCCTTTCTCTTAGGTGTGGGGAGGGCTTCCTGGAGGCAGTGCAATAACAAACTCCTAAGAGCCGAGGAACCTGAGTGGAGGGGTCCCATCAACAGGGAGCTATGTTAGGAGTTGGCACTGTGTGTATTATAGATGTGGTGTGCAGGACCTGGGCGAGGTGAGCAGGAGGGCTTGAGCGCTCCAGCCTAAACTGGTCTGCTGTTTCACACTTCCTCACTGAGAGGCTGAGACACTTGGGCTCATGTTTGTAATTTACTCAGATGTGTGTGTGTGTGCAAGTGAGCACGTGTGTGTGAGATATGATACTTTAGAAATACTAATAATGTTTTTCTCCTATTTCATTGTATTCCTTCATGTGTTTGCTATATTTCACCAGCTAAACTAGTCAGAGTTTGCTGACTTGAAAGAGAAAAGTATGTAGAGCAAGGGAGAATGCTTTCCTGGCTTTGGGCTCCAAAGTACAGAGTCAGAAGATCCCCAGGCTTCTCCAGTGAGACCGGAGTGGCCTTCTCTCACCAGGGGTGGGAGAGATTGGAGAAGCAGTACCCACCGTTCTACATGTGTTGTACCTCGTACCCAGCCCCAAGCCAGGGAGGATGAGACACTGGGACCCCTCATGGCCTGTGAGATCTGAGCCAGGGCTCCTCGGAGTCCTGTCCTGTCCTGCCCTGGCACAGTCCTGCAGCCCACAGGCTCCTGAGGGGGAGTAAGCCTGAGAGTCTCAGCAGACAGGACCTAGAGACTCAGAATCCCGAGGTCCCCTGTGGGGTGGGAGTTGCCACATGACTCCTGGGTGTGTCAGAGAGTCTTGAAAACAGCAAGGAAAGAGGCACTAACCCCAAAGAACTCTGGTGGAGTAGGAGGAATGACTTAGTCATGACAGGAAAGGATGTTTCTGTGGGTGTCCGCGTGGGAAGAGGACAGCACAGCATGGCTGTGGTGTCCGCTCTGCAACGCTATCAACCGTAGAAGGCCCCATAAGGGTGACAGGCCATCATAGAAATGAGGGCTGAACCCTGCACTGCTGTGGACATGGCGGAGAGCAGCTTGGATCAGCTAGAGGGGGAAGTAAAGGTTTTCTTCATACCCGAGGATGAGGATAGATGTCAGGATCCGCTGCTTATGTATTCATTCATTCATTCAGTGGTAATTTACTATCTCTAAGGGGGCTGTCACTGTTCTAGGTATTCATGATACTGTAGTAAACAAGTGATGAAATTCCTGCCATGGTATGGTTTATGTACGAGTTGGGAAGATAGAAACATAGAGAAAATACTGCAGGTTGTTATATTATCAGGTATAATATAGATATAAAATAAATATGAAACCAGAGAGTGTTAAGGACTAGGTAGAAAAACCAAGCAAAGTTAGGTGAATATAAAGATGTTAATGATGAATCTGATTAGAGCCCCTTGGCTGTTATTACCAATCTTGTTGTGTGTTGCACTGATCTTCTATAGCTGATGAGAACACATAATCATTGATCACTCGCAAAGTAGGCGGTGGCAGAAATGATGATGGAGTAGGTAGATTGTACAGTATGCCTTCCAAACACCGTGGCTGCCGCTGAAGCTAAGCACCAGATTTGGCCAAACCCCAGGGCTCAGGCCCAGCTTCAGCACAAGTCTCATAGGTTACCTCTTTGATGCCTTCCAGACACCCTCTGGGTAAACACCAGTACTCAGTTTGATAGACGAGAACACTGGTTTTCAGAGTGGTTAATCAGTCAGACCACGTTGTATCAGGATGCAGACCCAAAACTGAATCAAAGATCGCACTTCGCAGTAAGCAGGGCCAAGCTTTTTGTTCATCTCCGTGGGCTCCAGGCCCGGCCTCTCTCTTGCTTGGCTGTCAGTCTGGGAGACGCACACAGGAGGTGAAGCCTGGGAAAAGCCCTGCAGGCCTGGAGGCCCAACTTTTGGCCAGGTAAGTCTGAGCATCACAGCCATGGAGAATACGTGGGGAAGGAGCAGAAAGCTTTGAAGGTGAAACCAAGGAAGTCTAGGTTCCTCTGCAGCTAAGTATTCAACTATAATACAGTTATTGCAGTGTACTGATTTGCAAATGACAAAAACAAAAATATACTTCTCAACCAGAGGATTACAGGACTGGGAGGGACCTGGGGGATCACCCAGTCTATCTTCCTCATCTATGAATTTCCTCAGTAGGATCTCTGACATGGTGACATTTCACCCCCGCCCATCTCCTGCTGTACAGGGTGATGACCAAATACCAGGGATGAGTTGCCTCCTGTTGTCTGGAAAGGGTCATTCATCTAAGCATAAAACTCAACGCTCTCTGTCCAAATCCCATCGCACCCTCTGATGATGGCAGAAGAAAATTGGAGCTGATTATAACACAGTGGGGACCATGGGACCTCGACTTCCTGGCCTTCCTCAATATAGGTATTAACAATTGGGCAAAGTTATTGGTAATTTACTCAAAGAAAGAGCATTCATAGAAGAATTCAATCTGCAGACTCTGCTGTTTTATGGCTAGTACAAGTAGGTTCACCTGGATGAATTTACTGTGCTTATTTAATATCCCCCTTAAGATGAAAAACGATGCCAGTTCAGTGTTAATGGCGTCTCTGGACGCTGAGAAAGTGTTCTTGGGGACTGAATGGCAGCTGCTCCTTCTGCTGATGGAGATTGAAAACTTGATCTCGAATGTCTTACACTGGCGATGGTGCCTCTCGCAAGCGTGAGCACCAGAGTGTGCGCGGACAGAACAGTGAACACGCCAGGAACCTTGCCCTCACGAGCTGGTCAAGGATGTCCTGTTTCAAAGAAGTTTGTCAGCTGCCATTAAGCTGGTAGACAGGAAACTTAACTATCCCATATTTCAACTTACAGGTCAGCTCTTGTGAGACTGTCGATCAGATACCCTAGTTTGCTTTTTCAAATCTGGGTCTGCCTCCTGTACTTCTCTTTGAGCCTGAAAATCCGAGCATCAGGAAAGATGACAGATTTATGGGGACACTCTGGTTATCAAATTATTCAGAGTGCCCTTAGAGATTCTGAAAGTGACAAAGAACCTGCTGGGGTAAGACTCCAGGAAATATGGGAGCACAGAGAACAGGCATTGATCTTTCCTTGGCTTCAGATTCCCTGTCTATAAACTCTGAAAGTATCTCTCAGCCCTAATGTCTCATAAATCTATAATTTTTTCCCTGCTTTTAGGAACATATCCTTTAAGAAGTCTTCCTATTCAGGCACACATCATTTTCTCATTATTTTCTACATAAGACAGTGCAAGTTGGCAGGTGTTGGGCAGAAAATAGCACTAGATTAGGACTCAGGAAGATTGTAGCTTTGATCAATACGAGCAAAATGGCATTGAGTAAGTCACTGAACTTCTCTAAATCGTAGTTTATTCGTTTAACAAATGAAAGCCCTACATTAAATGCTATACATTTAGTGCTAAAATGTAAGGTCTCACAGACTATTGAGACTTAAAAATATGTAGTATTACAAAAGCAAAACAACAAAAATATATAGTCATTACTTTCCTTTCTTTCTAAAAAGGACAGATTCCTTTAAATAGAAAAACGTTCACCATAGCTCTCCTGTTGGGGAATGTGAGTGGATCACTGGATAAAGTAATGCTTTCTTGAACAGTATTCATAGACTCTTAAGAGGTTATAGTGTATTCTCAGATGTCTGCAAGTTCCTATGTCCAAGAAGCACTGGTGCAGAGACACCAAAAGAAACTTAATGCAGTTTAGAATGAACCACCCCAAAACTGCCACTCTGGTACATTGACTATTTTAGTTAAAGACCCTTAAACAATGACAGATGGAAGAACATCCAAGGCACCCTTTTTCCTCCTGAAAGAAGGAGCTGAACCTCCGCTGTGAAAGGTGCCCTCCTTATCTCAGTAGGAAAGAAACATTCTTATCACCAAAGGTGGAATGTCGAGGCCAAGAGAAATCTTTACAAACAAACCTTGCTAAATGGACCTTTATCTTCCTAGTTACTTCTCCAAGATTAGTTACCTTAGCCCAAGCCCTTTGGCCTTTCCTGCTTCCACTGTTTATTACTCTTGTCCGACCTAGTACATAGTAAGTATTCAGCCCTACTTCGTTGGGTGCTCATTTTTCTTCATTTTATGAAGACTCTCATGTCTAGGTAAAAAAAACCTCAAGCTTGTATACTCTTCTCTTGTGACTCTGCCTTACGTTTGTTTAACTCTTGAATTATTGGCTGAATTATTCCAGTCTCCAGCTGGAGACGCTAAGAGGGCAGAGGAGAAATATTTCTTTTTACATAAGGACACTGGGAGTGGATGAGTGGAGGTGGACGTGCACGGGCAACTGGAAGTAGGAGGTAGTTGGTATACTAACCAGGGTCTCCACAGTGAATAGAGAACATCCAAACGGAGTAACTGGAGGAAGGTTACTAAGGAGACTGCAGACAAGACTCACAGGGTGTAGGAAAACAATAAAGGATTGTGCAGCACCAAGACACTGCCTTAGCCAGCAAGAACAGAGGAAGGAGCAGCCCTTCTCACAGCAGAAGAAGCTGTGACCTTCGGCTGGGGCGTGGCCAGCCCACCAAAGGGGGCTGGGAAACGTCCTGCATTCATCTCCCTCTCCCCTCCAGTCTCCTCCTTGACTGAACTCAATCAGGGCAAAGAAGTCTGCTGGTCTCTGCAGACAGGTCAGCCTGCGTCGGGCAGAGAGCTAAGTGGTCAAGCCTGGAGACGGGTCAAAGAAGAAGCCTGGCACAGGGGCTTGGACTAAAAGAGAGGACTAGGAGTGAAGGCCTTCTAAAGGTCCTCAAGTGTTCAGTACCATCTGTGCTGAAGGCACTCTTTGCTGGTGTGAGTCTATTTCATAATGTCTGCAAGTTAACAAGCCTCTGGGTCGCTTCTCTTCGTACAGGCCTGAAGCAATGCGTGGCACACGTGAGAACCTCAGCAAAGATGTGTTGACTTGGTTTGCTAGATACTTACTAAGGCTCTACCTTTGAGGTTAAAATCATGATAGTTTCTCAGAATTCATGCTTTCCCTTACACCTCAGGAGAAAGAGAAGATGTAAAGTTATTCTCAGTGTGGGTTATCAGGAAATGAAAAGCCAAAAAGGCTGCCGTGATTTTATCATGATTATCAGCCAATAATTCTTAATGATGCCATTTTCTTTACAACACCGTCTCGAAATCTTTGGGTTTCTTTCTTTGAGTTTTTCTCTGTCCCACTTTACAGATGAAGAGACTGAGGCTAACTCAAAGTGCTTGAGCCCTTTGCCCGGAGTCACACTGCTAGGGCATAGTGTTGATTGATCCCCATCTCAAGGTTAATTCAGCCCCACCACTCATTACTTTAAAAAGACTTAATGCAAAATTCCCTGAGGGAAGATGCCAGACTTCTAATTTATTCATCTCCTACCTTTTCTTTTTGTAAATGGAAAATATGACAATTTTATTTGCAAACTAATGGACTAATTTTTTTGAGAATGGAATTTAAATGATATCATCCATCACCTAGCCAGATGATGTATGGCTTCAGGAAACAAAATTAAAATAGTTAAAGCAGTTAAGCATATATTTTATTTCTCTTTTGCAGTTCTAACAGAACCAGAATACAGTAAACTCACTAACACCTGTTTATTGTTTGCAAAATACTATATTTAACTTGTTCTTTTCTTTAATTGAGCAAGATTTCATGTCAAATTCAGATTCTGCAGATGGATTGTTTCAAAGTAAAATGTCAAGCTTCTTGTTCACACATCTAATTTCTTTTTGACCTCAGAGAATTCCCTAAATCTAATGAAACTGCTAGGGAGAAGAATGAAAAGAATTGGCTGCCGTCAGGCAGTTTTCTTCTTTATGTATTTTTATGGAATCTATTTTGTAATTACTCAGTGGTGGTCTTAGGGACACCCATCTGTCATGCCTAATTAGGGGCTATAAATGGGTTTTCAGCAAATATTTCATTAAAAATGAAACTTCCAAGTAATAGAAAAATATTATAGCCAAGCTATAATGGCAAGTGCTTTACAAAAATGTTACAGAGAAAAAGGGGGAAATGAATAATACACTACATTATTCCAATTTTAATTAGAATTAGACTCATAGAATGTTAAAATGGGAAGAGAGCTCAGAGAGTGAGAGACTGGAAAGTAGAGAACTAAACATCCATTTAAATAAATATGCTTCATTTAGTGCCCACAATATCACTAGAAATTTAGAATAATTATTGTTATCTTAGGGAGAAATGTGGGCTCAGAGAAGCTTTGTAATTTGCCCAACATCACACAGTTAGGAAATAGGAATGCCAGGATTCAGACTTCGGTTTACTTGGCTTTATTGCCCAGCTCGTAGCAAGAAGGCAGTTCATAAGACCAGAACTGAGAGTTATAGTCCTAGCCCTGCCCTCTGTGCATTCACTAAGATGCCTGTAAACACCTGTGGGCCTTGGTCATAAGAATAAAGCCTGCGTCTGATTTTTTTCTTCCTGGTTATTCTCCCTTATCTTTTATAACATCCTGCATATGAACATTTATTTACATGAAATGCAATTCACTGAATAAGGAGCTAGGAGGAAGAGCTAAGCAGACGCTTGTGTCTATTCTCTTCATTATAATGAACTTAAATTGTTGTTAATACTCTCAGCATATCAGAGATTGCAATAGCTTAATAAATATTGCATAAAGCCATGAATCTGAATGGTCATCATTGGCTTTGGGAGCTAGAAGACTCCTTAGAGATAGTGTAATATTTACTCTATAATACTGTATTGAAATTAAATCTCAGAGTTTCAGTGATTTATCCAAACCATTCATTCATATCAAGTTCTAGAGCCTGGATCTTCCTACCTCTAGGAGGGTGTGTTATGACTTCAGATTGTTTCAGAAACAACACCACCATCAAAAGAAAAAAAAAAAGATTAAAAATAAAAAATAAATAACCCCAAGACACAGTCTTCTGAAGCAATGAACGTTAAGGGAAAAAAATTCTCCATTGCTATCCAAGAAGAAAGAACAAATGGTATTCAGGAAGGAAATACCAAATTGGCTCCAAAGTTTGAAAATACCATATGAATCTTTTCAGTGGTCTGGGAAGATTGAATAAAGGGTAACCCAGGAATTTGTATCAATCCAACTTATTTATGAATAAAGACAGAAAAGATATTCTTAAACATTGGGGCTATGGTTTATTAAGAAGTCAAGCAGATCATAAATACCCAAATGAAGAGCTCTGGGACTAGAAAGCCACAGCAAGAAGGAAAGGCCTAGCAAACTATGTAATTGATCTTATACTTGTCACTTGAAAAGTGATAATACAACTGGCAAAACTGGAGAGGTTAGGTAGTAAGGGTTTGGAGAAGAATGAGGATAGGATTCGATACAAAATTGTTAAACCAAGAGACAGAGACATATGCGTAATTCATATAGGTACCAAGGCAACACCAGGAGAACTAAAAGGGGATCAGAAATGAAAATTTGCTGAACACAATAAAATCAAAATACAGACAATCCAGCAAAAGATTGAAAAGGCATGAACACTGGGATGGTTTTATAACAGTGACATAAAAATGAATGCCTATAAAATATTTACACAACTACTTCCCTGTATTACCTGTTTATCCTGATGACACAGAGATTGGATAGGGAAGGAAAGGGAAAGACCATAACATTTTACCCCTAACACTTTTTCATAGTGCAAGGTATTATTTTTATAATACAATAAATGTAATCAAATATGTAAAAAAAGAAGGACCAGCAATAGACACTAGCTTAGAATTTTAACAAATATTCAGACCAAATATATATAAAACAAATATATAAGGAATCAGTCTATTATCTATCACCTATCTATCTACCTATCTATCTATCTATCTATCTATCTATCTATCTATGCATAGAGGGGTATATGAATTGCTACCTGCTACGTGTGATTAACTATTAAAAGCCCATTTCCTTAGGGTTCCAACAGCTCCATCACACATTAGGAAAGGAAGTCAGGTTGCTGTTGCTGCTCCCTTTAGGGCTTGGACGCTGTGAAAAGCACCAGTACTTCCTATATCCAGATTGGCTCATCATAACTGTATAAGAACATAAACTCCATCCTGTTATTTTGGTCCATCTATAGAGGAAATTATTTTGATAAAAATTAGACTTTCTATTATCTCACAAGTTAGAGTCCAAATAGAACTTTGCCTTGCTTCTCTGCACAAGCAGGTGGAATATGAGAGCGAGTTAGGGAGAAAACCTGACCACAGTATGCAATTATTTTCTCATGTCTTGGGAAGGGTGCTTTAGTGGACTGACAACTGGTGGTCACCTTATAACCCCCAGCTGAACTAAGTAAACATGGTGCTGGGTGTGGGAGGCCCACCTGGGGACTGTTGCCAGCAGCATAAGAGGCAGAACTGGAGAAGAAGTGAGGCTGTTGGGAGCTGGTAGAAGCTGTAAGGAGCTGTTGGTTCTGTTGGAGGAGCTTGTCATGCTGGCTTTCCTGATGGACTTGGGTGTTTTCATCTTCCAAGGAGCTTTGGACCTTGTTGGCACTGAGAATAGCTTTGGTTCATTTTGGGGGAGTGTAGGTCCTCACTTTGAGCATCGCTTTCTTCCTTTGGAGGGGAAGATGGTGCACAGCTCAGACTCCTGAAGAAGCTTGTCACATTGGCTTTCCTGATGGGAACTCAGCTTTCCTGATCACTGGAGGAACTTAGGATCTCACTGTTACTGAGGATAGCTGTGGTTCTAACTTTGCGCATTGCTTCCTGGCTCCAGTGCTGATCCCTCAGCCTGCTAGCGCAGATCCTTTATCCCACTGTCACAGACTTACTAGATTCCACCACTGACCTTTGGGCCTTCCCAGTGTGGATTCCTGAAACAGGCCAGCATGAGATATTGTTATGGGCTCTAGGCCTCCAGCTGGACTCTTGGGAGGCATTCTTATGAGCTCTAGGTCTTCAACTGGACTCATGCAGGACATTATCGCAGGATCCAGGTCCTCAGCTGGTCAAGATTCCTTGGTCTCTAGTGTGTGGACAGATTTCCTGCACTTTCTTGTGTATGATTCTTTGGTTGACTATTATAAACAATCTTATAAACTATATGTCCTGTATTATACTGTCCTCCCTTGCAAAATAACCGCAAAACAACACAGGTGCTAGTATGCAGGGCATCTCATCTCACCAAGGACCTTTCCATGCCCCTTTCTAGCTTTTTCCTCTGGTGCATCCCTTGTGTGTTTTAACAAAATTTATATTTCTATTATTTTTAATATTTGAAAATAAAATGTTTTTTACAGTGTGTAGGACATTTTCAACTGAGTTGATGCATTGCATTTGGGCATTTATGAAACTTTTATAAGTCAGTAAATACTTAACAAAAATAATTTTAAAAATTAATTATGTAAGCTGGGCATGGTGGTGCATGTCTGTAATCCCAACACTCAAGGAGACCGAGAAAAGAAGATTGCAAATTCAAACCCATTTTGGGCAACTTGGAAACTTAGGGAGACCTTGCCTGTTTCAAAATAAAAAATAAAAAAAGACTGAAGATGTAGTTCAGTGTGAAGGCTTGGGTGCAATCCCCAAGAGCCCCAAATCCCAAAATTTACTGAGAGTAGGAGCTCAGTAGCTATTTGTTTATGATCGTGTTATGCTTTGATGAGTTAACAAATTATCGACAAACAATCTGGCTTTTCAAACTGCACACTAAAATGTGTGTTTTGGTATGTCTGTTGAAGTGCATCTATCTATGCATCTGTGTGTTAAGTTTCAGTTGTGACAGTTGGGGCTTGACAAAATAAAGCAGGAAGGATTCCCTATTTCATGCCCTGCTCAGGCTACCAAACGTGCAGAAAAGCCAAGGAAGCAAGAAGTTACATTTGGTAAGAGCTCAGAGGTTTTTCTACAGGGAGTGTGTGTGTATGTGTATGTGTGTGTGGGTTGTGGAGGAAGCTGTCGAATCAGCCTTCTTGAAGTTCAATCATTTGTTCAACAAATATTTATTAAGAATCTTGTTTGTGTTGGACAGAACTAGGAGCTGGAAATTTGGTACAGAACAGAGCTGTGATTTCCAGGCTTGAGGTAATTTTTGAGGGCTGGTTTCCCTAGGGAGCAAACTCTGAGATGTGACTTACTAGGTTGCTTTTTTGGTTCAACAAGTAGGGATAAGAAGGGCAGAGAGATTGTGTAGGGGAGAGTGAGCTACGCAATAACCTTGGTGGTTTACACTCAACCAGTGCTCCCTATCCAAATCCCGTCTGTTCTCTGGATCTCCCTCTTCCTGATAATCCTGTCTTTCTCCTCTCAGGACTCATCTCACCAGCCAAGCAGCATGCCAGTGTCCGTGCATTCAATTATAGTCTCACCTTGAGCCTCTGGTGTCTTGGCACAGATTGTTTGACCCATTAAACTGACCAAGGTGCTCCCAGAGAGATGACTTCCACTTGTGACTTCTATCAGGGACACCACTCAGAGAGGGTGTACACTGCCTTTTTTCATTTTCAGTCTTTATTCCTTTACCAAGCTGGCCTCTCTGTGAACCAAGGTCAGGAATTTTTCATATCCAGGAGCGAATCATGAGGGGTCTCCCAGAGGTGTTGAAGAGTAGATATGGGAGAGAAGTGGCTGCTGAGTACTTTCCCTTGTAGCTTGTTTGTGTACACAGGAATGGTTCCTGCTCACGCTGGCTGCACCATTTCTAATTTAAGATGGTTTACTGCTGGGCCCATCCAATTTTATGAACTGGTGAATCTGAGAGAACTCAGGTCCTGATGAACAGCTCTGGCTGTGTGGTCATTTGATGTCCTGTGGTCTGTCTCTTCCATAAAGTCTTAGGACAAGACTCCAAATACGTATTTCTGTCTGTTCAAGTGAGTGTAGTTATTTATGATCCTCTTTTTATGATAGGGGTGGAAAAGAGTTCATTTCCAGATCAATAGCTGTTATGGCATATATTTGAGATTGTGCTAATCTCTTCTAGTTTAGATAATATATCTAACATAACAGCTGCCATTGAAGCTCCTACTGCTTGAACTTACAGAAATCTACTGTACTGTCTTCCTCCAGGGTCCGTCTGCTTCACTGCAGAGGCCAGACTTGTGAATTTAATGCTCTAAGGATGGAAATCATTAGCCTTACATCCTTTAGGTCTAGAAGTGGCACTGATTTCTGCTATTCTTCCTGAGATATGATGTTATTTTTAATTTTCTATCTTGGGCTTAGAATGTGCAGCGATTTCAGAGGCTTGCTCTTGTCTTACCTAGTTCTTTCCTACAGGCTAAGCCTTCCCCATATCAGTTAGGCCAAAAACTAAGCAGTTCATACTAATTATACATTTTGGGACTGAGGAAATGAAGATTAGGTAGGTTAAGAACTTAAAGGACACACTACGATCTGAGCCTGGGCCAGGGATACATTTGTCATCTGTGCTTCTATCTCTTTGTGCTAATGGTTGGCCACAATGCTATCTTGGGTCTCCAGGTATCAATGTCAACACAGATCTGGTGTCCAAGAGTCCTCTCCGTGTTTGGGTAACAGCCTTTCTTCAGTGCACAGTTACTAAAGTAAGTGGCTGAGGGTCCCTTTGGGGGTGTTACATTGTGATATCATAAAAAATATTTATTTGTCTTCATCCCTGGTTCCTGGCACAGAGCTCCTAGAATTCTCAAAATTTCCTGAGTAATAGAGATCAGAGGAAAATCTTTTGTTGTTGAACATAAACATTTTTCAAGGCTAACTGCATTTGTCCTAATGAAGTGACTCTTGGTGTGCTTCACCACAGTTTCAGGCCAAAGAAGCTGCTAAAGAAACCAGGCCTGTGGTTGAGGGTGGGGATTTTCACTCCTATTCCCAACCTTCAGGAGGTGAGGGAAGTAGAGCTGGAGTACAATCATGAACGGTCGATGATTTAATCAATCACATCTGTGTAATAGAACCTCTGGAGAAACCCTAAAGGGTCTGGAGAACTTCTGAGATGGTAGGAACGTGAGATGCTGGAGGGCAGCACGGGCAGAGAGGGCACGAAGTGCTGTGCTCCTGCCCCGCTTCCCTGGTTCTATGAGCCACTTCTATTTTGCTGTGCTTGAGTCGCACCCTTTATAGTTTACACTAGCTGTAAGGAAATTGTTTTTCTGAGTTCTCTGAGCCATTGCATAAGTTATGGAAGCTAAGGGAGGAGGTCACAGGAACTCTTAGCTTATGCCTTGTGAGTTAGAAGTGTGGGAGGCCCAGGACTTGCAATTAGCAGCTGAAGTGGAGCAGTCTTGTGAGACTGAGCCCTACATTTGTACACTCTGATACTAATTCCAGGTAGATAGTGTGAGACTAGAATTGAATTGTGAGACATCCCACTGGTGTTAGAGCACTGAGTGGTGTGGGAAAATAAAAAACCCATGCATTTGGATTCTGGGTCTAAACTCTGGCTCAAGCTTGGAAAGTGAGCAAGGAATTACGACCTTTTATTGAGGGGACTGCTCTCTTTGCTTCATGTACCCTTGATTTCTTTGACTGCATACCTTTCTTTGATATGATGAGCACCCCTTTTTGGTTGCCTATGTATTTCCATCCCCAGAGTGCCATACACAATTTGCCATCTCTGTGTCCTCCATGGGTGAGTGCCCCTGGCAGCCCTTCTGTCTTTGCCATTCAACATGCTTGAACTTCTCTGCCCTTTAATGTTGCAGGGTCCTATCATGCCCATGCTATTTGTGAGCTGTGCTATAATCCTGTGTTCACTTGTTCAGCTCTGGGCTGCAGAGGAGAGCCACATAACTAAATTTCTAAATGACACTACCTCCCACCTCACCAGAGCATCCCGTACTACACTGGTAGTATGAACCACGGTCAGAGTTGTTTGTTCGGCCTTGTATAGTATACCCACGTTATTTCAGCCCACTTCTTTGAGTCTCCTACTTTATTTTACCTACCATCTGTCATCGTTATTTTAGCTCTCTTTGTGTGGATCATCATTTTACCATCTTCTAGGTGTTAATCTTGTAACATTCTCACATCTCTCCAAAAATCCTCCCTAGAGTGTTAAATATTCCATCCTGGGAGAATGCTCCCAAACTCATAAGCTCTGCCTTAACCAGCAGTCAGTATGTTTAACTTTCTTGACCAAGTATCCTTGGAATCAAGTCCCATTGCTCTTTTGTACTCACTGTGCCTTACAGCTCCTTTGGGCTGTGCTCCTTTCCTCTGCATGAAGCCCAGCATGCATCTAGCCCAGTTATGCTGTCATGTACCACAGGTATTTGGGTAGGACATGGAGCATTGCTGGAGAGAAACACAGTGGCCTCTCATCATCTTTAAGCCAGGGGGGCCTGCTGGTTCTTAAAGACTGGGCTGTGGTTATAGGCCCAGAGGGCTCTGGGAATCTGGGATTCAATATTTTCAGATGCATAAACCCAGATGCCCCCATCTAGGGCCACACTGTCTATCAACTGGTGTCTGAGTGGCACATAGCAGGCCTTCTTTGGTTGCAAAATTGGCTTTCTTTGGAGCTGGACTTCTTTTCCAATGAAGTCATGGGTTCTGTCCTCAGATTTCTCTACCTTCTCAGTGTAAGAGGTAAGCCTACCTTTATATCCTTCCAAACCAATCCTCTGGCTTTCACACTAACCATTTAACTAGTGCATAAGTATTCCTAACCTTCCCTTATCTTTTTCTTGAGGTCAATGAAGCTTAGCAGTTGGTTTAGCTACCCAATTTCATTCTACTTATAGCTATTATTTCTTCCCTATCTTTTAAAAACTCAGTATATCAGCTAGCTAATGCTTTACCTTCTATAGATGTAGCTTCTCAATTTACCTTCAGTGAAAATTTTAACAATCATACCAGGTACCAGGAGCTATCTGTGCTGCACACCCTGCCCCCAGTAACTGGGTTCTCACTGCCAGCAGGTGGTGGGTGATAAGGTCGAAGATCCTGTTCCGATACCTCTTCCTCCTAGCATTCCCAGAACCAAGTGTTTCAGGTTTGGTTTCATGGTAAGCAGATTCTGAGGTGAAGATTGATGTGCATGACCCGTACATATCTGGATGTTTGCAGTTGTGAAAGGATGCCTGGCAGGGCAGAGGGAGAAGTCAAGCGAGGATAAAATCACAGTGGAGGTTGAGCCAACCTTAAGGGGAATTCCGAAACTGGGGTGAGCCTTCAGAGTGGTCCGAAGTTGGGATGAGTTGGGACAAAGGAGCTAGGCCTTTAGGTCCTGCATGGATCTGCTATTGGATACTGGCTGCCCTGAGAAAGATTAGATTAGGCAAAGGTGGCTTCAGGGGCTTGGCTGTCTCTGCAGAAGCTGACCGCTAAGAGGTTCCTGTCAGCAGCACTCTCCACTGGGAACAAGGCACTTCTTTCCCTGAAGAATCTGCATGATTTTGCATCAGAATCCACCACAACTGAGATAAGGACAATCAGCATTTTGCAGGCCTTTGCCTCTCTGAAGAACGGTGCTATGTGCATTATTGACATTATTTCACTGTATCTTCTCTAGTATCTTATTGGGTGACTATTGTTCTGCCCTCAGTTTTAAATATGAGAAAAGTGAGGCCTAGAGAGGTAAGGTGATTTTTTGGGGGGTGACAGGTGATAAGTACAGAAATTGGGATTTTCACTTATGCCTGGGAATCTACACTTAACCTTTCTATCTTGTCACCTGAACTATTCATCCCTGCATTCAAATTTATCCTAGCTTAGTGAGAACTGAAGTAGGCCTTTGCTGTCTGTTCTATCTTCTTCTTTGGCTATTCTCACTTTTATTTTTCCCCTTTTTCTTTTCAGCAGTGCAGGACCTTGCACACGCGAGGCAAGTGCTCTACCACTGAGCTCTGCCACTGATCTTTACTCTCAGGTGCTCTTCGTTCACATTCAGGCGGGCTGCTTGCCTAGACTGTGATTTTGTCCTGACTAGAAAAAAGTCTTCTCCCATGCTTTGGTGGGTACCACAGTTTCTTTGGTTTGTCTACAAAATAGCTCTGTCTGGTAAAGAATAGCATTCTTTCCTGCTGGGATTTCAGGTCCGCTTCAGGGCACAAGGCATAGTCACGCTGCATTTCAGCCTCCACTTACCCTCTTGGATTGGTGACTGCACACAGCACCTTGTCAGATGAATGGTGCCATTGTTGTATTATATAGTTGGTTTATAAGTCCAAAATCTAATCCTGAGTTTCACAGCTGTGTGACCAGTGGCCCACTGGACATTTCCATTCGTAATTTCAAAAACTGCTCAATTCCAAAACAGAATTCTTCATCTTTCTCCTTCATTCCCACAAAAATCTCCTACTTTGTTTTCATTTTCTAACTCAGTCACTGGCTCGAACACGACTCCCCAGTATGCATCTGCCGCTGTAGCAATGAACACAGCAGACAGAGTGCCCCTCCTCCCTGGATTTATGAGGGAGGCGGGAGACGGACACGACTAAAGAACTAATTGGTGGATAATTCCGAATTGAGATTGTTGTGATGAAAAATAGTAACAGGGCTATAGAACAGAAAGTGAGGAATTGAAGAGAGTGATCAGACACTATTTCTCTGATGAAATGATTTTTTAACTGAGACACAAGGAGAGAAAAGAACCAAGTGCAGATGTTCCAAGCGTGATGAGTCATTTGCAATGCTTCACTGTCCTACCTCCCACACAAACCAGGTCTAGAGCTTCTCTTTCCGAGACAGCTCATGAATCAGCTCCTTGCTTCAGCTGCCCTGCCTGGTCTTGCATTTAGGTCACCGTGCTTTCTTGCCTTAATTATTTCATGCTTCTGAACTGCTACTCCAGCCGTCATGGGCTTTCTCCATTTGGCCTCCATAAGAAACAGAATCGGTCACATCATTGCCCTCCATAAAATCTGACAGTATTGCCTCTTGCTTTTTAAGATAAAACTTAAACATATTAGAAGAGATTCCTTCCCATTCTTTCCCTGTGTACATTCTGGCTTCTGGCTATATTGAGTCACTTACAGTTCCCTTAGACCACACGCTGAGCTCCCTCCAGTCTTTATATGCTTGTCTTTCCTAGTACTGGTCAACACCTTCCCCAGTGCATGTTGACATGCCTGGTGCTGTAAGGCTTCTGGCTGATCCACTTCCTCAGGGTCTTTCCTTGACAATTGTCAGCTCTACTCTCAAGGTAGCAGCATTCTTTGTCATACGTCTTGTGTTGGATGAGGCTTGGTGGTCTTATTTATTGTGTTTTCCTTTGCCCACATTGTAATTTTAAACCTCCTTGGTCAGGTCATTGAACCTTTTTCCAAATATCTTCTTTCAGCATTTGTGATGTCTATCTCATCTCTTAAATTGCATTTAACAGCTAAATCTTGTTCCCCTAATGCCCTGGATTGAGGTATTGTTTTTTGTTTTTTGTTTTTTTTTGGTTTTTCTCTGGTACCGGGAACCGAACTCACGACCTTGCGCTTGCCAGGCAGGCGCTTTTGCCGCTGAGCTAAATCCCCAGCCCCTGGATTGAGGTATTGGATTCCATATGTTCCTTCCTCTTATGCAGTCAGAAATGTTTGCTGCAAGAATGAATTAAAGTGCATAGAAGTTCTCAGGTCCTCCTGTCTGATTCCTTAGCTGGAATTCCAAATTCACCAGGGGTAAAATCCAGATTTCTCTCACTGGCACTGCTAGCTTTGCGGACAGCCTCACTGCATTCAGTATTTATTCCTTCATCCAGATTTCACATGTCAAACACCTACATGCTTCCAAGCACAGCTAGGAAGTCAAAAATACATTGGTTAATTTCCATTCCACAACCTCCCAACTCGTGTCCAAGTTTTTTACACTAAGGGTCAGGGTCTCTGTCTGACACTCATAAAGTGAGTCCAGAAAGGACTTCAGATGACAACTTCAGGGTGGAAATAAGATGATGCACAAAAAGTATTTGGGCCAGTGCTTGGCTGACTGTGAGCATTCACCAGCAGTGGCTGCTAGACACACTAGACTTGGTGCTAGCTGCTAGGTACCTATTTTGGATTTCCCTCCAGAAGTCAGGGAATATTGTACAGACACACCATGTTGTGTTAAATAGTGCCATGTTCATGTCACAATAGTAATAATTAAAGTAGTCATGTGGGTCCACTTACTAAATACCTACTTTGTACCATCATACACGAAATGTGGTTCCCCGCGTTTTACTGATTTTCTCGGTTATCCTACAAGAGGATATGTTGCTAACCCTTTTCACATATGAGGCAGCTAAAGTTCAGAGATTAAGGAATCTTCTAAGATAATAAAAGTAGCAAATGGTATCTGGGTCTAGGTCTATCTTGCTCAGGATCACATTCTTTGCCATTCCTTCTGAAAACTTTAGAGAAGTTTTATCATCACTAATGCATGTTTCTCTTTTTTTTGTGTGTTAATAGGGATGATGCTGCTTCCAATTTTACTCTTCATAAACAACCATATCTATTAGTTAGAGCTCTCATGATATTATCCTCCTTATTTTATGTTTGTTGAACTTGCTAATAATCTGAGACATTTTCTCCATAGCTTTATTGTTTTAGCTAACTGTACATAGTAAACAATTACTGAAAAAATTATAAAGGCATTAGGCTAGAAATAAAATATCATCTAATATCCATATTTTAGGCCATTATTTATATTTGATTTTTTATTGCTGTTTGCATGTTTAGAGTATTTTCTATTGTTCATCTTCTGGTAATTTATTTTGTCCGGTAACTGATCATCCTAGCACTATAAAGCAATATGAAAAGAATTCCTCAAGTTTTCTCCTCTTATTTTGTTTACTGGTTGATCTCTTTGTGTGTTAGGACTTATAATTGGTTACTGCCTAGATAGGAAATTTTTAAAGAAAGAGAAAAGAAAAAAACCCAAAAATAACAAAAAAAAAAAGGACAAAACCAAAACAGCTAGAAATGATACAGAATTTCAAAACAAAATGATAGGAAATCAACAGTGGTTGTTGTATTACATATTGTTATTTTCAAAGTAGTTGCTCAGATTACCAGATTAGGCATGCAGTATTGATCAGACAATTAAACATTAACTGTTCCAGTGGCACAATGGATAACGCATCTGACTAGGGATAAGTAGATAAGAAAGTTTTGCTTTAAAGGCAAATTCTGTAATTTCCTCTAGTCCATAAGAGTCTTTGAAAGTCTCCTTTCCTGAAAAAATTGTCTGCCTTGTTTGAGCCCTGGTTACCTAAAGATCACTGGTTAGAGACTGAATAAAACTTAATCTTGCTTAGTCTTCTCAATTTTCATGATCTTTTCGGCATCTTCTAAAATATTAGTAGTAATTTTTACATGAATTAGAGTCAAATGTGTTCCCACACTCTACTGATTTCACAAAACATAGTGATTTATAAGCCTTAGTCTTTTACATGCCTGTGGGGAATGGGAATGGGGAATGGTTACGGATGAGTTTTTGTTTTTGTTTTTGTTTTTGTTTTTTGTTTTACGTTGTTTGAGACAGGGCCTCACTATGCAGTCCAGGCTGGCCTCTGACTCATGGGAATCCTCCTGCATCAGGCTCCTGGGTGCTGGGATTACAGGCCTGTGCTACCATACCTGGCATGGTTGAATATTTTGGATACTGATGGAAAGCCACCAGAGGGAAGATGTTATTGAAAAGGCCTCAGAAAGGCAAAGAAAGAAAGAACTATACTTGGTTTTGCACTAGTATTTCCTGCCTTCCTCTGAAGACTATATTCATCCCAGCTTGTTCAATAAATGTCAATGAGTTAAAAATCACAAGAACAAATATGTAAGGGGATTACATAAATCTTTGAGAAAATGAACACCCCTCAATAGAGAATGAACACTAAGGGTATTTGAACACATTTTACAACAGAAGAAATATTAATAATAAATACAATATCCCAGCTTACCTCTATTCACAATAAAAGGAAATTAAATTAAAATAAAACTATTATTACTTGTTGGAATATTAAAGATTTTTTAATTGCTGGTATTTGAACCAATGAAGATATTATGAAATACACTCATGTATCAGTAGAAAGCAATTTGGAAACTTGTATTAAAAATCTTATTCTTCATATCTTTTGATGCAAAACTCCCCCTGTCTTGGTTACTTTTTTTTCGTTGCTGGGACAAAATATCTGACGCCCAAAATTAAGCAAGGAAAGGTTTATTTCGCTTACAGTTCGTGGAAGTTTTAATCTGTACTTGGCGATTATAAGGCAGAGTGGCACGTGGCAGAGGGCTGCACCTCAAGATGGCAGCCACAGCTAAGCAACAACTCACTTACACGGGGCGGAATGGGGGAGGAATCTCCCCAAGCAGCTTCCTCCTCTCTCTTACATATGCAAACTATCCACCCCAGGGTGGGTGTAGCTCTCACACCCATATTCAAACTCTAATAGCCTGCCCCAGGGCCGCAGGAGGCTTTGGGGGGACACACAGATATAAACCATAACACCCCCTAACAGAATCTAGCCTAAGGAAATAATGACATAAATAGACAAATATTTAACAACAAAATGTTTTAATGATGCTGTTTAATAAAAGGAAAACATCCTATACTAGAGTTAGGTTAAGTAAAATCCATGTAATGAAATATTGTGCTTTTAAGTTATACTTACAGAGAATTTTTAATGATATAGTAAAATGAAAACATTGTATCTTATAAAAATACAAAATTACATATTTACACTGTTAATAGCTCTGTGAAGATAGTCATATAATACTGGAAGTAAATATGTCTGATCAAAACATAGCAGAGTTTATTCATCATTATTGGCTGATTTTTACTTGACGCCTTTTCTACTTCTTACATTCTCTTATCTTTTGAATCATCAATAGCAAAATAATAAAGTTACTTTTTAAAAAAGCGACACACAGAGCATTTTTTCTATCATTTGTCAACACTTACTAGGTATTTTGACTGCGTTTGTATCTTGGAAAAGCCGCCCTGACTTTGCTTCCTTTCTGCCCTCTTTTGAGCTGAAGAACTGAAGTTTCTGGCCATCAATGAGGCATGACACTTTTTAGGCGTCAGAGTCCCTACTGTTCTTGGCCTTGGCAAGATTCCTCAAATCTCATTGTCCTCAAGAGTGGGTCTTCTTGAGACCCTAAGAAATGCCACATTTTCCCTCCTGTTGTATTCTGCTAGAGGGAGTAGCCCATGCTTTTACCCGGAGACTGCCAACTCCAAGCCACCAATCAAAGTTTTCGGACGGAGTTAGTCAGAACCACTGGGAAGTGCCACTCCTCAGAAGGAAGAACGTGATGAGTTGGCTCCATCTGTACTCATCCTTCAACCCTTTTGTTCTTTGTCTCTAACATTAGTCCTCCATGACTTCCGGCTTTTTGAGATGGGGAGATGTGAATCGAGTTTTAGTTTTATCTGGTTTGGATCAGAACACTATATTTATTACAGAAATGCTGAAAAGACATTAATAGTCGAGATGAATTGTGTTTTGAATGGTCGCTATCACAGGACACCTAATAAACTACCCGGTGCCTGAGGCTGCCGGCCAAAGCCAAATCGAAGATGCTTGACAGTGTGGTGCTGTGCAGAAGGAGGGATACCAGGGATTTCCCTTCTTTACTTGGCACTTTATATTGAATATGGGCCCTTTCTCCAGCACTGCCCCTTGTTCCTGCTTCCAGCCTAAATAATGGTAAAACACCCAACACTGAGTAATATTTTTTGCGAAGTGCTCTCTCACACACCAGTTCATGTAAGAGAGGATGTCAGCAGGGTGAAGTGGGGGGAATTCAGGCTCTGGAGTCAGACATGTCCAGCCTTAAGTTCCCTCTATGCCATGAACTATTCATGGGATTGATCTGTACATTTGGAAATAATGCCAGCTTTGCAGCTTTGACATGAGCACTGCTAAGGGCATATGTAACTACCTGGCTTGTTCATTCTTTTATTCATTATTCAGAAGGCTTTGTGTTTGTTTATTTTCAGTAATCAAAGATATGAATTAAAATCATATACAACCAAGCGGTAGCAAAATAAACTTTATTTTATTCTGCATGGAACTTAATAGTTTAGTAGATCGAGCTAAGTATTAAATAATAGTTAAATTAAAATTCACTGCCGTAATAAACTCTAAAAAAGGATGATTTTCTGATCCTGGGTCAGGTAAGAAGTGTTTAGGCCGAGACCTAAAGGATGTACACAAGTTCTGCAGGGGAAGAGGAGACTGTTTCAGAGAACAAGCGGGTACGTGCAAGGGCTGGGGTTGTGGCAAGTGTGAAGGCAGAAGGACAGCCAGGGACAGGGTGACAGGGGTCTGGAAGGGAGGCTAAGAGCCAGATTGTGCAGGGACTTTGGGTGAGTTAGTGAGCTTGTCTTTATCCCAAGAACAATGCAAAACCCTTGAGAATTTTAGCATTTGAGAACATGACGCTGTTGCGTGTTGAAAACTGTGGCAAAATTGTCAAAACCAGAGCAAGTCCAGGGAAGTTGCAATTAGATTAGTTACATGAATAATTTAGCAGTTCAGGAGCAATAGCATGATAGTTTGAACGAAGGTGGTGGTGGTAGAAATGTAGGAAAGGGTATAAAAATCCAGAAATATTTCGGAGGAAGAAATTGACTATGGAATAGACATGTGGCTTGAGGGAAAGGTCTATAAAGCCTCTCCAATTCTTGGATAGTTTAACCCAGAAACACAAAAACAGTGTAGAATGGCAAAAGTGTTCTTTGTCAACTATGTGGAATTTGAGGCATCTCTGAGATAACGAGAAGAGAGTTAATTAGGTAGTTGCCTCACCGCCTTCAATAAAATCACGTGTATTTATCATATTTTATAAATACTGTGTAGTCACGACAATATAAGAAACTGCCTCTATCCTGTTCTATAGGTGAGTATTTCTTATATTGATCAGGATCCTTTGTTGTAGACAACTGAATCTACTCTAGCTATTTGTGACATTACAATATTAATTACAGAAACTGGTTAAGTCAAATTATTGATAGTAGAGCAGGAGGATTAGTTTTGAATACTTTATAATTGTGAACAACAGCTAGAAGCAACATACAGAAAAATACTCAGCCATCCCTGGGACAATTTGACATGTATTAAGCTTAAGATTGAGAATGCAGGACTTGGCAGCACCAAGGGTCCATACATCTTTTATACTTGCTTGCCAGAAAAACTGGTCAGCCTGTATCTATCTCTATGAGTACAGATATGCCATTATCCATCGCTGATTTCTGCATCCAAAATGAGAGTAATTGCAAAATGTGGGTAGTTTCGTGTAATAGGTGTAAACAAGATGATAAGCCACTATCCTAGCTGCAAAGGAATCTAGTTCAAGAAAACAAGTTAGAAGACAGTATGTTGGTTACTTTTCTCTCCTTGCTGACACAAAGTACTCACACCCAAAATTAAGGAAGGAAAGGTTTATTTAGCTCACAGTTTGTGGCAGTTTCAGTCTGTAATCAGCTGACTCCCAAGAAAAATGGCATGGCACAGGGGTAACATTTCAAGGTGGCAGAAGACAGCAGAAGCAACAAGAGCAAAAGCGACAGGTGAGCAACCCTCTTTTCCTACCTCATATTGTAAGCAGGCTGTCCCACAACCCCCATCATCACCGCCAGGGCAGGTGTAGCACTCACACTATCTCTGCGCCCTTGTCTTGCACAGGATGAGGATGTTTACAAAATGAGGGTCCTCATTTAAGTGAGGACAGAATTTAACTAAATGGCTTGGTTAAACTTCTAAACTTCTCAAGTTGACACAGTGTATCAATTATTACAGAGCCGAGGGATGATTTTAGAGTCAGCCAATTTATGGTATCTCCTAAACTCCTCTTTAGTGCCTTTATGTTTAAGCACATTTCTCTTCCTGTGATTAAACTTAGAAAGAACAGAATGGTTCTGTTAACACAGCACAGCTATCCCCCATGCAAGCATACCATGCTTACCCTTTTATTTTGCCTGAGTTAAAGATCCATTTATAAAAGAAAAATCCATGTTTTCCAATTTTTCTTGCAGTACGTGTAGCCATGTCCCATCGTTCTGGGTACTGCAATGTGGGTAAAAACTGTTTCATGGGATTCTGGGAAAGGACATTTAAAATAGGTAGAGACAGATGCTGACATTTTTGCTCTGAAAGTTTCTCTTTTCCTCTTTCCTGGGATATGCGTGGACTGACAGATGCTTTGTCTCATGACTACTCGTGGGAGATTGACACAGACAACCAAAGAAATCTCCGTCCCAACGTGCCCAAGCGTCTCCAAAGCTTCCAGACTTCTGCTCGTATGAGAGGAGAGAACACTCCCAGCTTTCTGTTCTTTTATTCTTCTCCAGAGTTTTCCGTGATAAGCGACCAAACCCAGATCCCTAACCAATAGCCTCTCACTGGATTCTCATACTCCCTTTTGTTTCTACACATCCATTTTCTATGCCATATGCAAGCACTCTTTCAAAGTAAAAATGACTATATCATTTTCTTATTTAAAATTCTTCAGTAATTTCCTATTATTTGTAGAAATAATTCCAGAATATTTAGCCTGGCCCATAAGTCACAACACCTTCTGCCTAGCTTGTCCACCTCATCTCCAGGACCTTCCTCCTCTTTCCCCAAGCTCTGGACACATGGACGTTCTTGCCAAAGGGTTTTCTCAAATTCAGGAGATGAGTTTGCTTTCTCTTTGCTTCCTATATGTACTCCTACTATGTCTTACTGACTTTAATCACTTTACTGAATAGACCTACTGTGGCCCAACCTAAAAGAGGCTTTCTTTGTTCATCTCTCTTGCTGTATTATTTTATTTTGCCTTCATAGCTTTAATGCCAAATCCTGTTTACATATGAGCTTAGTTCTTCACTGTTTCCCTTCTTAGATCATGACCTCCAAAGAATAAGACCTTGTCTGCATGGTTGGTGCTTGCAGTAGGTACATGTCTTTGTATGGAATAAATCTTTGATGAATATTGGTTGAATGTCAAATGAGTTCATTCATGGAATGAGTTAATTCATCAACTCTGCCATAGAAGACAGGCTTCCATGATCAAATTTTATATGTTTTCACAGACATGGTGTCAGGTAGAGTTATAGGATTTTCTTGTGTTAAGGGAGCTTAGTAATCAATGGCCATATATAGAGCTAGAGAAGATCAGAAAGATAAATAAATTTTTCAAAGATGTTGCAGCATCCTTTTACCCCAATCCTAAAGAGTTCTAAAACACCTAACTCACTTGTCAAGTGATTTGTATGGATTCAGTGATTTGTCAAATATTTATCACATGCCATAAGGGAGCAATTAGAGAGATGTACCTGTCATACACAGATATGTATGATGACAACATGCATAGAAGCAGATACATCGTGTGCTGCCATCCCAGGCAGGACACCTAACCCAACCTGGAAGCCAAATTGTAAGAGAAGGCTTCAGCGGGGAGGTGGTGTGTGATGTCATGAAGTGAACAGGACGTCCATGGACTGGTAGGGCTGGAGGTGGGGATCTCAGTTATGAGGAAGCACACACACAAAGACATGGAAACCTGACACGGAAAGGCCAGAGCAGAGTGATGAGCATTTAGAGGAGAGTTAGGCAACTCCTGGCTTCTTTCCCCTGGGACTCAGTTCAGCGGTCAGCACACTGGGGATTCTCCAGACCTGGTTCCTAGGCCCACCATAACCATGCCATATTGTGAATGCTCATTCACTTCTCTCTCCCATGCTAGACTGCATGTGGGAGTGAGCCATTAATGTGCGCTACGCAGATGTTTGAATCTGGGCAGGGAACCAGATCGTAGAAGGCATAAGGCATGCACATCGAGTGATGAGACTGGAGTTTTCTTTTTGTTGATAACCATGGTCTTGGGAATTGGTGGGAGCTGGGAGGCTTCAAAGGAAGGCAAAGAGAGTGGTAAAAGGGTGTGAAAATAAAGAAACTATTTTGAAGAGCCACCTTATACTTAACATCGTCTTTGGTTAGTGCCTTCAAGAACAATAATCACATGAAACATTTGAGGTAAGCAAATATGACCCAACATTCTTGCATATTTTATACATAATGTGAACCCTAAAGCCCAAAGGTGTTTCTTTACTGTTTTACAGTAACAGAAGTGTACATTTCCCTCCCCTTTGATTCTGAGCCCAGCATCCCCCTTTGTCTCTTCTTCTCCGGCAAACTCCCACAGAAGTCATCTCTTTCCAGCTCAGCCATATCTCAAGCAACAGCAAACTATGCTTTCACCGCTTTCCTGAAAATTCTCACCCTGCCTGATGGTTCACTTGGTTGACAGCTCCTTGGCTTCTCAAATCATATTTTTTCCAAGCTCTGAAATATTAATTGTACTTTTTCTCTTTCCATGCCCAGCCTCACTCCCACTCCACAGCTGATCTACTGTGGTGAAATTGCCTTTTAAGTGTTCACATTCCCCACTCTCTGCTTGGAATCTATGGAAAACAATGTTATTGTCATCTCCCACCAAGCTTCAATTTTAACCAATCAATCTGACTCCAAATCAGTGTCCCCTGGCCTCCAGTTCTTTCACATGAATGTCTCAAACTCTGTCTACACAAATTTGAATGCCAAGTCTCCGTCTCCTACAAAGCCTATTCATTCTCCTCATCCCTTATCTCCATTAATGAAATCATCACACACTCAATTAGCCAAGGTATAATCCTCAGAGTAATTCATGCCTCTTCTTTCTTTGTCTCATACACACGCTCAAATCCCATTAATAGTCAAGTCTGGTTAATTCTGTCCATAGAAGAACTTTTCAGTTATTAGTGCAATAAGAAGAGCTGTCAAAAAGTGATGCTGAAATCTCCCCCTCATCGTTTGAAAAACAAGCTGGCTCCAGCCAGGGGATCTTCCTCACCTAGATCCCAGGGATTGGGTCCCATGGGTCAAGGGCCTTCCTCCCTCCACCTGGGTCGCCATTTGCCGGACGCAAGATTTCCAGCTTTGAAAGAGCCTGCATTCCTAACCAGTTCTGAAAGTACTGAGTCTCATCCCAGGTACCCTGTGCATTTCTCCAGGGGCAAGTTTGGTTTTTTTAAGCTTATCTTTTAAAAGCGAGGCTCACAGCTGTCTTGGGAGCATACTTCCACTGGAATACACACTCAAAATGCATAGGTGGCCCCAGAACAATCCTATAAGGGATAATATTAAAATTTGGAGACCCTTGGCTTTCTTGACTTCTTTTAATCCAGTTTGTTCGTTATTTTCTTCTTCAGTAAAGCCTGTTCTTTAGCCCTTGCCATGTACCCTGACAACATCTGTCTCAATTCATTGTACGTGGTACAGGGTTAGCCACAAGGTACCGGCCTGGAAATCCATGTTCCAAGCTCTTCCTCTAGTCCTAAAGCAGCCTCTGGTTAACTCCTCATTTCCTCCCAAGTGAGTTAATGCAACAACAACTTAATTGAGCTGCTGCCTTGGATCTTGCCTGTCTGCATCCTGACCTTCACATGCTTTCTAAAGGTAAATGTAAATTAAAAATCAGATCACCAAATCCCCCCCTTTGAAATCTTCAGTAGCACAAGGGGCCTATAATGGTGTTTCTCTTTTATTTATTTTTATTTTTTTGGTTTTGGTTTTTCTCCGGCACCGGGAACCGAACTCACGACCTTGCGCTTGCCAGGCAGGCGCTTTTGCCGCTGAGCTAAACCCCCAGCCCCGTGCTTCTCTTTTAAATAGAAAAAAATTCTTTTGGACTTTCAGTGGGCTTAAATTATTTATTATAATACTGACAAAATCTATAGATGCATAAGACTAGGTATAACAATTTTATTCTGCATAAATAATATACAAATCTAAATCTAAAAGTCAGTACAATCTGTGCTGAGGATGGGCACACAGTCTGAAGTGGACCCTTGGGCAATTGCATAATCACATGAATGTCACAGGCCACAAACTAAGACATCACTGTCACTAGGTGATGTAGTCTTATGGGGCCACTGTGATATAGGAATCTGACGTTGTGGAAGCATGAAGTGCTGCAAGACTGTTTACAATAAATATAAACAAAACTGTGGAACAAGTAAAATTCTAATGGACAACATTATTTTAATTTGAAAGATTGGTAACAGAAAGATAAAGCTAAACGTCCTATGTGTCTAGTTTCCATCTTTAATCTGTTGGTATATCTTAAATTTAAAATACTGAGGAAGGTAAAGGGGTCAGTGCTGCATACTTAAGAATGCTGTTCATAATGTTATTCAGTAACATCAAAATCTTGTTTACTACTTTGGGATATTCCGACTACCCATGTATCCTAATTCTGCCTGTGGTCTAATCATCATATGCCAATTTTAGTGAGCTGTCTGTCAATCCCTATGAGGCTACCTTGTTTAGATAAGATAAGGTTATCATCATGGCATGTTCAAATCTGTATTAAATGATTACTTAATTCAATTATTATTGGATTTGTAAACAGGATAATAATATTTCAAGTTACTCTTTTTCCTTATAGATGTTATAAAAATATCAAAGGCCTTGACACAGAGCCAAAGGAAGTGACCCCCCCCCCCTGCCCAGACCATGTTGAAATGGCTTGGCCACAAATTATATTTTCTGTCATAGTTTCCATTATGTCTGAAATTGGGAAGAAAGTCTACACAGCCACCGTGAAGAGCTGTCTTTACATACTATTCCAGGATGTTATTTGGCTTTTACTTGGCATAAACAAAGCATTTAACTTAATAAGTTTGTCTCTGTTCATTTGGTATAAGCCAGCCACACCGAGGGAGGGAAGATTCCTGTGCACAACATTCTTATCATGATTGAACATTAGTGTCTCAATTTATTGTCTACTGTAAGTAACAAAAAATCACATTCTGATCAAATGTATTTTATTTCAGTTCTTGCAAGAAAGACAGATTTTGTCATTATAACTGGTAAAATAATTCCACATGAATATAATGAACTCAGTGTAGGACAACTGTCATTTTGCCATTTGGAAGTGTCATTCCTAACCTCACACAATCAAATACAATTACTAACCCATTAGAAGTTGAAAACTGTCACTTCAGGTCAGGGTTATAAACTGGTAGTGCAGTATTTTGTTTGGACCACACAGAGTTATTTCTTTAAAATCAGATTCGAATGGTTTTTTAAAATGGAGCATAAAATGTCTGTACTGGTATGGGCCCTACCACTCTGGACTGTTTTGTAGTGAGCGTGACCATTTCTTAACAGAATAAACTCTACTGAGTATTCAACTTCCATACTGCACCCACGGTCACCATAATGTCACCACAGACACTAAATAGGGTAACAGTTAAATGGTCCAGAGCATGTGTCTTCCTTTTAGGGCTTTCATTTGTGTTTGTTTTCTTTTGTTTAGATTCTTTCTCATCAAAATGAGAAAATGAAGGACAGCTTTTCTTTGAGAGATTTTGCGTTCCAAGAGTGTTTCTCACTTCCTCTTCCATGAGGCTCTTGGACTCTCATCTGAGCATTACTGAAACTAACACTAATTCCTTACACAGGTGCCCAGGCTGCTGAAGTGTCATATTAATTTTTCAGCAGGCCTCTTCTCATTTGTCATGTAGTCCACCCTCCAACCACATACATGGCTTCTCTCCTCTTGGACATCCCGTCCCACAGACGACATATTGTCCTCCTGCCTGGGATGCCCATTAGACCTCATTAGGCTGACAAACTCCCACTCATCCCTTAAGACTCTGTGATGCAGGAGAGGTCTCCTCTCTTTAGGGGGCTTCTCCAAGTGCCCTGTGGTAGAGTCAGCTTGCTTCCTGTTCTGTATTCCCCATGGTGCTATTTGAAACAGACCTCAGTGCAGCACCAATCTCTTGACTTTGGAACGAGCTCTGCGAGTCACATACTGAGTTCTCTACCCCATTTCTTTTTCTAAGAGATGGAGGAGCTGGCTCATCACCTTTCTTCTGAAGACTAGAGATATTACCAACTTTGTACAGGGCAAATAAGATGAGAAGAGTAAGTGAAGGAGAAGAAAAGTGAAGGTTAAACAATAAAGGAGGCTGTGATGAAGTCTTAAGTCTCTTCCAAACACAAGGATGATGCATTTGCAGAGCTATAAGACTGGAGTTTACTTCCTCTCTTTGGAAAATCAGCTGCCATTGTCACTTCAAATATTGCTCCTGTCCCATTCTTTCTCTCCTCTCCTTGGAATAGGGTTCCAATGTGTGTTATAGATAACCTCATAGTATCTCTTACGTGTTCTACCTTTTCTTGTATATATTTTGGCGTCTCTGTGCTATCTTCTAACTGTTCTTTAGTTCATCAGTTCCTTCTTCAGCTCTGTCTAATATGGTTTAAATGCAGCAACTTAAATTCTTAATTTTGGTTATCATAATTTAAGTTCAGCAGGATAACTGTTTGTAGATTCTTATGTCTTACAGCATGCCTTTTTTATATCCAAAGCAAAATGTATGACTTTATTGTCTATGTCTGATGATGGACACATGTCAAGGCTTTGTGATACAGAGAGTAACTCTACTTGCCCAACCTTTATCCCTGCAGTCTTTACCATTTTACTACATGCTGGCCTAACCTCTAATGCCAGTGTCTGCTTCACAAGAGATGCACATCCACAGGCCTGAAGTGCCGGGCAACTAACATCCTCTGTGAGTAGCTTTGCTTCTGCTGTTCTGTTCTGAGCACAGATAAATCTGAGCGTTGTGTTTTTTTCTCATCCCGGCACTGTCCAGCAGGACTGAGCTCTGGTTTCCCACAAGAATATCTAGCTTGACAAGGCAGCCTTTGCTAGTTACCATCACCTCTTCCTCCCTGTTGCTTCTCAGCATCTCCTGACTCCCTCAATCTCCCAAAACCTTGACTCAGTGAATTCCACTCTAAGGTGGTGTATCTGAGCCCTGGGGATGTAGTCTCAATCTTCTGCACTTTTCCTGTTCCTCTGCATTTTTCCTGTTCATGTTGCTTATAACACCATGTTTCCTTACTGCCTAATTATATTTCTGAACTCAATACTATCTGTAAAAAATACTTATGTAAGTTACTGGTGACTTAGATTAATGGCATCTTTTCTGCAAAGGGGATTTTTGTTGACCTCTGCTGGGGTCTTGGGGCAATATTAGTCTTAGACAGCACTAGCCAGAGTTTGCTTTGGGGATCCCTTGATGCCTATTTGCTATAAGCATGGGCTGCAAGTCCAGCAAGGGTTAATTTATTGCAGGTTCACTCTTGAGACTCCTCAGGGTTCCCTGTTAATGTGGAGGAGTTGTCAGATTACCTAGATTATGTGGGGTATGAAGTCTTATTTTTTCTTCCATCCTTCAAAGCCATAAGAACCACAACTTAATTTTGCAGTAGTTTCTTCCAAATCAGCAACTGTGCTCAAGGCAGAAGTAGCTTTGAATGCTGGACTTTCATCTGTGGTTGCTCAGCTCCTTTTAGAGAGTGGCTGAGTCATTCTTGGGGTGCTGTTAGCAGTTAAATGTCTTTAAGAGGTACTTTTTATATTCTGTCCCGCTTTTTTGTTATTTTCAGTGAATATCTAGATTGTCATTGCTGGGAGAAGTTTCTAAGTGATAGCTTTACTGCAACCTAAGTCACCAGTAACTTACATAAGTATTTTTTACAGATAGTATTGAGTTCAGAAATATAATTAGGCAGGTTCAAACCTCTTTCAACCTCCACTTGTGCTTACCTTCATCATACCTGGAGCAGGGCCAGGCACATGGTTAGTACTCAACAAATGTGTGCTCCTGAAAGAACTTGTAGATCAAGGAAAAAAACAACTTACCAAAAAAAGCTGCATTGTGGGGAAAAATGAGATAGCACATGTGAAAATGCAGATTCATATGTCACTGGATAAGTTTGTGTGGTTTTAATGGTTCTACTCCCAAAGCCAAGTGTGGGAAGAGGCAGAAGTAAAAACAAAGATTCCTGATTTCCACTCCAAGTTCCTATGAGAGATGGTGCTCTGAAGAATAACTGTGTCTCAGTCTTAGAGAGGCAAATCTTCCAAGGAGCCGTGGAGTTCCTACTGATGGCTTCCTGTCAGGACAGAACTGTCTCAGCACAATGTGACTGTCTCCCAGGACCTTTCTGGTCGCAGGTAAATTTTCTGTCTCATCTTGCAGTCTGGTGATATTGCATCGTGCACAATTCAGAAAAGCTACCAGCCAAGTAAGTGAACATGCATAGCGCCATTACAAAAGGAAGATATCCCAGGTGAAAGGCAGGTATTCTCTGGCTACAGTTTCTGACTTTAAATTGAATCCAAATTTGTGTTCAGTTTGGCTGGGACCGCATAGCGGAACATGCTTCCAATCAATTCATACTGCAGGTCACTCTAAGAGTGCTTTAGTTAGCATCCGCTCAGCTCAGTTACCGAAGAGTAGCTACAGAGGCTATGTTGTGTGCACTAGGCTGGGGCTCAGAGATCAGCAGTATTAGTAGCACACAAAGCCTTCCTTCAAAGAGATTGTATCTAGTAGGCATACAGAGACACGGGAACACAATTATTATACATCAAGCCACTTCACCATTGGTGCCCTTAAAGAGTTATTTGTTTGAGGTTAGGGTGTGGGGTGGTTTTATAGGTGGATTCTCCAATACTTTTGGTCTTTGATTACATGTTAGTTCCTCAATCCAATAAAAGTTAGCCAGAGTAGATAGTGGTCTATGTATCAGGCTTACATAAGACTAAAATGAAGGTGACTACATGGCATTTTTGAGAGCAGAAGTATTACTTTCCACCGTGTGTCCTTCCATTGCGGGTCCATTCTATTTCCCTGGACCTAAATTTCTCCCACTGCCAGAAGGAAAGACTGTTCTTAGTTACAAATTCAGCTTAAAGAGAAACTGGAGACTATGAAAACCTTCTGAGAAATCTGTTTCTCACCCAATTATTCATTCACTTTACAAATGCAAAAGATGGGATAAATTTCAGGGGGAAAAAAAGAAGTTTGATCAGATAAGCTTCCACTTTTCCTAGCTTTGGGGCACTAATTCACTCTGCACTGATTCAGCTTTCACTGCCCAGGATTTCCACACAGCTCTGAAAGGGTCTGAAGAATAGACAGTTCCTTGATATATTGGCCAGGTAACGTGTGTGTGTGTGTGTGTGAGTGTGTGTGTGTGTGTACTGGTGCCATGTGAGGTGTTAAGGTGGGAAAGAGTAGGAATAAAACCTACCCAGAACAAAAATAATGCCTCTCCAAAGTGGACCTGGCATTTGACACTGAGCAGGATGAATTTTCTGCATAACATTTGATATAAATGGGAAAGGGGAGGGTGGGAAATGTGCTGGATCAGCGCAGGGATTGCAAATGCAGTAAAAATGGCACCTGAAACTAAGAAGGGGAAAAAGAAATGGTTTGAAACCCTGTGGGTAGGAAAAGAGACAGCAGGTGTGGGTGTTTAATGGACAAAAATAAATATCAATCAGAAAAGGGAGGAGGGATACAGGAAAGCAGAGGGGAGAGGGGAGAGACAAAGAAAAAGACAGAAGGAGGAAGGAAGTACAAAAGCTATTTCTGGAAGATCTTGGTCCATTTCTTAAAATGCTGCGAAAATAAGAAGTGTGCATTCTGTGAGAACTGTCCCCTTTTCTGCTTTTCCTTGCAAAACTTCTTTGTTTGTACCCTGGGTTTAGTCCAGCATCCGGTTCCTTCTAAATTCCTGAGTTTTCTTGTCAAGAAAAAAAATTTTTTTTATAAAACCCACTGCAACTAATGTATTATAATATACTTCCGTCTGATGGAGAAGATGGTGAAGTAAATTGCTAATAGTAGAAATGTGATGTATGCGATAGACATGGTTTGGGGAAGGGTCGCCTCTGGGAAGATTCAGGCACAAGTTCTAGGTCACTTACACTCGTGCTACCCAATGGCCAGTTCTGACAATGACAGAAAAAATAAGGGTTATACGAGGTGGAGAAAAATATCAAGAGGGACTTTATGAGAAATAAGTAGTAACAATGTTCATTCATGGAAGTATATCTTCGTAAAGTCAAGAAGGTAGCCTCTAGCTAGTAGAGTGATTATCAGAGTGGGCAAGAGAGAAATAGTTATTGATTACCTACTAGGTGTCAGGTATGTGGCCATAGGTTTTTAAATGGGTTGTCTCAATTCTTACGAGAGCCATATAAGGTAACTTCAACTCTATTTTACAGGTAAGAAAATTAAAGGTGGAGAAGATTTAGAAATTCACTTATGGTAAAACTGACACCTAATTGCTACCACTAGTAATAAAAACAGTTACCAGTAATTGAAAACTTACTGTGTGCTATGCACTAGGTTAAGTACCTTAAAAGTGTTACCCAATTTAATCCGCATAGTGACCTTTTCAGTTCCCCCAAGCTATAAGAGAAGGAAGTATCATGCAAACAGTAAGTGGCACAGATTCGGTTAAACCCAGATTTGTCTGACAGGACCCCAGTCCTGCCTGCGTACTATGGTTGGGCTTTCCTTGTGGTCACTGTTTTCTAAACTCCCTGATCCCAGTGCTTTATAATGTAATCTCCTGTCTCCCTCTAATTTTATCATTGGTTGCCCACACCCTGACCTTGACCTCTATCTCCCCAGAAGAGAAGAAAAAGATGCACTTTGCAGCAGACATTGTTCTGTAGTCATCAAATCTTTAAAATAACTCTTCATGGTAGACATTAGCATCTCTGACTTATAGATGAGCAAACTGAGGCGCAAAGGGTTCAGCAAACTTGCCCGAGGTCACATTCGGGCAAGTGATGGATTTGGAATTTAGCATTAAGTCCATTTCGCTCTGAGGCCAGTGTCCTTCCGTTTCCTACCGGGCCCCTCGAACGTGTTCTGGGGACTAATCCTGGGCTCACAGTGGGGCAGGGGATTAGAATTCTGAGCAAAGTGCTTTCCAATCATTTTCCTGTCAGAGGGCCTCCACTTTGCTTAGTACCAAACTCCAATTTTTCCAGTGTGAAAGGAAGCCTTTGCAAAATAGAAAAAGTACTTTCATTCTAGAGAGAGTCCTAGGAATGAAAAAAAAAGAACGTGCAAAGAAAAGCAGTAGGGGAGAGAGTTAATAGCACTAGTTTCATTCTCATAGGGAAAAAGAGACATTTCAGAAAAGATCTATTGTAGGAGACTGCAAACATGAAGCAAGGTCGGAAGTGCAGTGCGGCAGACCCATGGAGGAAGTGGCCACCAGAAGAATAGCCTTGATTGCAATCCGGTGGTAATTAGGCTTCCAGGGTCACAGTGAGCAAAGAAGATTGAACTCTAACCATCAGCTCGTACCTGAAGGTTTTTCATAATATGAAAAGTTATTTAATTCTCCTTTCATGTTGTCTTCCTGAATCCTCACATTAATAGAATTGTTTTCTGGGGAACTATCAGCAGCAAAAAAAAATAAAATACTAACAGAAAGAATTTTTTAATGCCCGTAAAAACCAGCTAAGAAATTGCTACCTGATTTCTAGGCATGTCTTATAGCTCTGCTGTCTACCATGGACCTGAGATAATTTTTCCTTATAGAGAATGTATAAGTTTCCAGGTATATCATGCTGAAGATGGCCTAGGTCCTGCACAAGGCAAGTCCCTGCTTGGTGCTTAGTTTAATCAATGAGAAACAAACAAATAAGCAATCCAAACAAACATGAAACTAAGGGAGTTCTGCCAAAGAGAAGGAGTAAGACCTGGGAAAAGAGAATGAGGGAGGATCCTTTCCCTTTGGGTGAGTTTTGGGTTTGTTTCATCTTAGTATTTATTAACATTATTTGTTTATTATCTTTCTCCTTCAATACATTGAAAAGGTTCATGAGGTTGGGGCTATATCAGTTAATCTCCATGTAAGTGTGGTCCTTAAGAACTGGGCTCTGAAATAAGATTATTGTATGAAATTGTAGCTTCCTGACACATAGCTTTGTAACCTCAGGAAAGTTCCTTCCACCGAGGCAGGAAGATGACAGCAATTATCTACCACATAAGCATACAGAAAAACTGCATGATTTAGTGTTTGTTATAGTAGTGCCTGACGCCCGAATAAACTACATACATTTTGTTTGCTATTGCTACTCTTCACAACTGTAGCCCCATTACTTAGTGTAGTACTTATGTAGAACAGTTGGAAAAAAAGGAATGAATAGATAAATACGTGAAACAAATGCTTTGTTTCTTTTCCCTTTCAGAAGGAACTTTGTCCTTAAGTAAGTCCAAATTTGTCATACTATCTTGATTTTGTCCCAAATGCTAAAATAAAATAAAAATGAGGATGCATGTCTGAATGGCACACTGACTTCTTTTGTTCAGGTATTCATGCTCCTAATGACTCTAATAGCATATGTTACTTCTGCTTCGTGATTGTTTATAAAGCAATCATGTCTGCGAATAGGCGGTTCACATCCACCCTTGAATACATTTTGGTTCTTAGTGAGTTCACTTTAGCTTTACCTCTAAATTCAATCAAAGTTGACCCACTGGGAATTCTGTAGAACAAAGAGCTTCCCTATTTAGAACTTCCTTTCAAGCCAATTCATTATTCTTGTCGTGAATGTTAATGTCTCCATTCTTTCTCTCTTTCCTTAAAGTTACATTCTAAAATGCTATTATGGAGGAACTATCTGATCAAGAAATGAATAATTCTTCAGTGATGGTAGTTGATAGAGATAGCTGAGTTGAACCTACTCCACTCAGGGAGAAGTGGCAATGCTAAATGGTTTGTCCAATTTGAGAAGAAACTGGTTGCTCAGGTATGAGCCTCTCCCAGAGCAGTTCGTGTGTTGGAAGCTTGACCTTCAGTGAGGTGATGTTGAGAAGAGGTGGAGAGAGGACTTAGTGCAGGGTAACTAGGTCAAGGGGGCAGCTGCCTTTGGAAGGGATTAACATAGTTCTAGATGGAGCCCAATGTGAGTGGTTGTTTTAAAGGACAAAGCTGACATCTCTCACCTCTCTGGCTTTGCGTCTTACCAAGGATCCTTCTTGCACATATACTACCATCATGCCATTTGCCATGAGGCAAATAAGGTTTATAGAGACCTAACAAAGGGGGACACTTGCACTTGGGCTTTCAGCCTCTAAAGCTGTAAACTAACTAAATATCTTTTCTTTTTTACATTATTCAGCCTCAGGTATTTTTTACAGCAATAGGAAGTGGACAATACACTGACAATATGGTACACTCTAGTATTCCTCTCCTCTTGCAGGATGGGTTCTAATGGTTCCAAATGGTCTTAATAAGCTCTGTTAGGTGGTTTTGTATTCAATGCATACTCTTTTTTTTTTTTTTTAAAATCTCTTCTCTTGCATTGAGATGTCCTGAAGAGACGAAACAGTGTTGTCTAGATGTGCTGCCTGATATTCATAATTTCTCTGGGTTCTAAAAATGGAAACATTCTTGGTCACTAGTGGCACTGCTGATGTCTCCATTGGGTGTGTCCTAGGGCTACAGTTTCCTATTTTCTTGGAAATATATTGTCTGATAGTTTACAAAACTAAATAACCCAGAGGGGTGAAGTTTAATTATAATGATGATATAAAAGTCTGGACTAGCATGTGAAATTAAAGTCCAGGTAAACCTCAAGTCCCTCATGTAAAAGAATAGGGTTCATGTCAACATTTTAATTATACCAATGTAGTGTTTGACATTCCTTATATTTATCTTAAGTGAGTGAAGTTAAACCTTGTGTCTTATTAATGTTTTTCAAATTGAACTTTTAATTTTGAGATAATTATAGACTCACATGCAGTTGTAAAAATGTAATACAAGGAGACCCTGTCCACCCTTGCCAGTTCTCCCCAGTGAATATCTTTTATAACTATAGTACGAATCACTAATTTGCTCTCTATTTCTGTAAAAAAAAATCTGTCATTTAAAGAACATTCTATAAATAAAATCACATAACTTTTATCTTTAGGAGAAAGAAAGCTGTGGCTAATGATGGAAATAAATGTTATGAATTAAGGTCTTTGCTTGGTGCTGTTAACTAACCCTGTGACCTTAGGAAAATCACCTTTCCTCATCTATAAATGATAGGTATGATGACCAATGACCTCACTGGGCACTTATAAGTCAAAGTCATGTGATTTCAATGCATGTTAAAAGCAGCTCAGTTGCTGCAGGAGGGCAGAGCTGAGGCTTTGGTAGGGAGGAAGGTTGGTCTCTGCGACTCTCACAGATGATGTTTCCTGCAATGCTCTTCTCTTTTCTATTAGTGAGAAGACTATTGGAACCTTTTTTGCCATGTAAAAATCTGCTTCTGTTTCAAACCCAAGAATGTTAAGAGATTTTTCTCCCTGCTCTTTCTTAAGTGATTTATAGAGATACTTCTGGAACTCATCTAAGTAGAAAAATTAGAAAATGTTCACCTGCAACTCCATCTCTTTTTATTCTTCTTGACCTATGAAAAGGACACTGGAGTAAATCACCACACAGGGATCTCTCCTTGCAATGATATGTCTACAGATTGAATGGACTTCAGGACAGAAATTGATGGCAGGATAGGTGGCTTGACTGCTATTGGTTCAGCTGCAGGTTGTAGTACTAATACTGGCTTTATAGTAGTTGTATGTGTAGTGGTTCACGTGCTCAGACCTAGTTTAATAGTTCTACTGTCACTTTCCTGAAATTCTCAATAATTTTATCATTGAATTTGTGTTTTTTTAGGTAAAGTCCAATGGGATATTTGGATAATGTGTGAGCAGAGGAAATAAAGGCAACATGTGTGCTTGCTATTGTAATTGGCTTCTCATGCAGCCTTCCTAATGCCCCACTAGAAAAGAATTACCATGGTACAAATTACATGTATGAAAATTAAATGAATTTCAAAGCCAGCAAAGTTAGCTGTGATATGTTTATGACTGAATAAATTGATACTGATAGCCTATTCTCACCAGAACTTATTTGGAATAGAGAGAAAAAAAAAAGATGTTCAGGAAATGTGAAAGCCAAGGATGCCTAATTATATTTTTTCTTACTTCCTTGAAACTTATGCAGATAATGGGGATATAAAAGGGAAGATTTTTGTAATTCTAATTCCTTTTAGTTCTTCCATATGCTCAGTAAGTCACATGTGGAATGTTCATGCACCAAGAAATGAAATAAAAACAGTTTAGATTTGTGCAGTGTTTTCATTATCATGATTAGAACAAAATCTATGCATATGTGAGGTATGAAATAAGAGTAAAATAATTTTGATAGTCATACATATCAGTTCTGATAGGTGCATCTAAAAAAGTTATTATACAATAAATGTAAATGGCAAAATTTATAATAATAGTTTAAGATTGTGATTTTCCTTACTTGGAACGCTAAAACAAAACCAAATTCCTTGATGAGTCCAGAGAGGATCGTAGAGGAAAGGTGAAAAACTTCATGTTTAGTATCTTTTCTAACACTTTTCTCTGTTTTGTGTGAAGGGCCCTGCATTTTCCTCTGTTACTGAGCACCACGAATTATGTGGCCAGCCCTGGATGGTGTGGTGGTAGTGAAGTGCAGAGCTTACACAAAGAAGCAACAGCGTCCTTAGAGCCATTGATTGAATTTTTGGTTTAATGAAAATAAAATCAACTTGACTAATTTAGTAAAACTTATTTTGGGTTCTTTTGCTTTGTTTGGTTTCAGGAGGATGAAAGGTACTTATAGAACTGAAGGAAAGGCTGAGAAACAAGTTTCAGAACAAGCAGAAATTAAGAGAGTGCTAATGACCCAGGGACAGCAAGCGAAGGACAGTCTTGGAGTATAGTAGCTGGAAAGATGCTGTTTCAAATGATAGTTTATGTTTGTTCTGCTCCTTCCACCAGTCTCAGACTAGAGGGAGAGTCTGATTGACCATGTTGGCTTTCCATCTATCCAGAGGAAGACAAATTTCTTTGACTGATAGCACTCCAGGATTGCACACAATGGGAAAGAAGTCATTCCCCAAGTACGAATTTAGTTGAAATTTAAATTTAAGTAAGTAAATGTGCTTCGTGGATTTCACAGTAGATAGTGCCAAAACACCCTTTTAATTAGATAAAGTACAACAGAGAGACTTAGCACAATGGTATTTCCCTGATAGGGATGTAGCTGAGATGGAGGAGGGAGAAAGGGCTAAAAAATTTACCTTTGTCTTCTTTTCCCTCTTCGGTTTTCTTTTTTCAGTTCTTTCTCCCTTCATCTTTGTAGCACTGATGTTGGAGGACATTTTAGTATCAGACTCATCATCTTTTAGAAGACTGAAGAGTCAAAGGGGACCCCAAGGTAAAGAGAAGAGCAGGATCCTAGACTTGATTTTACCCTGAAACACTAAAGTCTTCTTGCAGTTCTCATAACTAGCTTAGTTCACCAGGGTAGAAGATGTGGGAGGTCAAAAATTAGAGCAAAGTTCCAGCTAGTGACTAAGAATTCACATTTTCTGATGTGTCTCCTGGGGCTCTCTGTACATCAGAAGCTTAGAGGAAAGTCAGGATTCAAGGGACTTTAGATCTTCATTAGAAAACATTGGCAGCAACTACAAGCCCTTTAAATTTCCTGTTTGTGGCCCTGTTCAGAATTTTCCTTACGCACAATCTGTAAA
>NW_004955423.1:16258598-16283282 GCF_000276665.1 Chinchilla lanigera
TTTTTTGTTGTTGTTGTTGTTGTTGTTGTTGTTGTTGTTTTTCTGGTACCAGGAATCAAACTCACAACCTTGTGCTTGCCAGGCAGGTGCTCTGCTGCTGAGCTAAATCCCCAGCCCCTGTAAAAATAATATTGCTAAGGTTTATTCCTCCAAAAGATTTCACAAGTAACTTGTCTCCTGATTCCTGTTCAGATGGTACATGAAGATAATGTCAAGGAAAGTGCACTTTTGTCTTCAACATTTTCTTGAAAGTGAGTAGAATGTTCCTTACGCTGTTGGAGGCATCCACACTGCCTTGAAAAGAATGAGAATTTTTGTAGCAGAAATGCAAAGAGGAAAAAAGGGTCAAATGAGAATTTCTAACTTTCAAAATAGGTAATGGAGTCCATAGAAGAACCACAGCAGAAGCAAATCTTTTGAGATGAGATTAATTAAGAAAGGAGAGCTGGGGGAGTAGCTCAATGAGAGAGAACTTGCTTAGCATGTGTGAGGCCCTGGGTTCAGTTTCCAGGATGTATGTGTGTGGTGGCAGGAAAGAAAGCAATGTGATGCACAAGAAAGTCTCTTAAGGATGGGGGACCTGAAATTATGCTAGAATGTCTTATTAAAAAGGGAAGCAAAAAAGATGCAGATGGTCTGGCTCCTAGGGGCTTGGAATGAATTCACTGAGACTGGAAGGATGTATAAAATGGAATGGAGGGTTGGTGACATAGCTCAGTGAGAGGACATTTTCCTAGCAAGCACAGGGTCATGGGTTTGATTCTCAGCACTGGAAAAGTAAATTTAAAAAGGCAATGAATAAATAAATAAATAAATAAGATAGAAAGGAATTTGGACATAAGGAAGGAGCTAGACAGGGATCTCCACTAAGATTACTTCAGTAGGGGAATGGAGACAGCAACAAGACTATTGTTTCCCAGGGGGAATGGGCCTTCTGGGAGCCAGGCTCGGGATGTAGACTATCTACCCTCTGCAAAGCCATTGTTGATGGGGTCTAGTGGGCTCATTTTGGTGATGGCTTCCAGGCTACCTACTATTGGTGGGTTGTCCATCAGAAGTATGGCTTTGAACTATCCCAGTAGGGCACCCCCCATTTTTCAACCACTCTGGGACATTCACCAGCCCTTTGTGTGTGTGTGTGTGTGTGTGTGTGTGTGTGTGATACTGGGGATCGAATCCAGGGCCTTGATCATGTTAGGCAAGGGCTCTGCCTCTGAGCTCTCACACCCTCTTAAACAGATGAGGAAAACCTCTGATGCTGGTAGGTGGGTGGCCATTATGAAAGGGAACATGGTGGGTTATATAGAAGAGAAACCCACTCCAGCTGTGTAAGGAATATTTCACTGTCTGATCTTGCCAGGAGTAGAAGCTCTGTCTCTTTATAATCTGAATGCTTTAGGTCTTCTTTCTGTATATATGCTATATTGTAGGAGAGACCCTTTTGATTCTGTTGGGTAGAAAAGTAGTTTTCTGATTTTTCATATTTTTTAATATCACTTTGTATCAATATTCACCTTGCTTGCAATAATTAGGAGGACATTTCCAAATTGTGGCACCAATGTGTATCATTTCCATAGCATATTCAGTTCAGTTCAATCACATTCACCAAGCAGGTATGAAGTACTAACTGAACCAGGCACAAGGCCATTTACTGGTGATACCAACTTGAAGAAGACATGATTATGCCTACTCAGTTTGGACACATTTTAGCTCTGTGCTAGTCCTTAAAGATGCTGCTGCTTAGCTTAGACACCTAGGCAGTACGGGGCACTGGTAGACATAGATGCATGCCAGCAAACGAATTTGGTTTTCTTCTCCCTCTTGGTTGCAAACTGTCTCTGCCTCTCTCATTCAGTAGTGACTTACACAGACTTTAACAAGGTTGGAAAAGGTATTTGGTGATTCTGCTCACTCTCACCCCTCCCTTTTGCCAATTCCTACCTTGTCACTCAAACTTACCAGCCCTAAAGACCCCTCTCAACCCTCCTGGGTACCCCAGAGTCCCCCTCCCTGGCTCCAGGGCAAGCTCCTGCATGCTCCCAGAGTAGAATTCCTACTGGCTTAGTTGTTCCCATTTAGCTCTGGGGACAGCTGCTTGAAGGTGGCTGAGTGGGTAGCTGGAGGCTGTCCAGCTCCGTTTGGCTTAGACTAATAATTTAGAAGGTTTTGTTTCTTTCATTTGTTTCTCATGCTGAATTGAAAAAAAAAATGGAAATTTGTCTGCTGAGTGGGATGTAAGGTAGCAAGTGGGCGAGGTTGAAAGAATGGGACCGGGTACATTGTTCCTGCCACCTGTTAGCTGCGAAATCCATTTCTGTTCTCTGTTGTGCTCTATTTCTGCCATCTGCCAAGCTGTATTAGTTAGGTCTCTTGGTTACACAGAACAGCAATTAATCTGACCCCTCTCAAATCAAATGGATGTTTAAGGATACAGGGATCTTTCTCAGAACCACAGGGCAGAAAAACAAATGAGCCTCAGGAAGGACTTAGAGTGAGCACCGCGAAGTCTCAGGTCTTTCCTTCCCTCCTCCATCATCTTATGATTTGCTTTTAATTCCAGGGCATTTTTTTCTAGGATGTATTTATTTTTTGCCCAGGATTTGAAATGCTCTCCCCGGCCCTGCCCAAGGACCTGAATCCATATTTAAAACTGCATTCAGGTGCAGAGGCTGACACTTCTCAGTCCCAGCTCCTCGGCCACACCTGGTTGGTCAGCTTTGGTCTCATCAACCCCCACAAGAGGGAAAGAGACATGGTATCAACTCGAAGAGAAAACTTAGTTCTGTGGATAGAGACACAATTCCCAAACAAGGAGAAATAATTGAGAGTTGAACAGATTTACCAGGTCCCTCATTCCCAAAGGTGTGCTACAACATGGCTTTTTCCCTGCTAGATCCCCCAGTTCATTATTTAGATACTTTTGTCATAAGGAAGATGTGATCACTGTCATTCTTCAAGGTAGCCAGCCTGAACCCAAGCCACACTCTTACAGCAGCAGCACTGGAATTCCAGTTGCCATGGATCTCCATGTGTTAATAGCTTGGCCTCTGAATGAATTGTGGATGTGTGAGTAAAGATGATGAGATCTATGAATGAATATCTCTGCCAGAATCACAGCATCTAATGCCAAGGGCAAAGAAGCATTGGCTCTTTGTGTTTCTGAAGTCCCCCATCTTCCTATGTGTGAAGAAAGAGGGACAGTGGCCTTCGGAAGGTTAGACTGCTTGAGTTAGGGTCCTGACTCTGATTAGCATCCATACAGTACTGCAACCGTCACCATATGCAACTCACTCATGACTGGAGCATTTGTTAAATGCCTACCATGTGCCAAGCATTGTGCTAAGCCTGTGATACAATGGCCCCGCCCCCAGACATTTTACAGTGTAATATGTTTTGATTACATGAAGTATGCATTTTGTAATTAGCATGAAGTATTTTAGACTTACAAAGAACTGTGAAGGATAATACAAAGAAGATTTGTGTATCCATGATCAGCTTTAAAAATAAAATGTTCTCATGGCAGTTGAAGTCCCTGCTAACTTCTTCCCGAACATATATTGCTTCCTCTCACATGAAGTAACTACTTTCCTTAATTTGGCTTTTGTCATTAATCTTCTTTTTCTTTTTCTTCTCTTTTTTCTTTTCATTGCTGGAGGTCAAAGCTAGAATCTTGCAAATGCCGGACAAACACCTTACCACAGAGCTGTACCTGCAGAAGCCATGTATGTCCTTATATATTTACATTAGGAACTCAATTGTGACCTCTTAAGATGTTTAAATCCTAACCCCAGTACTGTGAATATGAACTAAGGTTTTGGCCAATTAGCAAGTTAAGAAGAGATCATCAGCATGAACCCAATCCAATATGACTGTTCTTACAACAAATGGAAAATTTTGGCGGAGAGACAGATAGGCACATGGTGGTGATGAAGGCAGGTGACAATGAATACCAGGTGACAATGGAGGCAGAGGTACAGGTGATGAACCTACAAATGAAAGAGCATCAGAGATTACCAGCACAGTACCTAGAGCTAGTGGAGAATCAAGGAACAGATTTTTCAGAAAGAGTCAATATTGTTGACCCCTTGGTCTGAGATTTCCAGCCCCCATTACTGTGAGACAATAATTTTTTCTTGTTATAGCAGCCTTAGCAAAGTAATACAACTTACTATACCTGTATATGTTCCTAAACAAGCTACAATTTTTAAACATATTTTAACGCTTTGTATAAAATATATCATGTTTCCTACAGGTTGACTTTTTCTTTTTGAATTATGTTTGTGAGAGTCATCCATTAGTGCAGGTAGCTTTAATGCCTTCATTTTAATTAGTGCATAGTAGCTCATTTTATAAACACATTCTACTTAATACAATTTAATTATCCATTTTTCTGGTGATGGCACAATAACAATATGGTTATGCACATTTTCTCTATATTTCCTTGCACAGACATGAAATAATTTTTCTGTGATTGTGTACCTGGGAATTGAATCTGTCTGCTATTACATGTTATCAAATTTTCATTATCATCAACAGTGTTAAACAAAGTCATCTTGCCACTGGACAACCTCACCAACAAACAATATCACCTGATTTTTGAATTGTTTCTAATGAGTCAGTGTGCCAAGTGGTGGTACTTGAAATTATGAAGGGTTCTGTGAACCAGTAAATACAAGTCACTATGGGAAAGAAGGAGCGGTCCAAGTTACCCAGGGAAGGGTGCTAGTGAAGGTGTTCTGGAAAAAGTAGCTCTCAAAGGAGGACATTAGACAAAGTGAGCTGAGGTGTTTGCAGCTAGGGGGCACATTTTCTGATTGAAAACGCAGAGGTAAAGGTAAATGGGGTGTGGTTGACTGTGGGGACAGGGAGTGCATCCATTGGTGCTGACACAGCTCTTTGATAATTCAGGTGGGTTCTTCTCCTGCAAAAGGAGCAATGCTTCTGAGCTCCAGGGCGACTCCTCCGGCCTCCCACTCTAGGACATATGCCTCTAATGTTGAACGAAGAAATCCTTTTTGCACTACGGATTTAGATCACAGTTCAAAAACTGAGGCCAACTAAGGCTAACTTAGACCTTCAGATCAATTTTGTGTGGATGCCACAGTAAGTTTTGTAATTTTTGTATTTTGTCCCTTTAGTATTGAATAACATTAAAGCAATTCAGTTTTCAACAGTCTTTCATATCCACACTGTTAACTCATTGCTTGTCTCTCTGACCTCCAAATCGACTGAGTGGGAGACCTCCAGCTATACTGGTGTGTGTAGGGAGTGAGGAGAGACAGATAACCTACCTTTGGGGTAAACTGATTGACCGATATGTGCCAGTTGAGGTCACAGCTAGGACTACTGCTTTAGTGGGAGATACAGGAAGGACTCAATGGAGGACCCAGGCCTGCCTTGCTTGGGGGACTGGTCCCATCTCTTCTGGCAAGCAGAGAGGCGTGGAAGGCTAAAAGCCCATTTGCCCATTTGGTTTACATGTATGGTGGGAAGGTTCTGACTTGGAACCTGGTGTATGAGGTAATGTTGAGGAGGTTGTGGGAGGGGAGAGGGTGGTGTTTTTCTGCAGGAGATAGAGTTCACTACTGAGAGATTCAGAAAGCTGGCCTTGGAGGGAGGAGCTTGCTACCATGATGGCAGGGAGCCCTGGTAAATAGTGGAGGAGGCCGAAAGGGTTGCGGGGAGTGGCCCTTTCATGAGCCTTTGAGGAACTATCAAGGCATCCAAAACCCATAGGGCAAGATTTCCTTTCAAGGCTCAAGAATGTCCAAGGTAGTGAACCTCTTATTCTTTTCTACATTTGTAGCTCTTCTTGGAAACTGCCTTAGCTAGTCTGCTAAGTTTCAAAACTGTCTGATACACAGACTGGTGTACTGAATTGGAGGAGTCTGAGGTCAGATAGCAGGGGAGGGGAGCTGCCTTGGTTCACCTGGTACGATGTATCAAGCCCATTCGCTGTTCTACAACTCAGATTCACAGTATCAGTAGTAGCTCTGGGGGAGGCTCATGTGGAACCCTTGAAGGACCAGAAGAGGATATTAGAAGAATGGATGTGAAAGAACAATAAGCCCAAATGCTATGGGTGAATCTCACTTTGGTTCCCAGCCTTGGTTGCAAATTAGCCTTATGTGAGAGCTTTACAAAAAACCTGCAATGTGACAGGCTACAGCCCAGACTGAATACAAAGCAGAACCTCTGGTGGGGAGTGAGGAGGAAGTACAGAGGGAAAGGTCCTGACAAAGGGGGCCAGAAGGCCAGAGGGAAAAAGGGGAATCTGGCTCTGTAAACACCACAGAGTGCCTGGTTCTGAGAGCTAAACCAAAGCGGGGAAAGACAAGAGGGAATCATGCTGTAGGCTTGTGGGGGGCCCAAGACATGCTCTCCAGAAAGCACAAAGAGCGCTTGCTTCTAATGATTAAGCCAAGCCTGGAGAGACGCGCTTAGAATATCCTCAACAACTGAAAATGACCCCAACTCAATTGCAATTAATCATAATATCTTTTCCTTTGTGGGTTTGACACTCCTGCCCCATGGGCTTTGGGTGCCACGGTAGTTCCTGAGTTTCAAATCATGAAACTCAGTTCCTGAGTTCCTTAACCCCAGCAGAAAGGAGGAGACTTGTCCCTGTTTGGAGTGAATTGCCAGCAGTTCAAAGAGCTGCTTCCTCCCTGTGAAAAGCACGTATAGGTTCTGACACCTGACTTCTTCAGGGCTGTGGGACCTTTTCACTGGCCCAGTCCTACCATAAAGAGTGTATCCTGACTAATAAATCTATGCTTTCACTTCCAGTTCTGAGTGCCCTGCTTAATTCTGTGGGTTACCAAGAACCTAGGACAGTCACAACTCTGGCATCAGGGAGGATCCAGGCATCACTAGTTTTATAAAACTCCCCGGTGACACCAGTGTTCAGCCAAGACTGAAAATCCCTGGGCTAGAAGACATCACCTTCTGAATGGAATCCGAGGGGCCATGGCATACCTCACTTCACAGTTAGTCTCAGTAACTGTATTTGCATAGAAAGTCACCATCTCAGAACTTCTATGCTGTTGGGAAATTGCTATATGAATGGAAACAGCAACAGAAAAATGGACAGCCTTGGGATGGGAGAGGGAGAAATGAAGCTAGAAATAAAATGTTTCGTTTGGGAAAAATTGCAAACATTGCCCAAACAAAGTGAGATTTCCAGTCTCTTTTATGTCTTGTAACAATCCCAAAATGCTTAGCATCCAAAACCCTCCTGCACCACCGCTGGTTCACAGATCCCAAGAAGTTGTGTATTCCATCTCAGAAATTCGTTCTTCCTTGAACTCACAACATCTTAAGCCTCTGGGGGCATTGAGAAGGAGTTGCTTAGAAAGAGCCCTGCAGGGAGCCTGTCATAACGATACAGTTTTAAAGAATACCCTAGACCACTTGGAGGGAATCACTAACCACCCTCCTGTGTTTCCTTTCCCTTCCTGATCTCTAAGCTTTCTGCAGTGCTTTGGTTTGGTTTCCAAGGCGGAATTTACAATATGTTGCTGATTGAAGAACAGTTCGGTTTTATACAACAGTCTTGTTGGGTTTTGCTGTCTCACCAGGAGGACCAAGCACTATTTTCCCCAATATGTCCCCGTGTGTTTTGTTCTTTATCCTCCCGTAAGATGGTATGGATGGGGCAGGCAAGTGCATGCCTGCCCTTGTCAAAGCAGACGTCATGTGCACATGATTTTTCCTCTTTTTCTAAATGGGCCAGCAGAGAATAAACCATGCTCCTGTGTATGTGCACATGTACATGTATGTGATACACATACGCTGTGAGTCCTTTGAGGTGTGGGAATAGGGAAGAAAACAGGCTTCTTCTGTGGGCAAGGGGGAGCTCAGGCTTCTCTTACACTGCTTGCTTTGTTTTCATGACACATGGCACCTGCATCTCCATCTTTGATCTTTCTGCTCAGCTAATCGTTTAACCCGGTAAGCCGTTGTTTCATGTGGCCATGTTGGGATTTAGAGGATGCAGCTGAAAGCCCCAGAAGTTCGCTTGCAAGGATGCCAACTGCCGTTCACTACAGGATGATATCCCCTTTTATGGGTACCTGGAAGAGTTCAGTTGTGTGAGTTTTCTTTAAAAAACAAGGACAGTATGCTTCTTCTACCTGTTCTCCCATGATTTATTCAATGTTTGTTTCTCATCGAAATTTGGATATCGATTCCCGCATCCCCACATCCCCGAGGCTAGTTTGCTCTCCAGTTAAATGCCCTGCTTGTCTCTCTCCCTGTCTGCACTGCAAGTGTTCCTTCCTCCCTTCTCCACATCAGGCCTAAAGAGAATGCCACAGGTGTTGTTACATTTAACATATTTTTTCTAGCAGGCTTCTATGAATACGGGACCTCCGCAGTGTCTGACATGAGTCCGCGGGCTAAATCGATAATGAGCCTGTCGAGACAAATCGGCCAGCAATTGTTTTAGCCAGGCCAAAGGAGGCCAGCAAAATGCCAATTGTAGCCACAGTGGTGAACCGAGCTGCTGAGCGCAGACAGCCCCGGATTAATGAAATCACACGCGCTCAGCTTGCACCCGGGAGGAAAGCAGCTTTGAGAAAGGCATATGGAAAAAAAAAAAAGCCAAAGTTAATCACAGAGTCAGGCGTCCATTAAAGCAGCAGCTGCTTGTAAAGGAAACAACATCCACCGCTGCACAGCGGTTTCTGCTCTCCTGCTCCGCCGAGCAGCGGACGTGCAGAGCCGGATTAGCCGGCGAGGACCGCGGCACGGCGGAAGCCAGGGCGCAGGGCTCCGTGCCCGGGCCGGGCGATGCTCGCCCTCGGCAGCCAGCTGTGGCTGATTACCCGCGGCTGCGCCTGGCGCTGCTGTCTCCTGCCAAGCCGTCCTGCGCAGTCAGTCACCAGCCGTCCTCTGCGCGCGAGGGCGCGACCTCATTTAGAGAGTTCTGCGCAGGAAGTCCGCGGCCTGCTTGCTCCTCCGCGTTTAATGACAGCGCCCCATGGCCCCTTGCTTCGGACTCTGTCATAATTGTCACGAAGAGCTTCGAGGTCCGGGGCTTTGTTAACACTCTCACTCTCCTCCCAGAGACACCAGAAGAGGCCAGGGGGTTAGGGACTGTCACAGACTTGCTGGCCTGCCTGGAATTCACTTGCACAGGTGTCGTAGACCGTGACCGTGGTGAAAGTCTTGGGGTGCTCTCAGACTGGGCTGGGTTTTCAGAAGGGTGGTCCATGAGCACTGGCGGGATGGAAACGGTGCCATGAAAACAGATGCCCACGTCAACTCAATTTGAGAAGCACTGGCTTTCGTGAAGTTTCTTTTTATTGTTCAAAGCGTTTTCATTGTAAGTGGCTTAATATCGTTAAGATGCTGATGCATCTTATGGATGCAGATGGTGGGTAGTTTGCAAAACTTCCCACAACATTTTTTTTGGGAAGGGCACTTGATATAGGTTGAATTATATCTCGCAGCATTCATGTAGGAGGACTTAACTCCCCTGTACTTCAAAATATGGCCTTTGAAAACCCAGACCTTGCATACATAGTAAGTTAAGATATGGTCCTACCGGGTAGGCTAAACCCCTACTGCAATAGGACAGGAATCCTCACAAAAGGGGAAGATTTGAACAGAATAACAGACACACACAGAGAATGCCACATGAAGACTGGCGTTATTGTCACAGGCAAGGGAACCACCAGAAGCTAGGAGAGAAACGTTCGGAGGGAATAAAGCCTGAAGACTCCCTGACGTTGGACGTGTAGTCTCCAGAACTGGGACACAATCGATATCTACTGTTTAAGCTGCTTAGTTTGTGGTACTATGCTGGGGCAGCTCCAGGAAACCAGCAATCCTCAAGGGAATACTGCTCAGGAGAACCAGCTGCTTCCGAGGTTCACCAGAATACGGTTACAGCAGGCTGGGAACACACTCGCTGAAGTTTAAGATTTTAAGAAGTTTAAGGTTCAATTATGATTTTCATATACTTCTGAGGAGTTAATTCCGACAATACTGTTAGTTTGCATTAAAAAACATTCTTAGAGCACACATATTTTCTAAAGCAAATGGACACACTACTTTCTTATACCTCCAAATACTCCAATTATAAGGTGGCTTCATTAAGTAAGCTGATGACAATCTTTCTGCCCTGCCCAACTAACCACTCCGGTCTTTCACTGCACAGTAGCACACATGTCTAGGAATTACCTCAGTCTGTCCATGTTGTATCCCTGGCTCCTGCTGCCTGGGACTAAAATGGAATTATCTTGCAGCTCCTGGCTTTAGGTGAGCAGGGGTACAGCTCTTTTACTGAGGGAATTTCTGAGGTTGAATAGTGATTACCCAAATTGGAGAATTTCACTGGCTAATGCTAAACTTATTCTGGGGACTGACATGGGCTTGTAAACAAATCCTACTGTCAAGTAAAGATATTCAAACAAGAAAAATGGATGAAACAACCAAGAATCAACAATCATTATGTGTGAGTGACATCATTTAAGCTTTTAACTTATCAGCTTAGAGTACTGAAACAGCCAACCCAATACATTGCAAAATAGCAGCCTCTATAACAACTGCTAATGATGTTGTCCATACTAATAAAGGATATTTCTAAAACTAAAAGGGACAAAAGAGAACAATGATCCTTGTAGGTTATACATTTCTAGTGCTATGACTGAGGCAGGTTGTGAATGTTCCATATGTATAAACTCACCTAATCCCCAAAAGAAGACTATAAGCTTGAAGATATTTTGACTTATTTTTATTTTTTGCAGTAGTGGAGATGACACTCAGGGTCTTGTGTGTACTAGGCAAGTGCTCTCTGCTGAGCTACACTCACAGCCTAGAATCTGTTTCTAGTTTGTAGATGGCAAACCTGAGATACTGGGCTTAAAAGCTGACTAACGTCATTCTCTGGTGCGGCCTGGGAGTTGAATCCTTAAGTCAAGCCTCTGGAGGCTGTAGTGTTATGATCCTGAATATCATATAGTCTTAAATCGCCATTAAGATGATTCTTTCCAAAAAACAAGCCCCAGCAAAGTTACTCAGAGATGTTTGGGAGTGAGTTAGTGTGGATGTCTTTATCTTAATTTGTCCCTTTTTGCTGCAGATCTGTGATAGTATCATCCCTCATTGCCTGGACTGGCATTTAGGAAGCCCTAGCCTGTAGCTGCAGGCTGCCTGCCAGCCAGGCATCCAGAAGGGAAATGTGCTGTGGAACTTACAGAGGGGATTCCTACAGCATCCAGGGGAAATGGCTCATTTTTCTCATCAGTCATCTATATTTTGTGCTAGGACTTGAACAACCTTCTAAAAGGTGAGCACAGATCAATCATTTCAGCTGACATTTTGAAAAATACTGCAGGGTGGTGGAAAGTTAATGTATCAAATACCTTTAAAGATTAAGAAACAAATAACCCAAAACTACAGTGCTTTAAACTTAACCTCAAAACTTGGTCTCTGATTCAGTGTCGGGCTTGGAGTGTGTGTGCTTGTTTGTGTGTGTGTGTATATGTAATGTAATTTGGATTCCGTAGCCATGATGTATATGGAAACACACCACACAAACCACTCTGAAGGGAACAGCATTAAGCACATATATGACCTGTATCTGGAAATTACCATGTAGATGTAGCCTTTGCATGGGAAAATCTTACAGTGAAGTAGGATTTGGTGAAAGCAGCATGGTAAACATAGATTCTAATCCTAACTTCCATTCTACTTTGCTGTGGGATCCAGGAAAAGTCACCATCTTAGTCCATTTAGATTGCTTTAACAAAGCATCGTGAATTGGGTGGGTTATAAACAACAAACGCTTACCTCCCACAGTACTCAAGGCTGGGAACCCAAGATGGCGGCACTGTCATAGTTGGTGTCTGGCGATGACACAGTCTCATTGGATCGTGATGTGATGGGTGGGGCAAACAAGGCTCCTAGGCCTCTCTTAGGCACTAATCCTATTCACAAGGGGTCTGCCTTTCTGATTTAATCATCTCTGTAAGTCCCACCTCTTTTGTCACACTTGGGATTAGCTTCAACATATGAAATTTGCTACCCAAAGATTCAGACATAGCAGTTACTTACTTAATCATTTCACCTCTAAAATGGGAATAAGAAAACCCATCTCACCTTTTTTTAAAAATGAGGATTAAGTTAATTCATGTTCCATATCTGGTATTCTTATTGACCAAAACAGAATTATATTTTTAAACAAATATTTATACAACACTTAGATTGCCAGACCATTTTCTAAATGATTTATAAATATTCATACTAACACTATGAGGGCAGATATTGGAGGCTGAAGGCAGGAGGATCGTTGTGAGTTCGAGCCCACCTGGGCTACAAAGTACATTTTCAGTCCCAGTTTCTGAGGCTGAAAAAGGATCCTCGGGTAGCTACACTGTGTTGGACAGCCTGGTTCCAGACTTGGACCTGGACCCAAAGTATATCATTCATGTTATTCTCCAGTGATGCTGGATGGATCACACAGGCTTGCTTCTCCTAATTTCTATGAAACCATCTTCCCCAAGTGGAATTAGTTAAGAAGTTTTTAAGGTTTCATCTAAGAAACCTTTGGCAGTTACTGAAGTTAGAATACAAGAACATTCAGAATCCAGTTTAGGTGGCCTGGGCATAATCTCATGTACAGGAGGGACTGCAAAGATTACAAATTGAAATTGACCTGTATATACTCTGTTGGGAAACAGGAATACATGTTTAGTTTAGATAAGACTTTCAGGTGGATTTCTTATCCAGTGTTTTGGTTTTAGACTTTGAATCACAAATAAAGTTGTTTTAATTGAAAAAAAAAACTGTCATTCATTATTTTCATTTTCAAGTGAGAAAAATGAGGCATTGAGAGGTTAAATAACTTGCTCGAGGCCACAGGATTGGTAAATATCAGAGGAGGGGTTCAAACCCAGGCAGTCTGGTGCCAGACATAGAATCTTATTTGTTATTCTGTGACATAGATGACCAAAGCTGAAATACATAAATTTAAATATTTACTAGTCAACTATACTTGAAAGAGATGCTTTATCAGAACTTTAGACACAAAAGAAATATAGACATATATAGATTTAATTAGCTATGAATACACACTGTGTTACATGCATAAACATTATACTGTGTGTAGTTTTCTCTTAACCACTAATTTGTTTGCCCTAGAGTTCAGCCGTTGTATGTGGGCATCCGCTTCCCAGATGGCTCTTCCTCCTATCCATCTCTTTGTGTTTACCTCATGGTGTCCTCTCTGTCCTGCTGGTCCCTGCTTCCACATCACCCTGGATGCAGAGGCTCCAAAGTCTCACAGGCTTGCTGTCTTTGGAAATATCTTCCAAAGCAGCTGCCACTCTCCCAGCCCTTTCCCTGATCCCAACCACTGCTCTCTTTATACCCCTCCTCCTAGCGCAGAACTGTGCCTGTCCCATCTCAGCCTGCAGTGGCACCAGGTTCCTGCCTTTCCTCCTTTCGTGGGTGGCACACATCTTTTGAAGGACAGTCTCTGTGATTAGCTTCGCCTTTGTCTCAGGCAATGCTCTTTCAACTCCTGCAGTTTATTAGGATTCTTCCCGCAACACTTGACTGAGTGGCTCTTGGGTGGTCATTGATTCTGTGTAAATTGTTAAATACAATAACATCTTCTCAGTCATCACACTTGACCACTCAGTGAGACCCTTAGGATCTGGCCCAAGTCTGAGTCTCTTGCTTCCTCTCCATCAGCTTTACTGGCTGTATGGCCCAGTGGGCTCCCTACTGTTCTGGAGACAGCAGTGCTGTTCCACCACCTTTGCATGTGCCCATGCCTTTACCTCCTGAACTCTAGTCTTCCAGGTATTTGCATGGCTGTCTCTTCACTCAGGTCTCTATGTAAACATCACTTCTTAAACTCTGTCTAAACACTGCTGTCAAAAATGGCATTGCTGTGAATTCTCTTGCCTGATGTAGGTGCTTTTAAAGCATGTATTGCTACCTATCTGTCAGATATGTGTCTCCCCCAGAATGTAATTCCATGAGGGCAAGGGCTCTCTTTTGTTTGCACATGTATTTTAATAGCTATAGCAGCAACTGGAACATTGCAGACATCCTATAAATAGTGGATTATATGAACAAACATAATGATCCTTTGCTTCTTAGCTTCTGTGACATTTTGTCTGGTTCTCCTGTTGCTTCCTTGACCAGGACTTCCACTGCCTGGTCTGCTTCACTCACTGGGGACATTGCAACTTCATCGCTGGCCCATTTTCATTCTTGCTTTACATCTTGTGCTTGGGCTTTCTATTTATTTTCATGACTGTGGCCCTACCCAACATGGCAGTATCCCTCAGGTCTTTACTGCTTGAGTCTTCCTACCGAGAGGGAGAGCCGTAGTTCCTATACCTGCATGCAGAGATGTGACAAGCTCAGCACAGGCAAGCAAGAGCTCATTGTCCAACTTTTATATGCCTTCAATTCCCATCTCAATTGATGGCATTGTCACCCACATCATTGTCCAAGCCAAACACTTCCTGCCTTCCCTTTGCATACTTAAGTTCTGATATGTCTATTTCAGAAGAAATCTACTTCTTTTGCCATGTTTGAGGCCAACCCATCCCCCCTTGCCTAGACTATTTTGTCAGTATACTGTCTAATTTCTCCGACTCTAGCTGCTCTTACTTTCAATCTGAAATATCTATATGAAAAACAGTGAGAATCTTTTCTAAAAAGATTTAATCATCATTTCTTTATTCAAGAATCTTGGTGGGTATCTACTGCCTCTGGATTAGAATCTGGAATCCCTTGTATGATCCACAGGCCATCACGACAATCTTGAAATACTTTAAATTGGCTGTAAGAGAACAAAAGTTTTAATGTGGAAGGTGGCATCGGAGGATTTCCTGCTGGGTAGCAAGGAGAAGCCCACATGCCGGCCTCTGTCACACCTTAGCCAGGTTCAGGTGGAGCAGGGAGAGCCACAGGCTTCTCAGTGCATTGTGGGGGTGGCGGCCACAGTGAGCCCAAGAAGTTAGCGTAAGACTATGCCACCTGGGAAACCTCCAAAGATGTAGAACTTTCCTGAGGAAGATTAGTGAGTATTTTTCTCTGAAGTGTTCTTGTTTCATACAAAATTATACTATTTTACATTCACCATATATATTAAGTATCCTTGTAAGCATTTCATTAAGTTGTTCAATCATGAAGCAATGTTAGGTAGATACTATAATTATCCCCATTTACACATGAAGAAACTGAGGCAAAAAGAACTTACGTACTTTCTGAAGGCCTTATAGGTAAAGTAGATCTGGGATTAAAATTCAGGTAATGTGGCTTTGGTATTAGGAAAAAATTTGTTTGTTTTTTTTTTTTTTTGTTTTTCTCTGGTACTGGGAATCGAACTCACCACCTTGTGCTTGCCAGGCTGGCACTGTGCCACTGGGCTAAATCCCCAGCCCCTTAGTAAAAAATTTAGGTGGCCCACAGGTTTCACTGACAAGGAGACAGGATTAGAATTGGGGGAATATAGTCCCTCCTGCTCAGTCTGGTGCTATCAATGGTTGGGCTCAAGAGAATGTTATGAGCAACTGAGGCAAGAACATACAGGAGGAAATTTGGGTATAAGAGTTGGTATTCTTGAATAATTTGGGTGACTGAACAGAGATATGAAGAGGTGATGTGGAAAAGAGAGGGTAGGGAGAGACAGAGTGAGAGAGAGGGAGGGTGGGAAGGAGGGAGGGAGACAGAAAGTGTGCTAGAGATGAATTAAATGTCTCCGTGGTCCCTTTTCTCTGAAGGTTTGTGGGAGAGTCTAGAAAAGCCTTCTGCTATTTGGCACAAGGCTATATAACTCAATCGATTGAAATGCATCCCTTTAGGAATTACCCTTTTCCTGGCCTCGGCTATCCCTCCCACAAACCACATGTGACTGTACCATTTGGAGAGTTCAACTCTTCAAATTTTTGTTGCTGGAGTTGGAAGTAGACTCTGAGGAGCCCTGGAAAAGGGCTGGTTTTGCCCCTCTTGAGCATTGTAGTGATGAGGGGCTACAGGGACACTGACCTTTGGAATGAACTAACATGGGTACAGGAGAGACCCAGGATTGAGGAGCACACCACCTGAACTTGGAATACATAGGCAGGCACGCTGAACTGGCTATTGTCCCAGATGGGTGTCCTAGGAAGAGGCGAGGAGGGCCTGACAGCCAGGGTATCTCTCCTACATCTGAGTGTGTCAGTGAGCTGCTCTGTCTTTGGTGAACTTCCTTCCGCCTCCGTCTTCCTTCCTCTCTCTTCAATCCCTGCTGTTCCTTCTCCATCCCTGTGCAGGTCTCATGGTCTCAAAGGATGTTACAGTTTCCATCTAGATGTTCTGGCAGTGTCTGCGGTGTTCAGAGGCGGGGCTTTTGGAAGGTGATTGAATTACAGGCTCCAGAGGTGACCTCCTGTGAGGAGATAGGGCCTGGTTAGGGGTGGGTCACCGAGAGTGTGACCTGAAGACTCCTCTCCCTCCGTAGCCCCTCCCTTCTCTCTTTACTTCTGTATGTGAGCAGCTTCCCTCCACCAGACCCTTCTACCATGCTGTTTCTGTGCTTGAGTGAGCCAGCTATGAACCGAGCTGCTGAAACTATGAGCCAAAATAACCTTCTCCTCTTTTAAGTTGTGGATGTTGGGTATTACGTCTCGGCAGTGAGAAAGTAACCAAGGCAAAGGACACGGGGTGTATTACTATTCCCATACAGAGCACATTAGATTATGATTTTTCTGACTAAACTGTGATCTCCCCTAAAAGCATCCTTGAAATTCCATTTGTGGTACTCCTAGCAAGGAGCAAAGAGCACACGGTAGGCGCTTAACGAGTGTTTGATGAATACGTAAATGAATGAATACCTGGTGCTGCAGCTGTTGCTGCTGTCACTTCTCATGCATCTCAGTGGATTTCTCTTTCTTTGTCGGCTGGCACATGGTTACCTCTAAGGAATAAACAGCCCCCTTTCCCTTCAGAGAGACCAAGGGTGTCTTCTTACAGCATGCAAATAATCCTTTATCCATTGTCCTTCTTTTCTCTTTATTTTTTTAAAAAAGAAAACCTCCTTTGTATTAGAATTCTCCTTTCATTGAGAATCCACACCAGAAAGACTTTAATTCTTGGTAATGATTATGGAAAATTTCTCTGAAGGATTTACTTTATGCCAGTTAACGTGCTAGGCACTTCCTATATATTTTTCATTTAATCTTTAGAATAATCTCCATTTTAAAACATGAGATTTTTCAACTTGAATGTGGATTTGGAGGCCTAGAAAGGTTCGAATGACTTGTCTCAGATCATCTTAGTAGGAATTCAGGGCCAGATTTATTTGAATCCAAAAGGCCACTCGAGGAGGCACCACTTTGCCATCTGACTGCTGTTCACACTGACTCTGAAGGCAACAGGTTCAGAGTTGGAGAGGCCAGATTGAGAGCAAGGTGATGATTCCTGTGAAAGATGCCTGGGTTCTAGCGCAGGGCTAGTGGTGATGCAGAGAGAAGCAGACAGGACATAAAATTCAGGACTTAAAATTGGAGGAGTGCTGTGATAGATGAGAAGGAAGATTTGCTGGGATGTGGTTGTTGCGGGCATCGTAGGAAGTATTGGAAAGCGAACAGACACTGGTGAGAAGACAATTCAGTTAAGACAGTGTTGAATGGGATGGCCTTGGGGGCATCCAAGTACAACTTTTAGTAGACTCTTAGGTTGAGTCTGAAATTCAGAGGGATATTTTGACCTTTACACCATCATTTATGCTGTGTGATGCCTTGATTTCAAATTATTTTTTAGTTAGTAAGAGTTTTGCATTTAAGAGAGGAAATCAAGGGATTGTTTCTTTTAGCAAGTCAGATCCTTTTATGGCAATCTGATCTATATGGTCCTATTAAATGAGTGAGTGAGATTTCCCCTTTTATTGCATTTTTTCCTAAAATAATTCTTCCTCCTTATATTTATTGTATTCATATTGCTGATTTTAGGGGAAAAATACTTGTTTGTGCAACTGTATGTTGATAGTCTCAAATGTATCTTAGAGGAACTCTCCACTTCTATTATCTCAAAGCGTGCCTTTGAAAATAGATATTATAATACCTACTTTCCTTCTACAATATCTTTTTATTTAAGAGAATTACTATTTTTTTCCTTTAATTAAACATTTGGTCCTTCAATATAGCCTTACTTATGGTCCTGGGTGGATGAAGACACCATGGTTAAATAAAACCTAGGAGTCTCAGCTCAGATTATTTCACCAAAGGGAACTGCAAAGGCTCTGAGAACAAAGGCAATACAGGATGATAACAAGCAATACAGAGCATTATCTTGTTAACAAAGGAAAGAGGGCTTGCAAACCAAAATGGGCTGACTACAGATCTCCTCCCTGAAGCTGGGTGTCCAGTACAGCTCGCTTGATGTAGGGGTTCTTTGGGTTGAGGTGACCCCCCACTCTCTGGATATCCTCCCGTTTTTGGGTGTGTGTACATCAAATCCCAATAGAACTGTAAAAAGCTGGCTCTTACTAGAGAAGCTGAAAACATCACAGTTGTTTACCCAAACCCTGGAAACTACAGTGTGCGCAGAGGAGAAATCTGCACTTTACGCTTGCAGCTTGATGCCAGAGGTGGGGAGAAGCAGGGACAGTATGGACTCCGCCCTAGTAAGAGTGACAGCAGTGATGTCTAGTTTTCCGAGGCAGCAGGAAGTGGTTCTGGGGAGAGAAGGCTGCGTCTGCTGCCCCTGGCTTGGAAAAACACACTGTACAGTCTGTGCCCCGCTCTGATGCAATGGTGGCCTCGTTATTAGACCTGCGGTGTGTGATGGCAGAAACTCGCTTTTCTCTGCAATGTCACCATGCCTGACTTCCCAGAGGTTTTCTGAGCTCCCCAACACCCTTCTATTAAGTTAATTTTCTTCACAATAGCCAGACATGTCTGTTGCCTGCAACAGACTGATGCCTCCAATTCCATGTGACATCCCAAATTGTAAGGGTCCCAGGCTTCTGTCCTTCGGCAGCTTTTTTCTGGGAAGACTATTGGAATGAATTTCACTTTGCCTGGTATTATTGTTACATATTTTTTAAATCAGATTTTTGGGAGCAGAGGCTATATATTGTTTGTTTTATATCCTTCTCTAACTCCCAATTTGAAATGCCTTGGACATAGTAAAGGTTATTTATAAAATTGGCGCAAGCAGGGTGTAAATAGACTTTTGTAGCTACGAGAAAACAACATGGGCTAAGCTGACAGTAGACTATGGCGCTCTGGAAAGCAGTGGGGGAAGAGACAAGAGTTATCCTCTTATAGTACAGACTTAGCAGGGAGATGCTGCCCGTCAGGATTTGCCTGTTAAGTCCAGGCCACTGGTCAGGAATACGCAGATGGATGGTGGGAATCCGTCCTCTAAGCAGCTCTAGTCAGGGTCTGTTCACTGAGCAATCACAGTCTGCATCGCAAGCCTACTGGGTTCTCTGATGAGTCACTGTAGAGGCCCCAGTGCAATTCCTCTTCCTGGCTGGGTGAATAGAAGTGTCTTTCTCCATTAAAGAAAAACAACATATTTCCTAGAACTAGCAGTGTGTGTGCTATATCATACTCTTTATTCTTTCTCCGGATCCCATTTTTCTTTTATGGGTATTGAAGACAGCCCTCTGCAAAATTTTTACCTATTTCATATACACTTATATCTATCTAATTCTTCACAGTGCTGACGACCGGGCACATGTGTGATATGGTGCCTGTATTCACATTACATTGCTATTTGACGTGCATCTACTGATCATACTTTTACTAAGTTTCAAACTTGAAATTGACTGAAGAGCTAGTTCATTGCAGTACAAACACGAATTGAATGTCTCCTTTTTACCCTTTACTTTGAAGTTAGTTATTGGTATTACCACATACTTGCCTTGTCATTTTACTTATGGTCTTGATCCTTTCTCTTAAAGAAGGGTCTTGAACAAATATGTGAGTTCTACTTTTCTTCTTCTTACCTATGCATTATGACCTACCAAAAGGTATTGTATAATGTGCTTATGCTGTACTCTAAAGCAAATTTTGTCCTTTTGGTAGAGATACATTTATCTTAAGAACTTCTAAGACCAGGGGGCTGGGGATTTAGCTCAGCGGCAAAAGCGCCTGCTTGGCAAGCGCAAGGCCATGAGTTCGGTTCCCGGTACCGGAGAAAACCCCCCCCCCCCAAAAAAAAAAAAAAAAAAGAACTTCTAAGACCTTTTCTAGTTTGTCTTTTTTGCATAGCTCTCTTGGTAAGTTCAAAATTTGCTTTTATCTAGGTTCTTCAATACAATGCTTAAGAATTTAAGAAGTATAGTAATTAAAAGTATAACCTCACAAATCAGGGTACTAGGGATCGTTTTCAGTTTTTATATTGATTAGGTTTGGACTATAAATTCATTAAACTTTGATTTCCTCATCTATAATAAAAGTATAATAATCTAGCTTAGTGTGTTGAGTAATAAATTAATTTTCACATATAGAAACACAACAAAGTATGGTTCTTAATAAGAATTCAATTTCCTATTATTTCCCTTACTTATTTTGTGTGCAGCTTTATAGGTAAGGTTTACTGAGGTTTATTAAAAGTGTCACCACTGGGATTTATAAAGAACCCAAACACTAACACAGAGAAGTATTAAGCATTAAGCCTCTTAACATGCATAATCTAGAAGTTAAGCCATAAATGATTGTTTAAAACTTTATAAATCCATTGATTATTATTAATTATCCTTTGTGCTATCAGAACATTATTTCCTTAACTTACAGATTTTTGTCCACTTAGGTGGAAATTTTCTGTAAATCATAAAACTATGTGACTCAAAAGGAAATCATGATATTTTATACTTTTCATTCTTAGAAGGGGTCTTGGATATGAGAAGTTCTCACTTTCTGAGTGAGAAGAAAATCCACTTATCCAAGATCCCACAATACTTTCAAGCTCACTAAAGTCCCAAGTTTGAGTAATAGCGGGATTAACTGGGTGGAGGAGAGTGTGCCCACCTGGATTATAAGACTATTCATTCAAAGGGCATATGTAAGTATGAAAATTTAGTAAGGAAGCAATATATAGAAATAGACAAAGTTAGACTGCTATTCAAAATAATGCTTATAAAGTAAAATATAAACCCAAAGGGAATAAGTTCATTCATATAACTGAATTTTACAGTAACTAACAAAAATCTTAAGAACTGATTATTCTTATCATTCAGGTCTGAGGTCACATGTCACTGCCTCAGAAGGTCTACCTTTACCTTCCTAGCTCAAGGGGGCTCACACCCTACTCTCTTTCCCCTGTAACTTCTTGATTTTCTTTATATTTTGTATAAGAAATTATGCTCTTCATTTACTTTTATTGTCTTGCTTTCTGTCTCTCTTACATTATCATGTAAATTCCATGTGGATATAGAGTATTTTGCATAATATTGTGTCCCTGTGTGCGAAGATCATGCCTGGCCATAACATTCTCTCAATAAAAATCCATTTGTTTGCTTGAATGAATACATAAAAGGCTTGCTAAGGGAGTTGATTTTATTTTGAGCGCATAATAAGAGCAGCTGAACGGGTTTGTGCAGTGGAGGAATAGGGTCTTATTTACATATTAGAAAGACACTGGCCAACACTGTGAGTATCCCATTTCCACGTGCAGATGAGAAATTAGAGTGACTTTGTGACTCACATTGAGAAGCCTCACAAAGGTCATTTGGGCATAGAAAGCCATGGGAATTGAAGAAATTGGGGGTAAGAAAAAGAAATAAAAAAGAAAAAGAGATAGAAGGAAGAGGAAGAGGAAAAGACAGAGCAAAAGAAAAGGTTAACAATTATGAGAATGAAATGTCTAGGAAAATTAACTGCAGACTAACAGATAAATCTCAACAAGGACAGACTTGGTGAGGCAGTGACCCGTAAGTGAATTTAAAGTATTTCCTGGCACAAATTTGGGTTAAGAAATACCCTATCTCTGGAGATCAACTGAGGGCTTTCTGTGTTGTTTTCGGAACTACTCTGCCATCTTTTCACCTAGTTTTAAATGAATTTTGTGCTGATCCATGCACTCAGTGATGGAGCAAGTTGGTGAACTCTAGGCGGGTGCTGTACCGCTGAGCTACATCCCCAACCCCAAGTTGGTGAACTCTAGTCCATGAAGGTCATACAGAAGCACCAAGCAAACTGCTTGAGGGGCTGGAGGTGGGGCTCTGATGACCCGAGCTGACTCTGCGCACTGCCGTGCAGTGATGGTGGCTGTTAACTGCAGCAAAAAATAGCAGAGTCTTTCGGAAGGCTCGATTAACGTCTACAATCCTAGGTAAGAAAAAGAAGAGGTCACATAATTAACTCTGAGTTAATGGGAGGAGAGCAGTGTCATGAATCACAGCAAACAGTCCATCATTTTAAAACTGCATATGAAACTGGGCTTTAGGATGCACTGTCTAACTTCCTTGGCAGAGGATTTACATCTTATTTGCTTTGCTTAAGCTAACGGTAGAATTAATTGTGTTCCTTTTGCATTTAAAAAATATTTGGTAGCAGGTGGATTGGAGGAAAGAGAGTGGGGGAAAAGGAAAGAAAAGGGATAGGGGAAGACAAACAGCCTAGAAGTACGTTGGTTGGCTGCAAAGTTCAGCTTACTGTAACGACTTGCACATATAACCTTTATGATGCAAAGCTCTTGGTGTATGTAAAAAATGAACTATAGGATAACTGATAAAATTGAAAGCATTGGGTCTAATAGAAGTATGTTAGATGAATGTTTGTTGAATGGACAAAAAGATTCTTTCCTCTCTATTTGATGTAAGGCCTGCTTATCTTTCAGTGTTAATTTTTATTGGGTACTGTGTTGGTAAGAATGCAAGGCCTCTTCCTTTTTTTCTTCCCCTCACTGCCCGAACCCCTAAAATAGAAAAATTTCAGCCGGGGCTTAATATAGTCATACTTTGGCACTGGACTGCTTTGAAACTCATTAAGGTCGTTACTCAACATATTTTGACATGAAAATTTTGCCCCTGTGCTTGGTACTCATTGTCCCTTTGGTACTGGATGCACAAGCACTTGGCGGTGTCCCTTGCCTTGTGACTCCCCACCTTCTCCAGCCAAATCACTTTGTTTAGAACTTGTCATTTTTGGCAGTCATGGTGCCTCCTGGTGACAATGCGACACCACTGCATTATTTACACACACTGGAACTTTAGTGACAATACCATTTTTGAAAATAATGTGTGATTGGCTTTTAGGTGTGTGTTTTTAAAAGGTTAGAGAATGAATTACTTTAGCCTGATGTCTCCCATCCTTGAAGTTGAACCCCTTTTGGTAGTTGCCAGTACAATATATGTATGTTTAAATTTCAGCTGATGAAACTTGAAGCCCAATCTCTGCTTGCCTTGCTGCTTCTGACAAGGGTCAAGACTGCTCTCAGTAGCCTGAGTAGAGGTGGATGCTACGGCCAATGCCGCAGGAGGAGCTCAGCCAGCGGGACACTCAACTCCTGTACCATTTGGGACCACTGACAAAATGATTCAGGTCTCAGAGGGTCTGTGGCCATCATCACCTGCCTCAGGTGGCGAGAAACTCAAAACCTTAATCTCTTCTCTGAGAGGATTTCCATTCTGTTTTCTACTGGATGTCAGCAGGACTAAGACATTAATGCCTGCTCATGTTTGCAACCAGATGGTGTGAATCTATAACTCCATGTAAATAGACAAATTTCCAAGAGAGTCTGTCTGCATGCCCACCATCACTCCACAATGCATCTGTTTTTAGATACTGCGTCTCTCATCTCTCACATTCACCTTTAGTAAGTACAGGGACTATGTCACATCATAGAGTACTACACAAACAGGGTGAAGGCACACAGGGAGCAATTCTGTGCAGACATCAATGAATCACCCCTGAGAGAGCCACACTGTTCCTAAAATTGCGATCTCCCAGTAGATATTGCCAAGTTCTCTGTTGAGAACTCTGTCATAGATTATTCTCATTGATTGCTTCCAAAATACAAACATAGTTCCAAACAAAAGCCAAAATTCAGGGGGCTCTGTGACATTGGCAGTGTCCATTTTGTCAGAGAATGCTGGTTTGTGTCCTTCGTTACTAATAAAACAAAGATTGCCTTTATACTGGTGATTGTGTTTGGCTGCATGTAACAGAAATATGACCTCAGTGTTTGAATGGAGTAGAGTTTTATTTTTCTTCTGCACTGAAATGTGGAGGTCAATAGGCTAGTGCCACAGAGAGGCTCCATGATGTCATCCAGAACCCAGGCTCCACCTACTTTTCTACTGTGACATCTCCAGTGCCTGATTTTCTTGCTTGTGCTGATAGATGGCTTTTTCTCCTCTAGGAATCATGTCTAATTCCAAGAAAAACAGGTGGTGAGGTGGGGACCATTAAGGACAAAGGGCAAAAGAGACCTGCTGGCTGAGTCTGTCCTTTTCTATCCAAAAAGCAATCATTTTCCTAAAATCTTGACTGAGTAGATTTCTATTTCCATGTCTTTGGTCGGTCATTCTATTGACTCTACTAGTAAGAAATGGAAGGGATGCTCCAAATGATCCACTGCAGAAGTTATTTTGAGCTTCTATTAAACAAACAGCGGGAGGGAGCTGTGGGTGGGGAGTGCCAGCCTTCTGGCTGGCTAGCTTCCTGCCTGCTGGCTCCCAGAGGGTGGGCCCCCAGTGCACGGGGAGCCTCGGGTGGGGAG
>NW_004955423.1:16285277-16313980 GCF_000276665.1 Chinchilla lanigera
AACGATAACCATTGATAATTTCCTAGCATTTTGTCTGTAATTTGCTAAGTGCCCCCTATTATTATGTTATCCTTCTTTTATTCTTTAAAATAAAATAAAAAAATAAACAAACAGTGGGACTCTGACCACCTTTTGTTGGTACAGTGATGCTGTGAAGTGAGTTCTAGATCTCAAGCGCCTTGTTTAGCTTTCTTCCCTATGAGATTGAGAGCTCTGGGAGTGGTAGGAAGTCTATGGGCAGTGGAGAGTTTTTATTTTTCTCTCTCAAGTTTTTCCCAAGCATCTAATGCATTGTATTTAGTAAGATCTCAGAAGAACACATTTAGTGAAGATGGAATGTGTATGTCTGTAGATCTGGGATTTGGTAGCATCACTGATTGGCTGTAAGATCTTGAGCATGTGATGTGTGACCTTTGCATGTCTGCTTTTTTCCTGTGTCTGAAAAGGTGACTTTATATGTGCAGATGTGTCTCCTGAGGCTGTAGAGAAGGTCAAGAGAGATAACATATGATAAATATTTCTTGCGTGGTGTAGGTATTTACAATTTGCAGGGTGATTTCAGTTCTGCTGCTCCTCTTGATTTTTTTGTCCTTTAAATCAGCCAGCGCCATGCCTGATCTGTGGTGGAGTGACACCAGGCTCACTAAACCCACTAACTCATCTAAGCTATCCCACATTATAAGTGGCAAAGCTTGAAACTTAGGCTTGAAAATAAAATAGTGTGTAATAAGCCTTCCTTATTTATGACATGCTATTTTTCACCCCCCCCCCCAAAAGGATTTAAGGGCATGAGGAATCATTATTACTTTAATCTGGCTACTCTGAGAAGCACATACATGCAGTAGTTTACAGATAGCTCAAAAGATAAAGTATCATTTGGCCCCTTGAGGGAAAGTGGAAAGTCCCCGTGAAGGGATTTTAAGACTATACGGGAACCAAGAATATAGAAAAAAAAGAGTTAAACACCAAAAGTATTTGCCAAAGTATTGTTAAATAGTGACTTTAAAACTCTTAAGATGGGTTAATAAGATCACCTCCTCCAGGGATTTTCAAGTTTACAATAGATTCTCATCTCTCAGAGGTAGTTTAGGTGCAGCACAGTGTGACTAGACCACGTGTCTGTCTCCCTAAATGTGCCTTCGAGCCTTGTAATCTCCTCCCCTCTCCGAATTCATTATCACTTCCGCTTATTTACTTCAAAATAACAGCTGACACTTTACAATTTACAAGTGCTTTCACACATAGCCTCTCATTTAATTCTCACAGCAACCTTCTAATATATTATGCATATTCGTCAACACGGAACAACAACAGGAAAACGTGTACCAAGCTCTGAATCTAAATCGGATGCTCTTTTATTAGACAGCTCATCTGCCTCCTGCTCCTCGGTGGTCAGGCTGAGGCTGGAGACCTAGCGAGTTCATTGTCTTGCAGTTTCAGACCCCTGCTCCAGGCGACACCACATTTTACTGGGTTTTTTTTTCGTTGTTGTTGTTGTTGAGTCAGAGACCTAGGACTCAAATTACACAATTTACTTTTTCTTTTCCACCTCTGCTGAAGCATCGTGTCCTGCTGGTTTTAGTTTTTAAATAAATTTAAGCGAATTCCTTCGTCTTCATCTCCCAGCACTTTTTCCGTTTAAATTCTCTCCCACATTTTATCTGAATTACTAAAGTCATTTGCTTTCTAGATTTTTCTCCCTTCAGCATTCTGTCCTCTACTCCAACCTGGGACCAGAGTGAAGAGTTCAAAGCCAGCAATAAAGTAGTGAAATTACAGTGGAGATCACTGGCCTAGCAGGATATGGTGGTGCATACCTGTAGTCCCAGCATTCAAGAGGCTGAGGTAAGACAATTATTGTGAGTTTGAGGCCAGCCTGGGCTACATAGCAAGACCATGTTTCAAAAATTTAAAAAGAAAAAAAAAAAACCCCGGACTAAAATTCTTCTTCAATCTCTGTCTCCCACAGTGGTGCTTCCTAGAATTTAGCTACTTTGGATCACTTCGCATTGTTGTCAGTCTTATACCACTGAAAATGATATTCAGTGTCTTGCTGAAAATAATACATCAATATCCATAGGTATTTGGTATAGGAGAATCCATATAATAAATTCATATTTTCCCTACCCTTTGCTTCCCTTCCCTTCTCTTCCTTTCATTCCAAGGTATGCAGTACTGGGGATTAACCCAGGATCTTGTTAACCCAGATCTGATCTACATTCCCAGCTCTTGTTAATTTTATTTTTTGGGAGAGAGGGTATCATTAAATCACTAAATTGTCCAGGCTGAGATCGAACGCCTAATCCTCGTTCCTCGGGCTCTGGCTCCCAGCATACCTGGATCATGTTTGCTTTGAAAATTTCCAGAGAATTTCCAAAGAATTGTGAGAGAAGTTTCAGCTGGTTTAAGATTTTCAGCATTCCTATCAGAGCACTGTGGATGAAATTCATGGGTCCAGATAGGATACAACACCAGACCAATAGCTCTTTGAGTCCATCCAAGGCAATAAAGTTGATGAAATCATCAGCTGGATGCACTGTTTCCACCCAGTATACATTAAAATTATGCATAACTATTAATATAAAAATGTTGTATGTTAGCTAAAATCACTTCCCCTCTACCAATGATAAATATAGCATAATTCTGGCAAACTCTTGGTATTACACGAATGACTTTGTGAGTTGGTCTTTATTTTGCTGGATAATTTCACCTGTAGGGTGTTTGTAGTTTTTCTATATGAATTATGACTCTAGGCAGGACACTTCTGAGCTTGGAGGGAGGTGCTATTGAGCACCCCCTACTGAAACAACAGCTATAAAACTGTACCATGGTGGGAAATCCTGGCATCCAGTTTCCCTATTTATCTGCTTTCTCCTCGATAATCACTTTTAGGACCTGAGCAATACTTAAATTTTTTTTTGTTGTTTTTGTACCAGCCGTATAATTTCAAGCCTTTGAGTTTTAACATATCCCACTCTATCTGCTTAGAAAGCCTTTAGTAATCATCTTCTGATACCTGACCCTATGCACTCACTTATTCAGGAAAGCTTTGTAGATCTAGACTTACAAATGACTCTTCCCCATGTTTCTTGAGAATTCTAAAAATATATTTTTCTTATTTTTAATTGAGGTGCCCTTCAAAACAGGTACTATGTCTGATTTCGTTTTAGCTACTATGCTATGTGATCCAGCAATCCCACTTCTAGATATTTATCCTAAAGAAGTGAAATCAGGATCTCCAAGAGATATTAGCTGTTCTGTATTCATTGTAGCACTGTTCGCAATACTTGAGATGTGCAAAAAACTAAATGATCATCGATGGATGAATGGAATAGGAGTTGAGGAATTCTATTATTCTTATATAGGAATTTAAAAGAATACTGTTCAGCCTTGTAAAATAAGAACTTCTGTAATATGTGACACTATGAATGAAACTTAGGTCTTTTTCATTTGGTCATATGACCTACCAGTTTAAAGAGGATATTAAGTGAAATCTATGCACAGAGAGATAAATAACTCATAATGTCACTTATGTAAGATATTCAGATAGTTGAATTCATAGAACTCAAATGCAGCAGTGATTGCTAAGTTTTGAGGGAAGAGGGGTATAGGGAGTTAGTATTTGGCAGGCATAAACTTTCAGTAAAGCAAGATAAATAAACTTAGAGATCTGCTGTAAAACATTGTACCTATAGTCAACAATAATATATTGAATATTCAAAATTTATTACAGATATCTATCTTATGTTGAATGTTCTTACCATAATAAATCAAATAAGATGAAATGAATTGTCAGAAGAAATTCTGAGTTAATTATGCTGAGTGTTTACTATCTGATGAAAAGGGGGATCAGAAGAAAAAATGACATTCAGTTAAAAAGAATACAGAAGAATGAATTCATTGATAAGTAAAACGTGAGTTTCAGAAAAAGACAATGTGTAGAAGTGGTAAAGACTGAGTATCTTTTGCTGAATCAGTAGTGAACCTTGGATTCTTAAAGCCTCTTGGTTTGAACCAATCATCAAAAAAAGAATTTGTTAAACTCTGAAGTAGCATGGCCCAGAGGTAATGAATTAAGAAAGCACTCAATATAGAACCATAAGCAGTATATATTTCCTAACTTGTGAAAATGAAGCTCTTAAAAACATTTTTTCTCCCAAAATATAGCATGAAGATTATCGGCTGCATGTATTCTATTTGGAACACTTGATATCACATTTTCTATGTATTTGAAAAAGCATGTTTTAAATCCCTTTGGATTTCTTCTCCTGTCCCATGGACAGTCTGATTAATCAATGAGTAATTAATTGATCAGCCAGTATTGCATGCTTATTACATACCAGGCATATTTCTATGCTCTTATTATGTGTTAGATGAGGTAATATGTATTAGGAATAAAATGATGATAAAGTAATTGTCCCTGGGCTCACATGGTTCAGACAAAGTTTTAATTATAAGAACTCCATCAGTGTGGCCGGCAGGCCCTGAACAACTCAAGATTCTAGGGAGCATAGGCAAGTACAGCCCATGGATCCCCTGAAGGTGGGGATACTATGTCAGCAAAGCTGTCTTGTTTCATGGAACTTTGTTTTTAATGGAAACCATAAGCAGTATGAGTGAAATTATTATTTAATGAGGAATTTCCCAGCACCAGAGAAAGGCTTTTTCTTTGGGTCCTTCACCTGCTAGTTTGGTGAGTTTCGGGCTGTGTGAGGCACATCTTTAGGAGCCCAGCTCTGTCTCTCTGCAACACGTCAACTTCCACTTCTTCAACTTCTATGCCTGGATATAGAGAGCAGGTTTCCAGAGAGAGAGAAAGAGGATTGTTTTGTTAGATGGTCTCTGCAACACTAGAGAAAAGCACAGGTGGGAACCAATGGAATGGAAGAAATCTCAGTTTAAGAGGCAACCAGAAGTTGGGTATGGTGGCACACACCTGTGATCCCAGGTGTGTGAAGCCAGAAGGTGAAGGTGAAGCAGGAAGATCACAAGTTCAAGCCCAGCATGGGAAACGTAGATCATGTCAGAGGGCAAGAAAGAAAGAAAGAAAGAAAGAAAGAAAGAAAGAAAGAAAGAAAGAAAGAAAGAGAAAGAGAAAGAAAGAAAGAGAAAGAAAGAAAGAAAGAAAGAAAGAAAGAAAGAAAGAAAGAAAGAGAGAAAGAAAGAGAGAGAGAGAAAAAGAGGCTGGCTAGTGACATACCTTGCCTCTGGATTCAGTCCCTAACAGTGGAAAAAAAAAAAAAGACAAACAGAGGAAGGGAAAGATGCATTCTTGATTGTAAACAGCCTCAGATTTGGTGAGTAGTAGTAAGAGCTGGGAATTACAGGAGAAGGAAAATTAGGATATGACTTTTAGGAAGAAGTAATCTTTTTTCTGACTATTCGTAGAAATTGCTTTCTGCCCAATGTTTTATTTTTTCTTCAGGTTCTAAACAAAATAGACACTGTCAAACATGTTCTAGCACTGTCTAAACACTCTGGGGTCCAGGGTAACTACAAATACTGACTAGAAAGACAGTACAATTTTAGTCTGCACACTGCTCCAAGCAAATTCTGTCAATTGTTAGCTAATGATTTCCAACAATTCGCCAGTCATTTTTTGTCTTTACGAACATGTGTTGAAAAGTGACAGTTTAAAATTGTGGAGATTGCCAACATTTGGTACGGTGTCCTTGACCAACCTGGTGGCATGTACATCCTTGAAATATTAATTTAGCTATTCTAGTATTGGGTACTTAAACCTTGTCACATTATCACATACTGCAAAGGTCATGTCTGGGAAAATGGTACCAGTGGGAGATGATTAGTGAAAGAGTTGAAATCTGAGCTTTTTAAAAACAATTATAAACATCACTATGCTTATTCTGTACTTTGTCAGAAACTGTGTTAACCAACATGCTGCTGGATAGCTGTCCTGCCCTACCACAGAAATTTTTAAAAAGGTTATTTATATGGTAGCTATTAAATTAAAGTACTGCATAAGCATTTAGATGATTACAATGTTTGTGTACAAGTAGGTGCTTCCAAAGTGTTCAAAAGCTTTGCTCTAAGATGTAGCCATTTGAAATTTATTTTCTACATCTCCTTGTTTTGGAATCATACTACTGTATCTCTGTTCGTGCAATATCAAGTTGTGGACCATTTTTTCAATTTAATTTTATTGGTTTCACTTCAGCACGTACCTGTAGAGTATGCTTTATAGTCAGCACTGTTCTAGGTCTAAAAGATAAAGCACGAACTACACATTCTATATTCTTAATCTCATTGCGCTTTGATTTATTTGGGGTTCGCAGATGGGGAGAGGGAAGATTTGTTTTAATGACGTATTTTTAATGTCACTAAATATTACCATCATACAAATAGGCAGTTCGACTGGGGAGTATCCAGCAGAACAAGCATTCTGTAGAGTATTTGGAAAGGCTTCTCTGAGTTGATGTTCTTTGATCTAAAATCTAAACAGCGACATGAAGACAGTCAAACTAATATTTGATGGTCAGAGGACTCTAGACTGAGGGAACAACATGCGTAAAGACCTTGAAGCATGATGGAAAACAATGTATTCAAGGGACAGAAAAGAGGCTGGTGTGGCCAGAGTATATTAAGTGAGAGAAAGGGTGACGAGGTCAGCAGGAGATTAATCCTTCCCTGATACCCTTGTAATGGAATAGTAATATCTCTGTCTGAATGTGGAGGACAGAACTGGAGAGACAAAAAAGGAAACAGGAAAACAACTGAGAATGGATGAGTTAGTCTGAGCAAAGGCTAACTGAAGCTGTTGGTGCTGGTGATGATGAGAACAGGTTGGGTTGGCATATGCGTTGATAGTCAGGTCTACAGTACTTTCTGAAGGACTAAAGGAAGGATACGTTAAAAAGAAAAAATACAGATGATGATTTGGGGGGTTTTGCTTGAGCTTCTTACATGGTAGTGCCCCTTCCTGAAATAAAGGAACATGAAGAAAAAAAACAAGTTTGGGAGATAAAATTAAGAATTTTGTTTAAAACATACTCGGTTTGAGGTAGTTTTCAGTACATCCTAAAAGAGCAATCTCATGAGTAGTCATAGTTGTATCTCTGTAGCTAAAGACAGGATCAGAGTTGCAGGTGTAGATCTGGAAGTCATGGAGACAGGGAAGAAGGTGTATATGTGAGGGTCAGTAGATCAAGCATTCTTAAGTCAACCAATAAAATTGAATTGAGAAAATGACCCACAATTTAACATTGTACCAACAGAGATATAGTAGTGTGTCAAAGGGGAGTTGGGGTGGGAGGGCCAGAGAGCTGGAGGGTAGAAGGAGTACTCAGAGGATGGGATGTCTGAGTAGTGTTCGTAATTGGTAAAAATGATGCCTAAATTAGGACCATGACAGGGAGACATTGAAGCGGAAGGTGGAGAGTATTATGTTAGGGCATTGTGATCCTCCTTGGGAATCATAATGTTGCTTAGAATTACTGTAGGAACAGAGATGGAGATCAAGGCAGAGATTAAGATGTTACAACCACCATGACTGAGAAGCAAGGACCTGGGTGTTGCTGGATGACAGCAACCTGGAAAGATGGTAGGTACCAAGTTTTGAAATGGTCTTGGAGAAAAGATAGTTAGTCTGGAAGTAGAAAAGTGGTATAATCCGGGAACATTATACCCCTATGCTCAAGATATGGGCAAAGGAGTGTTACTAAGTGTTGGGAAAGTTACTAAGAAACAGCATTTGCAGAGGAAATCATTGTTACAACTGGAGCATGAAAGTCCTCTGAGAAACTTGTCTCTGGGCCCAGTCCCAGCGTTTCTGATCAGGAGATCTGGGGTCAGGCCTGAGAATTTACATTTCTGACAACTTCCCAGGTGAGACTGATGTTACTAATCCACAGACCAGCTGTGAGGAAGTGACACAGAGCAAGGAGTGTCAGAGAAGAAGTGAGTGCTGGGGAGATGGCTGATAACTGGATGTCAGAGGGTGGTGGCTTGGAAGTGTTGGGAGAACAGGAAGGGCTAGGTTATGGGATGGAGCGTGGAGAAACCAGTGGTATGAAGTGTGCTGAGATCAGTCCTCAAGTCCTCTGGAAAGAACATAACCAGTGAGAGCCTGGTATTTCTAGTTACAAGGCAGCTCTTACTTTCACCACCTGGAGAAGCCATGGTCCTGGAGGATAAAGGGACCCCACAGTGCTACCTCTGCCTCCAGGGCAATTTCCCAGAAGCACAGGTTGGGGAGAAGTAGAAGATGTGACCTGCGGGGAGGGCATTGTCTCTCCCTTGTGAAGAAGGGCTGCCTGAGCAGAGGGAAGCCTGGCTGGAAAGTGCCGGACAGCTAAGCACATGCAGATCCAGGTATCGGCTCACCTTGCGCCTGGAGTGGCTTAAAAACAGTTTAGGTCAAAAGATAATGAACGCCTGTTTTGCATAATTAATAGTGGTGGATACTGCCATGGAATGGCAGGCTTTGCCGATTAGTACCCTGGATAAGCAGCAAGGAGGGAGCATGACTCATTTTCAGACCCAGATGGAGCCTGGTGTCAAAGCCTTATAATCTGGCCTCTCTTGCACACTCACTCTCCTTCTCAATGAGTTCAGTTGGTGTTTTTGCTTTATTTCCAGGAAAGGCTTCTCTTTCTGGTGGCAGTCAACAGCCCCAACCGTACATCTTTCCCCTCAGAAAACCCAATGGAAAGAACCTTCTCTTTCCCAATAATCCTCCATAAATTGCAGCGATGCACCCATCCTTAAACCAATCACTGTAGTCGATGAGACACACATTTCCGTTTGACGTGGCTTGTCGTGTAACCTAGAAAAAGGAGGGCATGCACGAGGGTTTTCCATCAGACCCAACTGAGCCAGTGAAATAAAAGCAGAGAAAATTGGTTTGCTAAAGTTGTGTGTTATGATAAAAAAATAAGTTGCAATCACATTTGTTGAACAATAATGTTCATAAGTCATGGTGTGAAGTGTTTTATATGCAATATCTAACTTAATTTCCACAAAGCCTAGCGAGGACCTTAGTATTATTCCTTTTTTGCTCTGGCACTGAGAGGTTGAATCATTCTTTGGGCTGTGTGACTATGAGTGACAGGGAGGACCTGGAGGAAATAATGAGCTAGGAGCAAGGGCAGAGTGCACTGCAGGGACAGGATGTGGGGAAAGAACTCTGCTGGAAGAGCCCTATGAGAGATACCGGATGAGCTTGGAGAATAGTAGGTGAGCCAGGCTGAGGCATATTCTCAGTGTCATAGTGGGAGTGTAGACTGTGGAGTGTAGACGAAAAGCATGTCCTCCCGGGATGGGAAGAGAGTGTCAAAGACAAATCCCTCCCAACTCAAAGACTTCATATAAGCGATGATAGACATAATGTGGCCTTGCTGAGCTAAGCCATTGTTGTCATGATCCTTTACTCCCTCCGCAAACAAGTTAAAGCCGAAGTGGTGCAAACGTGCAGGAGAGAGAATTTGAATCGCATGTCCTTTTCGTACCTCGCTGACAAGTTTATGGAAGCAATCATACATTTCCCATCTGCTGTTCAGTTTCACTCCATGAATCTGGGTTGTTTTGTTTACAGACACACCCATCTCCCTCACGGGGTAAAATTGTGTCTAATGATGCTCAATTTAAGTAGGAAACATGTGATTATGATTCCAACCTCAGTCACAAGAAGGTTCATTCTGTTAGCTCACGCTACACTTTTACGCAGGTTGTGATAGGAGGAACTGACTCAGAACTTTCTGTAGCTGTGAAGCACAGACCCATGCACTGCTTTCTTCGCTCCTGTTCAGATGGAAACCATGGTGAAAGATACCCCAGGATCATAGTGCGCTGAGAGAGATTCTGGCTGAAGTGATGGATTCCCAGCTCCCCTTGAGAGGGGCCCCTCCTTTTCCTCTGTGTAGGCTTCTTTCTCCTTATTTGCTGTCAATTGATCATAACAGCTGCAATAAAATCCACTTCACCTTAATAAAAATGAACCAGAGAGACTCATTCTCTGTATTCCAACACCACTTGCACAAGTGCTGATTATTGATCTGAAAACAGGGTATGCTTTAGTCTGGTCATGTTTAGCTTCATTTTCCCCCCTCAGGTTTCAGGAATAGCCACTGTTGCCTACTCCGGATTTGTCCTAGCAGAACGATATGATAGCAGACAGGCCAGAAAATCTCTCCTGGGTCAACAATTCATCATAATGAAAATTGCAGGGACCCAAGTGTGTTTGTCGAACGGTTAACAATTCATGCTTTTCTCCCCAGTATATCATATGCATCGGGCTGGCTGACTCTCATCATTAAATTCAATGTCTTCAGTATGGCTGCTAATTATGGTATTGAACAATTGATTTTGCATAACCATAGAACCAAAGCTGATTTGGCTGTCATCAAGAAAGGGAAAATGACAGCAGTTGCAGCTGGGTACCAAGGCCCCCAATAGAACTGTTACGGAAGCCAAAACACAAAAGCATCTAATTCATCTTCCACTTGAGCTGTTTTGCCAGTTCCTCATTGTGAAGTGAGAAGTAGATATCTTGGGAAAGACAACAAAATGACATCAGGGCCACGGCAACCCTTGCTTTTATTCTGTGACTTCCATCTTCTTCAAATCACAAAGCTTACCGGCTGACGAGGTCATTTTGCCAAGGGCACAGAGCTCAGAGCTGTTCCAAGGTAGGTACATCAAGCTGTGCGTTCTGCCTCTTATTTTATTGTGGAAAATAAACCCTGTAATATTCCATTCTATTCAATAGAAGTTTATTGAGTGCCTGTGTGCTTCAAGAGCTCTGTTAGGGCTGTGGGTTGATGTGATTTGTACACACCTTGTTTCTGTTTGTGATTCAAAGTACCACTAGGATGTTTCCTGGGGTAGGCATTTCACTGTCAGCTAGATTCCTGCTCCACTCCATGGCTGTCATAGTGTGCTATTGTGTCATTTATGCTCTCACACAAGCACTGGACTAAGGGAAGCTACTGAATGGTTGAAATTCCAGGAGTCATAGCTTTCAAGTTGGGAGGTATTATTGGGGTATGCAGAGGTGGGCTAGTAATCATTTTGTACTCCTTTTTGGAGGGTGGGGTATAGCTCATTGACAGAACTTGCACCTAGAATGTACGATACCCTGGGTTTCATCTGCAGCACCACAGCTAGAGAGAAAGAGAGACAGAGAGAGAGACAGAGAGAAGAGAGAGACAGAGAGAAAGACAGAGAGAGAGAGAGAGAGAGAGAGAGAGGGAGAGAGAGAGGAAAGAGAAATATTAAGGTGTAAAATCTGGTTTGGTAATGCATTGGTAATGTTTGGTGATGGTGGTTATTCTTGGTTGTCAATTTCACTGGATGAAGAAATGCCTAGGCAATTAGTGAACACACTTCTGTGTGTGTCTGTGAGGTATTTTCAGAGATAATTGCTATGTGGGAGAACAGACTGAGAGGGAGACCCACCCTGAATGTAAGCGGCACCATCCAGTAGGCTGGGAGCTACATGGAATAAAAGCAGAAGGAGGATGTTGAAGCCTGCCAGCCCATGTTGCCCCCGGCTGTCATGACATAACTTTCCTCTTCCAGAACTTGCTGCCTCACCACAGGCCTAAAAGCCATCGTACCAGCTGACCATGGACTGCGACCTTCAAAACCATGAGCTAAAATAAACTTTTCCTTCTTTATTACTGTAAGTTTTTTCCCTTGTGACAGAAAGCTAAGACACATGGTAATTGAAGAACATTTAGACATTAGACATTAAACAGAAGAAAGAGATGTGTTCATAATTGTCTAAACATAACCACTGCACTATTTTGTTACTTTTTATCCTCTGTACATACGCATTTGCCCCCCCAAAGGCACACAACATACACAGTTACGCTTATAGATGTATACTATTTTTATAGGCTATATTTTTTTCTGACTAGAAAGATATCATGAGTATGTGGTCATCTATTTTACATATCAAGCATCCAGTGTGTGCCTGGGACTTTTCCAAGGATAGCAAATTGTGAACCAAGGGGCAAATTCCAGATTTTACTGAGGCACTTGTATTAGTGGGGGTGTAAAGAGAATAGAAAACAAAGACATAAACAGATGTCATAATTGGAACTTGAGAAATGCTTTTATTTGGATGGACAGAGGGGAGTTCTGTCAGAAAATGAATCAAATGGAGGGATGAGTGACAGAATAAACCAGGCTTGGAAAGGTTTGAAGAAGAGCTTGCCTGGCAGAGAGGGACCAGCTAACGCAAACACTGGAGAAGGGATGAGCTCGGTGGGTTGCGGGAACAGAGACATCCTGGAGTGGGTGGAGCAGGGGAGGAGGGAGGAGAGTGTGGGAAGAGGGAAGAGGGGTGGATGTCACTGAAGAGTTCACTGAAGTGGTCCTTGGGAAAGATGGTAACCATTTGAACCAGAGCATTCAACCCTTTACCCTACAAAAAGTTTATTCATATTATCAAGGGGTATTAACTTATTCCAAAGGTATCTAATGTGTGGAAAAAATGTGGCCACAGGTTCTTGTGAAGAAGAGAATCCATATGAGCTTTGGAGATATATACATATATATATATATATTTTAATCAAAAATGAGATAACTCCACTATCCACTAGCAAGTCTGATGCTAGAAAGAAAGAGTGAGACATGAAAAAGACAATGTGAAGAGAAAATAAGGTAGGAAAAGAGAAGGGAGAGCGAAAAATAAAAAACAGATATCAAATAATTTGTAGTATATGCTAATGCCATTTAAAATTTCTACTCAGTATCTCCCATAACAAAAATAATTTGTATCCTGTAGCATCGTATCATTAGTAAAAATTATCTAATTATTAGGAATTTGTGAAAAAGTACAAGATCCAGCGTTATATTCATGGATGTAAGGGTTATTATGTCTGAACTATGCGGGAACCTTATTAAAATATGAGAATAAGCAGCACAGGGTCTCAGGCAGGAGAAGTTACACAGAATAATAAGATGTCATCTCAAAAATCACTTTTTGGGTAATTACATAGGAAGAATTGACCCAGGCTCTCTTATATGCACTTAACTCTTAATTGAAGCCAATTACAAGTAGAAAATTTGACTTTCATGCCTTCTTATAGTTTACTTTTACACTCCTTCTTCTGATTACTCCCTTTATCTGGCCTCATATTATTGGGTAGTATCCCTCTCTACAGTGATGAGACAGAGAGGAAATATATATATTTGAGAAAGTCAGAAACCAAGTGACTACATTTTTTACTCAGACAATTGCCTTCTAGGTGGGAAATATATAGAAATCTTGTTTTGCCCAAAATATCTAGGCAGTAACTGAATGTATTTATGGAATAAATTCTGAATGTTAAGCGAGAGTAGGAGTTGTGGAAATGTAGATACAACTTGAATACTGGGTCTGACATCTGCCCTGTTAACTTATCGATTTATGCAGGTGCCTCAGTTTTGTCATCTGCAAGATGGAGGTGCGGTTACCAATCTTGCAGTTGCCAATCTTATAAAGATATCATCATTGTGAAAAGTGCCTTTACCTAAAAAACCTTCATTTTTTTTTCTCTCCATTGTTTTTACTGATTGGTCTACACAACCAGTCTCACACTTTCCCCCTGAAACCTATCTCTATGCAGACGTAGTTACATGTGTGGAGACCAAAATGCTTCCTAGCTTCTCTCTCTGTTGTTGTCTGTCCACATGTCCACAAAATCCTGCTGCCACTGTGTGGATGAAGCACTGCAATTTCATGCGGTGTCTTGGCCAGTTTGGGTCTGTCACCTGGTTAAGGGTCATGTAGTATGTAAATAAAGACATCTCCTAAAATATTTTTAATCCTTCATCTTGATGGATGCGTCTGTGTTTCACATCTGTCCTTTGAGAAAGGAGAGAGAAGCGAATAGCTCCTCCAGGTGACAGGTAATTATACACCAAGAGCTACGTTAGCACCAAGTGCTATGCTGAGACGTCTTGCTAAAGTAGGCGTGCAAAATCTCACCCGTCCACCTCATGGTGTTAAGAGAAGATAGCACACTTTTAATTACAATTAAATACTACATGATCAAGGAAACAGAAAGCTCTTGCTGACTCAGCCAGTTTCAAAATTGCCTAGAAATGGAGTCAGCAGGAGATGTCGTAGATTAACCACCAAGATTCTAGAAGCCATTGGCTAATTTCTGGAGTTGTGAACAAGTAGATTCTGAAAGTTTTTGTCAGCTTTTCTTGCTGTTGCTTTTAGGAAAGGGTGGAACTTGAATTTTCTCAACCTGTTGTTTTGCTGAGGTCAATCCTCTAATTGATTTTTCTCCTGAAAAAAGATTGTATTTCCCCAGTTCTTTGTAAGCCTCATGGTTTCTTATTAGAAGTAGGCATTATGAATTTTATAATGTCACGTGATGGACTTTGCTATATTTCCTTAAGTATTGTTGGACTTTGTTCTGGGATATAGTAAAATTACGTGGCATTAAGTTTCCAGTTTTGTGACTTTAGGTCCAGCACAGTCTTTAATTGGGGTAACTGTCTTACTGAGTATCCAGTGCCCTATGTCTTGGTGCCCGCCTAATCTGGTTGGAATGTAACTATTCCTAGTCCTCCTTTCTAGTGCTGATTTAGAAGAAATTTCTCTCATGTATTTGCATTTTTGTACTCAGACAAAGATTTGAGGAATCCTCTGTAGATCCTTCAACCTGTATCTTCATGTAGCTCTCTTGTCTCTGCTATTCCTCTCCACAAATTCTTGCCGTTTGAATTATGAAGTATATCTCTGAATTCTAAAATATGTACCCCTTAACTCAGCAAAGCTGGTGAGATATTGGCTTCTCCTTCCTTAAACTGAGGCCTGAAAACTCCTCCCAAGAAAATACTGGGAAAATCATAAGATTCTTTAAAAAACAAAGAAACAAAAAAAGCAACTCTTTGAGCCAGAAGTAACCTTCACTGACAATTGGCCAATGGCTGAAAACCAAGGTTTTATGTATTTTGTATTCTGTCCGGTTTTTCAGTTATGTGAATTAAGATTGCTATTTCAGTCTCTGATACTCACTCATGGCTTCCCAACACCTTCATTAACATAGAAGTAGACAGCCCTAGTTTTACTGACTCTTTGGCCAACGCTTTTTCTAGTATCTCATGCCTTCCTTCTGCTTGGGTCTATTTTAATTTTGATGAAGTATATTCTGTCAGAAGTGGTGGTGGAGAGGTAAGCTTTCCAAATCTTTGCATGTCTAAAACTATCCCGTCTTGCCTCTCTTTGTTGCCTTGGCAAACCAATCTCTGTTCGAAATAGATACACCTTGAAAACATCACTCTATTGTTTTCAAGAATCTAGTGTTTCACATAAGATTTCTAATAGCAGTTTGCTGACAGTCTGCTTTTACCTCTTTAGGGGCATTGAGAATTTTCTGTTTTTCTTGGAACCCAGAAAGACATGTGGTCTATGAAGCAAAGCACAATTGTTTTGATGGGAGAAGGATGGAGAAATATATTTTTAAAAACTAGCATTATGGAAAGAAGAACCGTAGAGAACAGTTTTTCCCCCCATGGATCTTTTGAATTCTTGCTTACACATAGGTTTTCTCTGATGCCTTAGGCCTGCCTTGGTCCTTATTATTTCCACTTACACTCTCTTTATTATTTTGAATTTCCTTCTCCAACCTGATAAAGCCCCTTCCCTACTTTTGTAGGTCATCCAGGCTTTGGAACTAAGCCTATGTCACTTGTTTAGTAAATACTCATTTCTATTGTACTTAGAAACATAGGCAAAGGTTTTATTCTCCTTATAAAAATTACAGCTGTCAGACAGCTAAGTATAACTTAAAGGTTTTCACAGCTCCATTTACAAATGTTCTGAAATTAGCTATCAGCTTTACAGTTAGGTCTCAAAGAAAAATGTTTCAGGTAGAAATCCCAGGTCTAAAATGTGAATGACATATACTTACTGGCAAATGTTATAGCCTATAAAAATTAATTTGAGGCTTAAACAGACACAAAAGAATGATATTAGAGGGTGATAATGTATCAAAGAGAGCATTACAATGCCCATTTTCATTTTGTGAATCGTTCTCAAATTATGTAATGCCATCAAAACTACAGCCTTCATTCCGAAGGCCACAGCCATTGATTAAGAGCAGTTAAAATGGCTTTGTGTGCGCGTGTGTGTGTGAACCTTGTCTGTCTGCTGTGGTATAGCGTAAGGAGTGGCTATTCCTTTCCTAAATATTCTACAGAAAAGAAAATAAAAGTTAAAGATATTCTGGAGTGGAACCTCTTTTTAGGAATCTTGTTTCTGAAATGCAAGCTTCAACATCATTCTACTGCAGTGCACTCCGACAGATGTTTGATCTGACACATGGGGGGTGAGAAAAGGATAAGGCATCTTCTCTGGGAAATTTAACTTTGTGAACAATGAGTCATTCACATAAATGCTTTGATCAACAGTATTGGTTGCTGCTCCTCCCTATGGCTACAGCATAAATGATTTTGGAGCAACTAGGAGCCACTAGGACTGAAAAGAGTTTATTAGGGATTCTGTTTTCCTAGAGGTTTTGAGCAAGTCACAGAATTCACCTGTACATTCAAGGAGGTAAAAAGTAAAAAATACAAAAGGAGATTAGGAAAGTAAAATAGAAGATAACATAGAAGAATATACATTTAGGGATTAAATTTAGAAAACAATGTAAAATTGCCTCCACATTTTTGATACATCAAACATAGCTTCTCTTAGTTTCTCTTATCTGATAAATGTGTTGGTGTCTGGGTTTCATCAGCAGGTATGTGTTTAGGCTGTTGTGCGTGGGCCTAGGCTACAGGGGGTCAATGCTGCCAGAAAGCTGGGTGTACACAGCTGCCATTGGATCAAAGACGTCCCGGGCTGTGCTTACTTAGTGCACCAACCTGTCGACTCTGGTCTTGGTTTCTTCATATCCAAACTGTTGTGCTGTCAGTTCTGTTCAGCTGGAGGAGAAACTTTGGATAGGTCAGATACAGGGAAGTTTTATTTGCCAAAAAAGGGGCAAAAACAGGGTCAAGAACTTCTACCTTGGGAGAAAGAATTTAAGACAGCAGAGATGATTAATTCCACAAATGGCAGCAGGGCACATTTAAATTGTCACTTTCCAACAGTGCCAATTTTTAATCAATTGTAAACACTACAGACCCCTTGAAAGCAATATGGTGACACAAAACAAGAAATGTAGAGATGTGCCTCACCCTTAACCCAGGAATGTTGCCCTGGGGAATGTATTCTAAGGAAGTAATTCCACAGATGTAGAAAATCCATATGCAGGAAGATACTCATTATGGTAGTTTTATAATAAAGACTACAAAAAAATTCCTCTCTGAGAAACAAAATATGTATAAAGCAGTTGTGAGATTGTTTAGTAAATTATGAAACATTTAGTCTATGGAGTATTATTCAGCCATTAAAATTATAATTATGAAGACCATGAAAGATAAGGAAAAATGTTTATACTCTGATGTTAAAGGAAACAGTGGAATTGAGATATTATGTACATTATGATTGCATCTGGCTCAGAATGTGCACGTGAGTGGAAAGAAAATGTGCAAAACTGTATATAGTTTTGTGAGTTTGGAAAGCCTGTGGATGATTTTTCTTCTTTTGCAAAATTGTGTTTAGTAAATGTTAAATACATTTTTAATAAAATGCAGTGGAAACAGAACTGGTCAAGGGAGATAAAAATAGTAAAGGATAAGGTAAAGAGGATATATGTAGAAATGCTATCTGAGGTTAGTGGAAATTTTATTGCTTTGGCTTGGTTTTGAGGTCATTATATGTGTAATATAAATTACCTTTTATCATTAAAATGGTTACATGGGTTATGTGACTCCAATGGAGATATTTTAAGCCTGAGGACTAACTTACCATTTTTTTAAACATCTCCATCAATTACAGAGATGGAGTGTCAAAGCCACTAAGTTACTGGGTAGCACAGAATTGCTGTCTCCTTTTTCCCATTCTGTAGTTCCCAACCATGTCCATGCGCATGAAAACTTTCTTCCATATGTTTAATATAAATAGTTAAAATACATAATATATAGGGATTCTTATGTTTGAATGCATGTCTGTGTGTATTTGTTCCCCTTTCCAAATTTATGGAGTTTTACACATAGAGAATAATATATAAAACATATCAACATGGTCTAATAGTTACCATGTGAAGCCTTGTACAGCTACCACCTGGCTGGAAACTGGAATATTGTCTTCACCTTAGACGCTCTCAGTCATGACCCTCTCTCTTCCACTTAGAGCAACCAAGACTATGGAGTCCTTCTGAGCTTTGGGGGGCTAGTCCCTCCCTAGTGTTGTCTGCTATTCCTCATGAGTCCTGTGTACACTGAATTACACTAATTATTATTCTTGGTTTTATGGTACTCTGTCATAATTGTTCTACACATAGTCCTCTATTTTCACCGAATTTCATAATGATATGACAAAACTTATGAATTTATTGCCTAACCCAAGAACTCAGGCATCATCACTAACTTACAGCTTTCTGTACAGTCCTCACTTACCCTATTCCACTGCCTGCTCTGCAGGAGTAATCCTGAGTTGTATATTCTTTCCTCCTGCTTTTTTGAAGTAGTTTTACCAACTATGTATACGTTTCTTTAGGCAATATATGTTTAATTTTGCCTGGTTTTGAATTTACATGGATGCAATTATGCCACATGTATTCCTTAGCAACTTGATTTGTTTCATTGAAATTATGTTTTTAAGCTTCAATCATATTGATGTGTATATCTATAGTTTATTTACTCTCACCTCTAAGTAGTATTTGATTATAAATACACAACTTATTTATTCAATTTCACGTTGATTGGCATTTGTGTATCTAGTTTTGAGAATTATGAGCAACGCTGTTTTGAAGAATTTTCAACATGTTTTGAAGAATTTCAACATGTCTGAATACACAAATATAGGAGTTTCCTAGGTTACACTCTGGAGGAACAGCAAATACACATTTTAGCAGGGTTTAGAAATCAATTTTTAATCGAAGTTGAGGCCAAACATAAATGCCATCAGAATATAATCAATGCTATTATAAAATCTGAAACTTATATAACAATATCATTACCATATTCAAAAAATGGTCACATTTTACACATTTGGAATGGCATACATTTCTAAGTGCTATTGCTTAATATTAATTCTGTTGGTGACACTGCTCACAATATTGCATCTTTACAATGGACAGTGACTTTGGATTGGGTGCCATTTTCTGCAGTCCGCTGGTACCCTAGGGAGTATATTACACTCTCTGTGAGGAGTATAGTGTCATTCGGTATCATGCTTTCCTCTCTTAATAACGGTAATAGGCTACTGTAAAGATGAAGCGTCCTTCAGCTCTTGGCCTTAAAAATTTGGCCTAGTGATGGTGCCATTTCATTGAAACAAGCTAAAACTTTTGGGTCTTGCTTGAAGAAGATTACATTTGTTTTTAGAAGTAGTCTTGAAGCTGACACCCTCACTTGTATATTTTAAATCTCCAATATTTTGCCTTTAATTTTTTCTACACCAACCAAATTGGATTTAGAAATGTAAACTTTAGGTATAGGAATGAGGCAATGCAACAAAGTGATTAGCATTCAAAATGAAAAAGAAGTTAAATGGAAATTTTCATCTACATCTCAGCTTTCACTGCATGCACAATAATTTCAGATTCTTTACTGGAGTGAAATGATGAGAGAATGATTTTTCAGCAGGTGTCAGGTAAGAAATACTTGCTTTCACGAGACGCATAGTTTGGTTGCTTCTGCAGTAGCTTCTAAGAATAAATTATTTCACTCTGTTACTAACACATCTTGCTTTATTGACATCGTTTCTTGCAATGTGTGGTACTAAAGCTTTTATTGTTATTTCTTTTATTGACATATAGTAACCACTTTCCTGATATTTTGAAAAAAACATCTTGTGATGCCAGGCATGGTGGTGAATGTCTGTAATCCCCAGCACCTTGGGAGGCTGAAGCAGCAGGCTTACAATTCCAGCAACCTGGGAGCCTAGGCAGTTTAGTGATTAAATGAGGCTCCACCTCAAAATAAATAAAAATAAAAATGGGCTGGGAGATTAGCTAAGTGCAAAGGTCCTAGTTCAGTCTCCAGTATTGAAAATAAAACAAAATAAAACAAAGCCAAACAAAAGGCTGTCTTTCATCAGGACAATTCAAATCTGTCTCAAAATCTCTTTCATGTAATAAAGATCAGTGTTGGGGAAAGAATAACCGAAGTGGTTCAGTATCATCGTTTATGTCCAGTAATTCTGTAATATCACATTTGAAAACTAAATATACCTCTGTAGGATGGGAACAAAATGTCACCCATGCATACTTTCTAAAGAAGTCCTGGTTTAAGCTGTACAGTTTCATCATTAATGACAATTACATCACATTCTTGTCAGCTAGTTTTTCCTGGAATAAGGCACTATAACACCGTATCCAACAGTCACAAAAAACACATTTGTTAAGGTTTGGATTTTAAATGTTCCTAAAACTTGTGTTTTGGTTTCAAGCATAGGCTCTTGTGAGGTGATTGGCCCATGAAGGTTCTCACTTCATCAATGGATTAATCTGCAGTGGTGGTGAATCTTTTAGATCCTCAAGTGATACATAGAATCTGCTGCAGCATGCATGCCATATGTTCACCACCCCAGGATTAATGCACTGATAGATTCACAATTTGATGGCCTTGTTGAAAGATGATAGAAATTTAGAAGAAGGTAAGGCTTCTACAGTGGGTCATGGGAGTGTGATTTTTGTGACTGTCTTGTCCCTGGCTCCTCCCTCTGTGGCACTTTTGTCTCTCTCTGATTTCTAGTTGCCATGAAGTGAGAGGTCCTGCTTTACCATTCCTGCCACCATAATTTTGAAGCTCACTATGGGCCCATAACAATGGAGACAGTTGACTATGGGCTGAAATCTTTGAAACCATGAGCTAAAATAAACTTTTCCCTTTGTGGCAGCTTAGTATGGTGTATTAACTTCATTGGTCTTGGGAGTACACTAACCCTGAGGGGAGTACACTAATGGATCTATCTGGGTGATTCACAAAGGCATTAACCACATTAGCCATGCTGGTTTTACTGGCATGCAGAATGCAGAATTCACCAAGATTTCAAAGGAAGACATGGCAGGCCAGACAAGGAGCACCTGAAAGGGTGCTGCATGAAGCTGTAGGAAAGAGGCCAAAGTTGTGGAGGAGACTCCAAGAAGTTAGAGATTCCAGGAACATGGGATGTCCACCAAGGAGAGCTGTAAGCTGTGAGTGGAGCCAACCCAAGAGAGAGGCCATGTGGGCTGCAACTAGCAAGATCATAGGGGTAGGGCTGCCCAAGACCTTTGGGACTCAAATTTTACTGCTGTATGCCCCAGACTGATATGGAGCTACAGGACTTAATATTTGCTCTGCTGGGTATTGAACAGATTCTTTTCTGTCCTTGCATTTCACTCTCTTGGAATGGGAATATTTACCCTGGGCCATTATTCCTTGGGATTATATAATCTGCTTTTTATTTTTACAAAAGGTCATAGTTAAGAGTTTTCAAGTCTCAAAAGAGACTGGGATATGAACTTTTGAAAAATGCTGGGACTGTTGAGACTTTGGGGAAGGTATTATTCCATTCCCATTTGTATTAGGGACAGTTGTATTATGTTAGGCAGATTTTATGAAGTTGCTCTTGTCTTTATTTGGAGGTTACAAAGGTTTCAGGAGATGCGTTTTTGGGTATGAAATTGAAAAGAGGTGGGATATGACAGTGTAGAGTGGAGGGAAAATTTGATTGGCTTTGTAATCCTCCTGGGGAGATTGGTGGAGAAACCCAGTGGGTATGTCTGGGTGGGTTGTGGAGGCATGACCTTGAGTTCTCTACTGGTCCCTTGACCCTTCCTCTCTGGCATTGTTCCATTGCTCTGCTTCTTGTCACTATGCACTAATCAGCTTTGCTTCACACATCCTTCAGCCATGATGTTTCTGCCTGGGAACCAGCTGACGATGGACTGAACTCTTTAAAACATGAGATAAATTAAACCTCCCCCCCTGTCAGGTATGGGTGCTGGGTATTGTGTCCGGTACTAGGAAAACAGACTAACACACTTTCTTTAAATTGCTATTTTTAGATATTTTGTCACAGCAACAGATAAATACTAATACATAAAATTGGTACTGGTAAGTTGGATTATTGCTGTGACTTTCTGGTCATGTGGTTTAGAAGACTTTGGAACTGTCTTGTGAGAGGGATTTGGAAATGATTGAAGAAGCAGGCTATAGAAAGCTTAGAATGTTGTAAGAGAAGCTTACTAGACAATTCTGGGGTGAGTGTAGAAGACCAGGATGCTGATAGGAGTGTGGACAGTAAGCACTGTGCTCATGAGATTTCAGATGGGAGTGAGGACTATCTTACAAATTGGATTAGAGGCTACTCATGTTACTTTCTGGAAAAGAACTTGTCTACATTTTGTTCATGGCTTAAGAATTTGTGTGAGGCTGAATATAAAGGTGACAGGCCAGTTTATATGGTAGAGAATTTTTTTCAATTTTTTAACTTTAAAAATTAAAAAAACTAACAAAACAATGAAGACAAAATCAACACAACACAAAAAAACCAAAACAATATGTGACCTCAAAACAAAATCATAGGAATTAACAATGGTTGCTACATTACATACTGTTATCTTCAATGAAGTTACTTAGTCCACCAGACAAGAATGTAAGATTGATTAAACAATCAAAGAAAGTAGCAGGTAATAAAAAAAAATTAAAATGATGCAGAGCTTCACGATACAAGATGGTAGGAGTTCAACAATGGTTTTTACACTGCATATCGTTGTTTTCAGATCAGTCATTCTGATTACCAAATTCAAACATGCAAAATTGGTGAAGAAAAAAGAAATTGACTATCCCTTTCAATAAACCACAGACATCAGCTATACACCTATTCCAGCTATTCTTATATATACATATAAATTTTGTTTTTCATTAAAAAAACCCAAAATAACAAAAACAAATATATAAACAAAACAGCATAGAGAACAATAATACAGAATTTCAAAACATGGTGATAGGGTATTCACAATGGTTGTTATATTACCTAATGTCATCTTCAGAATGGTTGCACATATAACCAGATATGGGCATGCAATTACACATTTACAGTTTCTTTCAATAAACGAATGGATATTAGTAGTACAATTATCCTAGCTATCTTGTGTATACATATCCATATTTTTCCTTTCTTCTTTCTTTCTTTTTCCTCTCCCCTCCTTCATCCCAGTTGCTACTTCCTATTTGGGCAGTTTCTTTTCCCTTTGACAATATCTATTGTACCTTTCCAATTTTATTTACTCTTTCAGGTTTTTATACTAGGGAAGAAATACAATGTTTACACATGTGAATATGATTTATTTCAGGAGTGAGTATGGTCTCTAGTTGCATCCATTTACATATAAAAGCCTCTAGTTTATCTTTCTTTATACCTGAGTAATACTCCATTTTATAAAAATACTACATCTTTTTTATCCATTCCTCAGTTGATGGACATTTGTGTTGTTTCCAAGATTAGCTATTACAAATTGCACTGCTGTAAACATGGGGACACATATATTGCTGTGGTATGATGTTTTCAGTTCTTCTGGAAAAATACCCAGAAGAGCAATAGCTGAGTTGACCTGGACCTTTAATCCTAGTTTTTTGAGGAATCTCCACATTGACTTCCACAGTGGCTGCCCCAGTCTACACTCCCACCAACAGTGGAGAAGAGTTCCTTTTTTCCCACAGACCCTCCAGCATCTGTTACTGGTTGATTTCTTGGTGTTAGCCATTCTTTCTGGAGTGAGATGGAATCTCAGTGTTGTTTTAATTTTCATTTCTTGAATGACTAATGACATTGAACATTTTTTCAAGTATTTATTTGCCATTTGTATTTCTTCAGGTGAGAAGTGTGTATTCATCTCAGATGCCCATTCTTGGATTGTGTCTTTGAATTTTGGGGGCCTGATTTTTAAAAATTCTTTATATATTCTAGACAAGAGTCCTTTGTCTGAGGGTCAGTTGGCTAAAATTTTTTCTCAATTCATGGGTTTTCTTTTCACCCTGTTGTTGATTTATTTTGATGGGCAAAAACTTTTCAATAAAATGAGATCCCAGTTGTTAATTTCTTGAAGTATTTCCCATGCAGTATGGTTTTTGTTCATGAACTCTCTACCTACCCCTATATCTTCAAGACTTCCACCTACTTTCTCTTCCAATAGATCTAGTGTTTCTGTTTTAATATCTAGATCTTTAAGCCATTCTGACTTGGTGCATGGTGATAGACTTGGATCTAGTTTCAGTCTTCAGCATGTGGAAAACCAGTTTTTCCAGCACCATTTATTAAAAAGGCTATCTTTCTTCCAGTGAACATGTTTGGCCCCTGTGTCAAAGATAAAGTGGCTGAGTGTCTTTGTGGTTGTGTCTGCATCTTCTAGTCTGTTCCATTGATCTTCAGGTCTACTTTTTTGCCAGTGTATGGTAGAGAATCTTAAGGCAGCTTAGCACTCAGGCAAGCAGTGGAATGAGTGTTGTTGCCTGCTTTTATCCTGATTTAGAGTGAGAATTGAGAGCAAAACATGGAGCAAAAGGAATTTAAAATCTTTCAGTTTAGCCAAAAAAGAAACAAATGTAAAGCTGGGTCCAAGAAAGGAACTGTGGCTGAAGAGATTAGCATCATTAAAAGGCTCCTAATACTTTGTACTGGGACAAGAAGAAAGGTGCCTTGAGATAATCTCAGGAATCAGCAAGATGCCAGCCATTGCAGGCTCAAGTGCATAAAAGGATAAACCTTTCATTTGAGAAGAAATCTCCTCCTGGGCTCCCTGCTTGAGCAGGGCTTCTTGGGAACTGGTTCCTTGGAATTCACTTTACCATTCTCAGCCTTCCAGATACTGAGAGGCTGCTGTAGTTGTGGTCCAAGGGGACTTGGTTACAACTTTCAATGACAGCAGATCTTGGTAGCATCCAGGTGATGCTGCTTTTGCAGGTATGCAGAATGCAAGAGTTGTGGGATCATGGAGCTGTCCACACAGATATCAAAGGAAGGCCTGGGAGGCCATGTGTTGTGTGACAAGGTTAGAGTACTGGAAGGTAGCTGTGAAGAGGATGATATATAAAGTTGTGAGCATGAAGCTAAAACTGCAGTGGAGACCCAATAAGTTAGAAATGTCAGGGACATGGAATGTTTGCTGAGGATAGCTTTAGGCAGCAAGCAGAATCAGCCTAAAGAGAAGCCAGGATGATTGCAGCTGGTAAAGTTGTTGGCATGGGGCTGCCCATACCCTTTGAAGCCCACATCCCACCACCAGTTTGCTCTGGATAATGGACATGGAGCTACAGGATTTAATGTCTGTGCTGCTGAATTTCTGTTTTGTCTTAGTCCAACCTTTCCTTTCAAATTTTTTATCTTCCTTTTTGGAATGGGATTGTTAATCCTGTACCATTTTATTTTGGGAGTGTATGGTTTAAAGGGTTCACAGCTAAGAGTTTGCTTTGAATTTCAGGGGAGACTTTTGATTTGAATTTTGAGCACTGCTGGAACCATTAAGGATATGAGGATTCTTGGAGATGGATTAAATGCATTTTGCATCATGTGATGGACATGAGCCTTTGAGGGCTAAGAGTAAAATGTTTTTGTTTGGATTAAAAGTGTTTCCTTCTTCTCTGCCTTTCTCTCTCTCTCTCTGTGTCTGTCTCTCTGTATCTATGTTTGTCTCCCTGTCTCTCTCTGCCTTCTGGCCTCTATGAAGTGAACCACTCTGCTCTACCATGCCTCTGTGCTATGACTACCTGCCTCACCACAAGCTTATAACAATGGAGCCAGCAGACCATGGACTAAAACCTCAAAAAACATAAGTCAGAACAAATCCTTCCGCTTATTAAGTCGTTATTCTCAGATATTCTGTTGTAGCACTTAAAAGGTTACTCATACAGTATTCCTTCAAACATATGCAAAATTTGAATATTTTTTGGTTCACAAAATATGTCACACCAAGTAAGGAGAGACATCCACAAAAAATTAACTTGAAAATCAATTACTTAAAAATCATATATATATATATATATATATATATATATATATATATATACACTGCAGTTTAAAATTTAAGAATGTATACTTGTAAAGTAAACCGTGGATCAGAAAAGAAATCACATTTGAAATTAGGAAACATTTTGTGCTGACGGTTATGAACATGCTGCATGGCAAATACTGTGACATTAAATGGAAACTATTTTAAATGAAGCATTTGGCCTGATAGTTCTGAAATTTCAAAAGTAGAAATTTTTTTAAAAATCAATAAGCTAATCACCCAAATTAAAATTACAAAATAACAGCAAAAATCTCAAGAACACAACATTTATAAGAGCACAAATTAATGAGTATGATTAACATTTGTCTTATAGAGGATCTTAAAAGACAAAAATTTATTTGAAAAGACTCATTTGACACCCCTGCAAGACTGAAGAAACAAAAAAAAATTGCATAAATTATATAAAGACTATTCCAGGGAACATAAACAGAAGCTGCACACATGAAAAAGATAAAAAATTATTAATTTATAGGAATTTTTATGAAAGTAAATTAGAAAAATTGATGGGATAGCCTATGTTCTATGAAAAGTTAAGATATTACATGAAAAACACAAAATATAGATATGATAACAATGTTCTAGGAAAATGTAACTCACTAAATCTGAGTCAAGAAGAAACAGGAACCTACACATTGAGAATTATATTAGCAGCCAAAATTCTTCCCACAATGCAAACTCAAGGAACAAATGATTTCACTTCAAGTTTCACCAGGCATTCAAGAAAAAAGTACGTCCAACAGGAACTACAAAGACAAATAATGCTCTCAAACTCTATGAGCCTTACCTAGTCTTCATACTAAGATTTATTAGTGTGAAGACTAGAAAAGGATTATTCAAGAAAGGAGAAAAGATGGGACACTTACAGACGCGAAAGCACAGAACAAACTATTAGCTCTCAAATTCTGCAATGTAGAAGGGTAATACATCATAGCCACTTTGGTTTGACCCAAGAATCCAAAAGCTGGTTGTAGGCAGCTGAGATAGATAGAAATATTATAGGCAGTCAGACAGGGCCAGGACCTCAAAGGAGCCAACCTGAAAGACAAGACAAGATCCATGGGCCAGACATCAAGACAATGGACTAAACAAACACACCTGTACACCTCCCTAGGTGTAAACATCAAGGATCGATATTCTAAATAAGTAGGGATCACTTTGAAGAGTCACTGACCCAACCCCTTACAGGAAAAGCCCTTGTTCTGTATTCCTGCTCCTTGCTATGTGACTCACTTCCCCATTTGATCCCAATTTAATCAACTTTACCTGAACAATTCTTATTGATTAGCCATAGTTTTGTACATTTTCCCCCTATCTTGGACCTACCTCACCTAGTGGTTTTGCTCTATAAAAGTCCCTAGAAAAAACAGTCTTGGGCAACCCACTCTGACCCCCCCCATGTCCCTCTCTTGGACGGAAGCTTTCTTTCCCTCAATAAATATATTCTGCTCTTAATCTCCATTGTTCCTGAAAGTCATTCTTTGATTTCAGAGAACACAAGCTCGATAACATTCAGGTTGGGAGTTTTTATTTTCCTGTATCAGTGGCCACTTTGGTTTGACCCAAGAATCCAAAACCTGTTTGTTGTTGTTGTTGTTGTTTTTAAGAGCAGAATATATTTATTAAGGGAAAGAAAGCTTCTGTCTGAGAGAGCGACGGAATGGGGGACCAAGTGGGTTGCCCAGGGAACCTGTCTTTTCCAAGGATTTTTATAGAGCTAAACCATGAGGAGAGGCAGGTCAAAGGTGGAAAACATGGGAACTCACTAGGTGGGCATGAGGTGGGACAAAACTATGATCAGTCAAAAAGATTACAAGTATGATTGTTCAGGTAAAATTGATTAAATCAGGATTAAATAGGGAAGGGAGTTATGAAGCAAGCAGGCATGAATACAGGACAGGGGTTTTCCCTGTAAGGGGTTGGGTTAGTGACCCTTTAAGATGACTGCTACATATTTAGAATATCAATCCCTGATGTCCATCCCTAGGGAGGTACGTGCGTGCATTTGTTTAATCTTCTGTCTTGAGGTCTGGCCCTCAGCAAGTACATCTCCACTTACAAGATATCCTTTCTTCCATACTGGCTCCTTCAAAGGCCTGGCCCTGATTGACTGCCTGTAGTGTTTCTATCTAACTCAGCTGCCTATAACAGTTCCCTCTCTGAAGAAGTAACCCGAACTGCAGTCAGGGAGAAATGGGTGATGACTGCTCCGGCTTCTTCAGGCTGAAGTGGGTCATAGTTGTGGATTGGCAGTTAGATATTTTCCAGAGGGTCTATCTAAAGGCCCATGATAGACACCAGGCATTTTCATCTTGGGTAGGCATACAGCTTTAAATCTAGAGGAGATAAGGCTAAAGAAATAATTAAGTGTGTATGGGCCAAATAATAAGATCAGCAGGATTATTACGAACACAGTCAACAAAGATTTCCAACAAGAGGAGATGGTAATGGCTTCCATAAAGAGGATAAGGATAAGGACTAGGGATTTTCAGAATCTGACATATTACTGATTTGTTGTCTAATATCTTTTGTTTGTTTGTTTGTTTGTTTGTTTTTCTTGGTTTTGGTTTTTCTCCGGTACCAGGAACCAAACTCATGACCTTGCGCTTGCTAGACAGGCGCTTTTTTTTTTTTTTTTTT
>NW_004955423.1:16316662-16331987 GCF_000276665.1 Chinchilla lanigera
CAATTTCATTGAATAGTTTGAAGAGGGTTGGTATTAAATCTTCTCTGAATTTCTTGTAAAATTCTGCTGGGAATCCATCTGGGCCTGGGCTTTTCTTTCAGACAGGCGCTTTTGCCGCTGAGCTAAATCCCCAGGCCCCTGTTGTCTAATATCTTGAGCAACTATTGAGACATTAGCAGAAGGATCAGAAATGTACACATAACATTCAGTATTTATAATTGCACAGGTACTCCCCTGTGCTGCTGTTAGATTGTCTAATGCCATCTGATTTTGGCGGATGGTCTGCCAAAAGCTGTTTAACATTAGAAAAAAGAATTTATTACATCATCCACATTTTAAAAATCCATGATTATCTCCACAGATGCATAAAAATTTTCTGGAAAACTTAACCTCTATTCATTCATGACTTAAGGGCTGGGGATTTAGCTCAGCGGCAAAAGTGCCTGCCTGGCAAGCGCAAGGTCATGAGTTCGGTTCCCTGTACCGGAGAAAAAAACCATTCATGACTTAAACTCTGAGCAAACTGTGCAAGTTCCTTAATCTGTAAAAGTATTTACAATTTATGCTGAAAGGTCAGTGGGAAACAGACTGCTATTCTCCTTGCAGTGTTTGTTGGAGATTCCAGCCAGCACAATAAGGCAGGAAAAGGAAATAAAGGGAAAATAAAGAAACATAGCTGTCATTTCTCAACTATGATAGTGAGCATTATGGGAATTCATAGTTTTTCACTGGGTCTATAATTTTTTAATTTTGTTAAAAGTCATCATTTCCTTTCACTAAGAAAGAAAAAATTGATTGCAATTAAATTTTGAAACTGCTCTAATATTTGTTCTGTATTCTGTGTGAATCAGCCTTTCTTCTGGTACAGGGGGAGTTGTCATCTTCTGCAGTCATTTTAGGGTTTAAGGAAGCTCTCTTGCCCTCAGTTTTACTTCTCCATGTACGTAGATATTATTTTGCAATCGTAGGACTAATAACATGTCACACAGCTTTCATATGCTAGTGGACATTTTTATTTCTTTTTGTACAGCACTTGATTCTTTTGCAAGTAGATACATTTTTATTTTTCCTCCCATAATAAATATGAATATCTAGTTCATGGTCTGTTGATCTATTTCTGTACCTTTGTTGTGTACTCAATAATTTTTATTTCTAAAACTTAGTAATAGTGTAACGTTGTAAAGATATTTTAATGGACAGTTACACTTAGCGTATACGGTTATGACTAAGTTCACTTGTTTATACACAACAGTGACTGCTACCTAGAAAATAATGATTATAAATTGGGTTCTAAGATGCACTTCAAGTTCTAGAATGTTCAAATGTGTAAAAGAGTGCATTATGAAACTGCTTAAGTATGAGAAATTTTAGCAGATTTTCACAGCATAGAGCAATATAGAAAAAAAGACTGCAATTCTTTACCAGCAATAGGTACTAAATTCAGTGGCATTGGAGCTGCTGGGTTTCTGCCTTGTAAAGTGGGGTGCAACGAAATACACAAGAACATCCTCCCACTGCCTTCCTTCTCTTCCACTTTAGGTACAAGGGCTGATCAAAAATATGGCGAGCATTTATTTATTTGTTTATTTTAAAGAGAAAAAACCAAAACAATGACAACAAAGACAAAAACAAAACAACTGTGAGTATTTAAATTAAAACTTATTAGTATAAACTATACAGCGCCATTGACTTCCTTCAAAGTATTCCATCTTTTTTCTAACGCATTTATCCCACCATTCTTGTCCCTTTACTGAAGCACTTCTGGAAATCCTCATTCATGTCTTGACAAGGAGAGATTAAAAATACATACAGGGAATGCTGCTGCTCAGTATCTTCCAACAGAAAAGCGGCTCGTAGTAATGTCGTGGTGGTGTGTCCCTCGTCTACTGCATGTACAGAATCTGGCATCATGATGACTTCCGGCTCTCACCAAATTCAAAATGGCGTTCAAGGTAAAGGTTCTGAATCATTTTAGGAGACCGAGGCAATCATGACAGCACAACTAAACATACTCACGAAAGAGGACTGCCCGAACTGCTTCAGAAAGTGGCAAGTACATGGGATGGGATAAGTGTATTTTAAGTGGAAGGAGAGTGTCTTATGGGAGATTAATGGCAATGTGTCATTCACTGTAATAATTTTTAAAAAATTAATCACACTCTATCTTTTCATCCTACCTTTTCATCCTTTCTCAACCCTTCCCATCCCAACAGACACTGGGAGCCAGGTATCTTCTATCTCTTCAGGAGTTTCTCAGCTTGCTTTTGTAACATTCTGAGTCCACAAATCTTTCTGTGACTTCTGGGATCTCTCCAGGACTAGACTTGGGAAATTGAATCATTTCTGGCTACAGTTTTCTTTCCAGCAAAAGGATTCAGTTTAAGATTTTCTAAATCTCTTTGAATCTCTCATATTTAACGTGCATTTTTTTGGTCTTTTAGAAAACAAGGATATGAGAGAGATTTAAGTCAGTCAATAGTTCCACAGAGTAGGTGGAGAATTACATAGAATCCATTTGTTACTATCCTTGCATAATCTTTCTAATGTTATACTGTAATGAGAACTTATACAAGCCCTGCCATTTAATAGTTAGTTAAATAAATTATCAAAATGTTTATTATTAGAACTAATTCTCAACAATCTAATGAGAAGCTTTTGAATATACCAAGTACATTGGAGTGATAGCTCTTGTGTATTTTTTGCTCTAGTTCTGTCAATTTTCTGAGACATCTCAAATCAAAGAAAATTTGAAAGGATACTCTCCCCCCCCCCCCCGCCGGTACTGGGAATCGAACTCACGACCTTGTACTTGCCAGGGAGGCACTGTGCTACTAGCTAAATCCCCAGCCCCTACCCTTTTCTTTAACTACTTACTACTAAATGCTTTCAGAAAATTACCAAGAATTGATTATCTAATGTATTTCATTGAATACATTCCAGTGATAGCCACTGTATGATTGACAGATCTTTTGCTACTTCTCTTTTTGGTAGCTGCCCATTTATGAAACTTTTACCACCAAACGATCACCTGCCTAATGATGCAGGTAGGAAACTGCATGTGGATGCTTATCCTTTCTCTCTTTCTCCAATTATGTCTGCAGTCACTTTAGCCACATTCTCCCTGGGTGATTCTTTTGATTTTATCAGGTAATATCCCTCTCTTTGTTCCTCACACAATGTGGCTTTCTTATTGAAGCTACCTGTGCTGGGCCCTTTCTTTTCCCATCTTAGCTATTGTGTTGTGAGTAGACAAGCAAAATAAGATGCATTTGCTGTATTGCTTTGGAAGAAAATGGTTGTCAAAATAACACTATTCTGCCGTATGTATCTCTTCCCAAAGTGACACAGCTGACTGCTTTATTGACAACAGCATGTCCATTCTCTGTAATGTTGTAAAGCCAATATAGCCAAGGAAGAGAAAAAGAAGCATCATTTAGTTTTCATCATTAGCAACCAAATAAAATATAGGAATACCAAGACACTTTGATGGAGTTTTTGATATGATAGAGAATTTGTGATGGGGCCCTTTGATAGACTGGTCTGACCCGTATATGTGTCAAAAATGTTTGATTGTTTTTCTTCATAGGAAAGTTATTGGGGCCAATAAACTATAAACTATCATAAGGTAAATTTTATGGTTATTTCTTTGGTCTATTGTGTGAGCAGGCTTACTGTGGAGGAGAGCTGACAGTGGAAGAAGTCTTTCCGAGGTCAGTTTTTCCTTTTGATCTGTGACAAGTTGCTTTTCCCATCTGTCTACTCAGGCAAATGGCAGAATTCTCAAGGTTTGTTTGATGTTTGCTTGTATGGGAATCCAGTTAAGCTCCTTTTTCTGTTGATAGCAGCAGCCCTGTTATAACAGTGTTGAATCAAAGTTGGGAATGCACATTCTGGACTCAACAGTTATTGGCTTGGACTTTGTACAAGTTTCTTAACTTTTCATAGTCTTAATTTCTTCATCTGTAAAATGGGAATAATGAAATTTTACCTACCTCAGTGAGATTAAATGAGAACATTTGTAAAATCACATAGTACAAAACAGAAATGCAGTAGAGTCAACCGATATCAGTTATTGTTGTCAATGAGCAGATGAGTGAATGTGTGCATAATAGTAGTTATAGCATCAAGGTACAAGCCAATATTTGTCACATGTGACACCATGAACCACATTATTAAAGAGGTTTATATTGGACTTACTAGAAAATAAAATCCATTCTGAAGTGCAGAAGTTTCATGAATAAACACGGAGCTGAAATGAGTTGGATGCAGTTACAATATTAATTCATTGACTGCAAAAGTTATTTTAATCTTCAGAGAGATATATAAGTTAATGCAATGAATGGAAGCAAAATGAAATAACCCTGAAAACAATGACTAATTAATGAATAGATGATTAGAAAATTCTTTTAAAGTGCTTTGGGACCTAGATCAAACCTTTTGGCAGATGGTTAAGTATTTAAGAAATACTAGATGTCTTATAAAAGGCCTTTCAGCCTAGTGTTGAAAATCCAAAGCAAGCAAACAAAACCCAAGTAAGCAGGAGATGCTCAATTATAAGCAGTAAGTTTAAAAATTTCTTATCATTCTTCTATCCATATTCATCACTATATCCCCCTAAAATAATACAAACTATCACATCAGGCAGAATCCTGGAGCCCAGACCACAGGACGTGGCATCCAGAAATGTCAAGCAGTGAAGGGAAGGCATTCGTTTTATTGCCTTGAGCATCACAGACCATGGGTTAACAATCTGGTAACACCAACTGATGTGTCAGCCATTTGATGCAAAAGCCCCTCAAATGTAACATGATCCAAGTACAGAAACACTTGATAAGTCTGAGCACTTGAAAAAAACCATTAAGTCTTAATTTCCTTAGTGAATTCTTTCATCATCTTGTTAGATGTGAGTCCCAACATTAAGGTGAGAACACGGTGCTCAGACACACTGAACATTCACCGTTATGACTTGTAGCCTAGCTCACGTTCTTCAACTTCTAGTAGAAGCTACCAATTTATAAGCACCTGTTTCCAGAAGTTCTAAAAGAAGGAAAGGGCAGGTTGTGATGACAGGTAGATATCAGAACAAATAAAAAATAAAATATTTCTCAGGGAACTCATTGACTTTTAGAAATACTTTGAACAATAGCCATGACCACTGGGGTGCTGTAATGACATGCCCCATTATAAAATGTAACACTAAGTAAACGTGGGAGTGGAAATTTAACAATTGAACATTTAATGGCTGCAATTATGGCAAAAGAATAATGAACCTATTAGACAGGAGAACTGGCAATTACTCTACAGCTTATTGGAATACAGCTGTGAAAAAGTAATACAGTAGCATACTTAAGAATGGTTATTAAAAGGGGATAATGCATTCTGTTTACACTGACAGAAGCAATTTTTCTTCTGAAATGAAATGGTGCTTTTTGGCTATCAGACATATGAACTCAGATATGATGAATCCTACTATTTAAAGGTAATGCATTTTCAGATATGCCTCTCTAGCTGTAAATGATGTTTCCACGAAGACCATCAGGGTGAGCTCTTTTTGGTGAAAGAAATGGAAGAAGATGTCAAAATGGACTTATAAATGCTAAATAAATCACCTGGGGAAAAGTGAGCTAAATTTTAACTGATTCAAATAGCTACAATAAATGAAACAGCTACAAGTTCAGAGATGAGGCTTGTCAAAAGAAGGTGTTCAGAACAATTACATGATCTATGAAATCATCATTTTGGTGCCCAGGAGTGATGGATGTGTCCCATTAAATCGTCAAATGTATACACTTCTAAGCACAATTTATATGGCCCTCTACACTTTCAGATATATCCTTCCAAGTGTAGTTATCAGAACCCTGGGATTCAGCCAAACACCAGGCTGGCTGAAAACAATAATCTAGACAAGGGATCGGGCACTGAAGTGCAGTTGAAGTGTAAGAAAAGTGCCCTATCTAAGTGCATTTGACAGAATGGAGAGAGGGCTTAGCCCTTTAAGTCCTCCACACCTGCCCAGAGATTGGTTTTGAAGGGGAAGATACATTCCTGTAACAAGATGTCATTTCTAGCCATTTTCTACCTAGATTGGAGGAATATAAGATACAGTCTATACTGCACAGAATGCTGAAAATTCAGAGATCCTTGAGGTTGTCCTCTGGTCAACCCTCAGTCCCCTAGCAGGATCACACAGAGGGGAAGAAACTCTTTCATTCTGCATATTTCAAAAAAGTAAACATTGTTTAAGATAATGAACATGCCTGAGTACAAAATTTCTCTGTGGGAAAAGCCTACCTGAAATCCAAGTGCAAGTTCCTTGTCTTGTTACTGTCCTATAATTTTATGGAGCATCATTAAAGCATGATGACCAGGATTTGATCCTGAGCTTCCCTGGAAAAGTGTGTCCTATATTAAAAGCTAATGTGGAAAGGGAAAGTTTTAAATGGTGTGTTCTGTCTAGTTCTGGACCATTCTGATGTCTGGCATGTGTGAAAAGAGTTAAAGTAAAATATCTTTTAACCTGGAAGTTGCTTAGGGCAGGGAATGAAGATGAGGCTATAAAACAAGAATATGTTTTGTGGTTTTAGGATCACAGATATTTTTCAGGGTCTAATGAACTCAGTAGACAATTGCCTAATAAAGTGCACATATATTAGTGCACTAGTATTACATGAAATTTCAGGGCTAGAAACACAGTAGGAAGCCTGCAGTCTTCGATTGAGACATATATAAGAAGTGAGTACTATCAAAGTCTAGCGCCCTTTAGCCAAATAAAGCTTTTGCAACTGTCAGGTCTCCAACATTTGACTCAAAAAGCCATACGAAATGGAGAAAAAAAATCTGTACAGTTAAAAAATGATTACAGCTAAATAGTTTTCCTGTCCTTCCTACCAAGTCAGATTCTGACTGCTCTTGATTTCATGTTGTCTTTTGTCCTGTGTTTCCTCAGGCAGAGGGAACAATGCAGGACAGAATGTCCAGGAAGTGGGCAGAGAGAGGATATTAGATGACCAATGCCTAGTGAAGAAAGTTGACTTATGGTCTTGAGATATGAAAGATTAGAGAATGGCTTGAATATTTTTTCTACCAATGCTGAGCCAGACTTCTTCCCAAGCAAGTGTAGGGTGATGGGAAGTAATGAGAACTTGCTTCAGAGGGGCCAACCAAAGTGGGTGGAAAAGGCCAGTTCCCTCCTTGGGCCTCCACGGTGCGTTCCAGCCTGGCATCTGCCCTGCCGAGATTTCAGTGGCTGCCCAGGCCTCCAGGTCTCCTGCACTTCCCTCAGGTGTCTCCTTGGACTTTGAGTCTGCACTGGATATCAAAGTATTGCTGATCTCTTCAGCTTTCTAACCCCGTTTGTTCTCAGAGTCAGTTACCCTGAACCAGTTATTCTTATTTCTTTCAACGAGCTTCTCTTTTTAGTTTGTGGTTAGCCAATGAATCAAACTGCACACACACACACACACACACACACACACACACACACACACTGAAACTCAGAGGGAGGGCCTCAAGGTGGTCCCCATATTGCGCTTCCTGAAGCTACAGCTTTCTGCTGTCCTGGGTGCAGGCAATGCAAGAAAGCGAATGACTGCTTGCTCAGGTGGTGCTGAAGCATGGGGGAGAGGGAGGTACTTGGTCAGCAGGAGCACAAAGGTACTGAAATGTAAGCTTCTGCCCTCTTTCATCTGATCATATAAGCCATTTATAAAAAGGGTAGAAACATGGGTTAGAAAGAGAGCGTCCTCCCATCTCAGACTTGTGCACTGTTTCAGATCATAGCACCTATTGTGCAGTGAAATATCATAATTATCTTGTGAATAGTATAATTATATTGCTTTGTGTGTGTACTCACATTGTCAATTTGTTAAATGACAACATTTAATATATTTAATATATGTATCCTGATTTGTCACTTCTTTATTTTCACATAGCTGGGTCCTCAGCAGAAAAAAGAGACAGAAAGACAAAGAAAAAAAAGAGTATTCCAGACCTCTGTCTACTTCTGAGAAATGCTGGGGAAAGAAAGAGAAAGGAAGAAAAAAGGAGGAAAAATATGAAATATAAAGGGACAGCCCTTTAAGTTGTGGTGCCCATGCAGACCTCTTTGTCTCCTCTTTTGTTTCATCCCTCAAAAATTAAAATACTCTTCCCTTTGCTTTCTACGGTCTGATTGTAACCTGGTGAACATACATAAATGAAAATATGTAGAAGACATGATGCACCTTCCATGACAACAGTCTGAAGAGTTTTATTAGATACCAAAATACATAGTGCCCAAATTCCCTGATTCTTGACTTTGCATAGTAAATAGTTGATAAATACTTTTTATGAAATCCAAGTCAATGCATTTTGAAAGAATAGTGCATTAAGATTCTCTTCAAATACTTGCAGCAAATTGATGAACAGCTCAGCCCAAAGGTGTCTCTATGGGACATTTGGCTTAGCACTTGGCTTGTGCTCACTCATGAATTTCCCATAACATCATCCCACTAATCAAGCTGGGCAGGATGGCACACATCTATTATCCCGGATGTCTGGGGCTGAGGCAGGAGTATCAGAAATTTGAGCCCAGCCTGTACAACTCTGAGACTTGGTGAGACCCTGTCTCAAAATAAAAATAATAACAAGGGATGCAGTTCAGTGCCAAGGCTCTGGGTTCACTCCCCAGTACCACATGATCAGACACATGCACACACACAGGAAAAGAAAAAGAAAAGAAAGAAAAAGAAAAGAATCTTAAAATTCCATTCCCAGCTCTGTCTTGAACTAAATGAATGGTCTTCAGTAAGCCTCTTAACACTCTTGAGATGTTCTTTTATTTTCTCTCCGAAAAGATAGGTATTTAATTATAATGGTAAAAAGAGGTTGTATAGAGCTAGTATGTGGTCTATTTTGGCGAATGTTCCATGCACAGCTGAGAAGAACATGTATTATGATGTTGTGAGGTGGAGCACTCTGTAGACATCTGCTAAGTCCATTTGTTCACAAATTTGTTTCAGTTCTGATATGTCTTTGGTTTTTTTGTCTAGTCAATCTATTTGTGACAATGGGGTATTGAAGTCCCCCATTATAATTGTGTTAGTGCTTATTTGATTTTTCATGTCCTTTAATATTTGTTTTATATAGTTGCGTACACTGGTATTTGGTGCATGTATATGACTATTATCTCTTTCTATTGGAGTTTTCCCATAACAAGTATGTAGTGACCTTCTTTATCTCTTTTGATCAGTCTTGGTTTGAAGTTTATTTCATCTGCAATAGAATATCTACCTCTACTTTTTTCTGGGTTCCATGCTGATAGAACATGAAATACTGTTTTCTATCTTTTGACTTTCACTCTATAAATTTCTATTTGAGTTAAACGTATTTCTTATATGCAGTATTTTGTTGGATCTTTTTTCAGTCTACTCTACCAGTCTGCTTATTTTGATTGGTGAGTTGAGAACATTTACATTGACATTTGCAACTCGTATGTATTGGTTTATCCTCGTCATATTATTTTCATGTTGTTGATTCCTTGTCTTGTCCATTTGTTTAATTGCTTGTTATGCCTTGTGTCTTCTTTCTATTAGTGTTCTTCTGATTATGTTCTACAATATCTTTCTAAAATATCCCTCAGAGTGTTTTGTAGAGCTGATTTGATGGTCATAAATTCCTTGTTTTCCTTTGTCATGGAAGTGTCTTATTTCTCCATTGATTTTGCAAGATAGTTTTGTGGGGTACATTAATCTGGGTTGGAGTTTGTATTCTTTCAGAACTTGAAATATTTCACTCTATTGTCTCCTTGATTTAAGGATTTGTTTTGAGAAATCTGTTGTGATTTTGATGGGCTTTCCTTGATTGGTGATTGGTTCTTTTGTCTAACAGCTTTTAATATTCTGTTCTTGTGCTGAATTTCTGGCATCTTGATTATTATATGCCTTCATGTAGATTGATTTAGGTCACAGCTAATTGGAATTCTATATGCCACTCTTAATATGTGTCAAATTCTTTTTCCATGCTTGGGAAGTTTCTGCCATTACATCTGTGAACAGTTTTAAAAATTTTATTCTTATTTTTTAATTTTTTTATTTTGAAGAGAAAAAAAACCAAAATATCAACAACAAAGACAAAAAACCCCCATAAAAACAATAAAAATGATACAAGATTTCAAAACAAAATGATAGAAATTAACAATGGTTGTTATCTTATGTATTTATCTTCAACACAGTTGCTCGAATTACCAGATGGAAAATGCAAGATTGATCAAACAATTAAAGAGAATAAATGTAATAAAAAATTAGAAATGATACAGAGCTTCACTAAACAAGATGGTAAAGATTCAACAATGGTTGTTGTATTATGTATTGTTGTCTTCATATTAGCTGTTCAGATTACCAGCTATAAGCATGCAAAATTGATCAAAAAAATGTAAGCATTAACCATTCCTTTCAAAAAACCAATGGACATCAGCAGTACAATTATCCCAGTTATCCTTGCATATACATATATATTTTTTCCCTTTTTTCTTTCTTTCTTTTCTCCTTTCCATCATCCTAGTTGTTCCTTTCCTTTGAGCAATTTCTTTCCCTTTCACAATGTCTATTGTAACTTTTGGGTTTTATTTACTCTTTCAGGTTCTTACACTAAGAACAATATGATGTATAAACATGTGGGGCTGATTTATTTCACATATGAGTATGGTCTCTAGTTGCATCCATTTACCTATGAAAACCTCAAGGTTGTCTTTTTTATAGCTGAATAATACTACATTGTATAAAAATACCATTCATTCCTCAGATGATGGGCATTTGGGTTGTTTCCAAGGTTTAGCTATGAAAATTGTGCTGCTATAAACATAAGTGCATGTATATCACTGTGATATGATGTTTTCAGTTTTCCTGGAAAAATACCCAGAAGGGGAATAGCTGGGTTAGGTAAGATGTCTAATATTAGTTTTGTGAGGAATCTCCACACTGATTTCCACAGTGGTTTCATCAATCTACACTCCCACCAGCAGTGGAGAAGTGTTCCATTTTCCCCATAGCCCCTTCAACATATGCTATTGGTTGATTTCTTGGTGCTAGCCATTCTTTCTGGGATGAAATGGAATCTCAGTGTTGTTTTAATTTGCATTTCTCAAATGACCAATGATGTTGAACATTTTTTCATATATTTATTTGCCATTTGTATTTCTTCATCTGAGAAGTGTGCATTCATCTCAGACGCCCATTTTTGGATTGGGTCTTTGAATTTGGGGGCCTGATTTTTTAAAAATTCTTTATATGTTCTAGATAGAAGTCCTTTGTCTGGGGGGCAGTTGGATAAAATTTTTTCCCAATTTGTGGATTTTCTTTTTATCCTATTGGCGATTTCTTTTGATGTGCAAAAATTTTCAATACAATGATATCCCAGTTGTTGATTCTTTGAAGTATTTCCCATGCAGTTCAGTTTTTGTTCATGAACTCTCTACCTAACCCTATGTCTTCAAGATTTCTACCTACTTTCTCTTCTAGTAGATTTAGGATTTCCATTTTAATATTTAGATCTTTGGTCCATTTTGACTTGAGTTTAGTGCATGGTGATAGATATGTGTTTAGTTTTAATCTTTGACATGTGGAAAGCTACATTTCTTAAAGAAGCTATCTTTCTTCCAGTGAACATATTTGGCCCTTTTGCCAAAGATAAGGTGGCTGAGTGTGTTTGTAGTTGTGTCTTCATCTTGTAATCTGTTCCATTGAAACTCAGGTCTGTTTTCTTGCCAGTATTGTGCTGATTTTATCACAGTAGCTTTGTAGTATAATTTCAAATCAGAGATCGTGATGCTGCCTGCCTTTTCTTTGTTGGCCAGTACTACTTTTGCTATTCTAGATCTCTTTTGGTTCCAGATGAATTTTAGGAATGTTTTCTCTAGATCTGTGAAGTATAGTAATGGTATTTTAATTGAGATTTCATTGAATCTGTAAAACAATTTTGGGGGTATGGCCGTTTTCACAATGTTGGTTCTTCCTATCAGTAAGCAGGGAATAGTTTTCCATTTTCTGAAATCCTCTTTTTCTCTTTTTTCAGAGTACTTTAATTTGCACTGTATATATCTTTTACTTCCTTTGTTAGATTGTTTCCTAAGTATTTCATTTTTATGTATACTATTGTGAAAGGTGTGGTTTCCCTAATTTCTTTCTCAGTGTATTTGTTGTTTGTGTATAGGAATGCTATTGATTTTTGAGTATTGACTTTGTGGAACAGTTTTTTTTTAAATGTCATCTTTACTGTCTCTAGCTTTTCCTTGACTTTTGTCAATCTTGTGTTGTTCTTCTTTGCATCACCTTGCAGCTGTTGGATTGGCTTTTCATAGTCCCTTGCCATTTTTAAGAGATATTTCTTTTCATGATTACTGATCAAATCCTGTCTTTTAGATCTGATAGATCTGATATTCTGTCTTCACCTGGGTTCACTCAGCTTTGTGAACTTTCAATGGAATTTTTAATCTCCTAGGTAGCTGTTTAAATCTGTTTAATGAATTTCACTTCTTTCCTACGTTGAGCTTTCATGGTTTCCATCATTTTTCTAAGCTCCTCTACCTTTTTATCTATGTCTACTCTAGATTTACTGATCTAATCCTTCGTTATAATTATCATCTCTTTTTTTTTATACCTGAGAGAGTATTTCTTTTTTTTTTTTTTTTTTTTTTTTTTTTTTCTCCGGTACCAGGAACTGAACTCACGACCTTGCACTTGCCAGGCAGGTGCTTTTGCCGCTGAGCTAAGTCCCCAGCCCCTCTGAGAGAGTATTTCTGATCTGATATTCTGTATAGTCTCATTCATCTGTTTTTGTGTCTTTTACTTCTACTGCTACCATTTCCAAAAGTTCAGGTGGGTGCCTTCTGATTTCCTCCACCTTGTTGTCTCCTGAACTTGTCCTGAGTGGACTAGAAGTCCAGGGTTGCATTTTGCTTCCACATCTTGTCATTTTCTATTTTCAAAATTTATGTGTTTTCTGTGATGATGCTTATAAGTTTTTTATAGTAAGTAACTTTATCACTAGTACTGAGGCTCTCTTAGGAAATGTGTATTTCTCAGAGATGTCTTCCAGGTGTAGCTGGCTCTGGTCTTTGTGTCTGTCTCAATATCCTGCCTTCTCAATTTATTAGAGATGAGAAGTTGCCATCTATTTGGCTCTGCATGCGGTCCTTTGGTACTGGACCATGGTGATGATTACGACCCTAGACAATTACAGTGTTTTCATACAAGGGAGAGCAACTGATTACAACAGGTATGATATCCTGGCTAAAGTAGTACAATGAACAATAACAAAAGCATCAAGCATAGCCTAGAAACTGACAAACTTCTTAACCATAGGAGCAAGATCTACAGTTACATAACAAAATCCAAGATAAACCAGGAACTTATATGCAGTGAGTTTCCCTTTAGTAGAGTGATTTTCTCCTGTGGGGAAGAAATTTAAGAGGGATAGAGGAAAAAACAGAGGTAAATGAAGAGAAATATGGTAGAGGCAAGGGTGAAGGATAAAGGATGATCACCCAAGCTTTGGGAAACTGGAGAAGAGGATAGGAGAGAAAGAGTGAAGAAGAAAGCAAAAGAATACTGAAATGAACTACAAAGACTAGAGACAATGCTCTGTTACTTGAAAATATCAAAAACTCAAGAAAGATAGCTGATGAAAGAGGAAAAAAAAGATGAACAACACAAAACAAACAATAAAAGTAAAAACCCAAACAATCGAAAAGAAAAAGGACAGAAAATAGAAAATGAAACAAACAAACAAACAAAGAAAAACAACCTCCCCCTCAACAATAAAATTCATCTGGTGTCCACAGCTCTGTGGTAGGGTCAAATTCACAGCCCAAGTCTGTGCTGGGCAAACCCACCAAGTCTGCAGTAGGATTAGTGCTAGGTGTGGGGCTAATTTGGGCTCCTGATGTAGGGACTGGGGCCAGAGCCTTCAACCTGCAGCTTTCTGGATGTCCTTCAGTGGTCCACCCCAGTACCCTTACCTTTATGTCTCTGTATCATCCCCTACCCTTTATTTCTCTGTCTGTTGCTGTGGCACTCACAGACAGAGTAAGAATGAAGCTGTGCCCTGTCCTGTGTACAGTGAGCCCCTCCTAGCCCTGTCTGTCTCCGCTCATGCTTCTGGGGCAAGGTGTGTGGGCTGCTGTTGGCCAACTCACTGCACCACTGCCACCGTGGAGACAGCCCAAGGCTGCTTGGTCCCACTTCTCTCTCCCGTCTAGTGGGAGGAGTGCTGACTTCTCACTTGTTGCCCGCTGAGGCTCTAGGCTACTGAAATCCCATGTCCATGTCCACTTTCATGACAGAGAGCAGAGCAGGAGGGGTCATGCCATTCCACTCACTACCTTCACTGCCACCACTGTGGTCCCTAGCCTTGTTTTTGCTAGAGATTCCAGTTAGCCACTATGATACACGACAAAAAACAGAAAAACAACCAAACAAAAAAAAGGGCTGGTGGCGCCTCAGGGAAGGACCAACCTCCTGTGCGTGCTGTGAAATTTGCTGCCATGCTGCAGCATCTTCTGTTTGGAGGAAGGCAAAGGAAAAGAGGCCTTACATCCCAAACCTATCCTGTGTGGCTTGACTTTGCCACACTGTTGCAGTCTGTCAGGTTTTCGGGAACTTCCCAGAATGGTGATTCCTGTTCCACGCGCAGGTGACACTCCCGCAGGCAACCCCACATGCAGCTTTGTCATTTTATAAAGTCCTTTGCCTGTGTTTTGTTTGACCTACCAGCCTCTTATTTCAGATTGATTTTGGCATCAGGATGTACGTCCCTCCCTTTCTTCCAATTACCTGTGTTTTGGGTGATTTTCTCCGAGTAGCTCCACAGTGGCTCCTCCTGTATTCAGCCACATCGAATCCCCTCTATCAACATTTCTAAGACAGATGCATGTCTATTTAAGCAACAACTGCCAAGTTCTTGTTCTTGTGAACATGTTGAAGGCTTATTTTCTCGTGAGCAATAGGAACTTCATCTATGAGACTGTGGAAGAAGTACGGTTTGTAATTTCTACTAAATTATTATTAACATGTAAAATTTTCAGTGGAACCCAGCTGCTTCCAAAGTTCCATGATGATATATTTAAAAGTCTGAAGCCATCCCTAGGCTACCTCAGGTCATTATGATTCCATGTTTAGACACATGTTATCACATCACAGCGGGCTTGGGTTGGAAGCACTGACCAGCCGAGCCTCCTCAGGATAGAACTTCAGTATTTTTGTTTTTTATTTTAAAGATAAAAGGAGGGAAACATTAACAGACATACAACATTTTACAACATATCACAAGCACAATACAGACAATACAGAGT
>NW_004955423.1:16338567-16342616 GCF_000276665.1 Chinchilla lanigera
TTTTTTTGGTTTTTCTCTGGTACCGGGAACCGAACTCACGACCTTGCGCTTGCCAGGCAGGCGCTTTTGCCACTGAGCTAAATCCCCAGCCCCAATGGTTGGGAAAGTAGCTGCTTTTATTTAATGTACCCTTTGCTTGGTTTCCTTTATCTTTAGCAGTCTTTGAGAAAAGAACCTACTTCTTTTACAAATACAATGCAAAAATTCCTGTATTAGGAAATAGCTATACCCTTTTGCATGTGACAAATTAAGTAAGGCCTTTATTTTTTTCTCATTTATTCTCCCTTTAGAATATCACTGAATATATCACTAATGGTATATTAATAATATTTAATGATAATTATATTAACAACATTAATAAAAAGATTTTAATTCTCTTGGAGTCAAACCAATTCCCTTGTGCTAAAAAGAAATCATTAGTAATTCCACACTGACTCACAAAATTGTTCAATTATTTCAATGCTGAATTTTTACATTTCCACAGAGACATGGTAAGTAAATAAGGCCTTTGATGTGATAACACAAACCTTTCCATTTCAGCTCGTATGTGTGGTGTTTTTGTTAGCAGTCATATGGAGTGGAGAAGCAGGCTACACAGATGTTAGAAGGGACCAAGAATTTACACCTTCATTTGCCAACTTCAAAAAAAGCTTCTTCAGGGTTATTCAAGTGAGGTTAAGATGGTATTTTTTTTTTCTTTTTTTTCTTTTCCAGTATTTCAGCAATCCTGTTCATCATCTACTACTTTTCTTTATCTTAGCCCATAACACAGTCTTTTGTATTTATCAGGATCCTGACACCTTAAATAGAGCTTTGGGTCTCCTTGGATTAATTCAAACAATGTTTATTGCTTATTCATGGCACAGTCCAATGGGAGTTGTGTACCAGTCTTAAATGGCTCTCATCCAAGCTGTAACTTGGGAACCAGTTTATTTCTGTCTTTCATCTCAAGAATCTCAGACTCCTTTCTTTCCAGTCTCTTGGCTTGGTACAGTTTATACCTAGATGTCCCCCAAAGCCTGACAAGATCATAGGCAGGATCTTTGCAAAGTGATTAGATTACAGCTGACTTGCTGTTAGGAGGTAGGGCCTGGTCAGAAGAGGCGAGTCACTGTGGGCCTGACCTGGAAGGTGATGTCTCCCTTGACTAGCTGCTTCCTAGATGCCCTGAAGTGAGCAGCTTTTTGCTGCCCTTTCACCATGCTGTTCTGCCTTGGAGCTGACTATGGAATGAAACCTCCACAAACCGTGAGGCACATTTCCTCCTCTAGTTTGTAGATGTTGGTTATTGGATCTCATGACTAAGGCATGACTAGTAAATACTTCAAAGAGTATCTGAAGAAGGTACATTCACTTTTAGATCCTCAGATTGGAAAGGATACAGACTTCCTTCAGTTATCCACTAGCAGGAATTAGTCCTCTGATCTCACCTAGATTCATGCTGGCAGAAAAGCACAGAGAAGCTGATGAATACTTTCTGTGTAGTAACATTCTCAGATTTACCTTAAGAAACATTAGAATTACACATTTGCAATCGGACAGAAAAGCTCCAAAGTGCATCTAAATGAGACAGAGAAATCATTCTTTGTCTCAAGAGCATGTAGGTCTTCTTGAATTGCTGAATTTGGGTGCAATAATATCAATCTTTCTGACATTACCAATGGTAATGCTATACTTGTTTGCTGGTTTTTCCTTGTAGGAAAGCACTTTTATAATAGTGTGTGCCAAAAAGTTTTTACAGTTGCTGACATAATTGTTGCTTCTCAGTAAATATTTGTTGAATTAACAAATGCATGTTAATTCAATGCAAGCGTCTAATAGTCTCACATCCTGTCACTGGTTGGCGGATGAGGCCCCTGGTAACAATATAATTTTGTCACAGATGACTTTGCTACAGCTCATAAAGATCACTGGGCAGTGGAGGAACAGATTTGCCCTCTTCCTTCTTTCGCTCTGCCCGGCCAGCTGGTATACATGAAATTTTCCTGGACCTGTTCTCTATAGAGAAGAAAAATACCTCTAATTGTAGCCTACTTGGTTCTCTTCGAAAAGAATAGCTTTTCCCGCTGTGGTTAAGGTAAGTTCTAACGGTTATTACAATTAATGCTATCATGTCTGAAGCATCTTATTATTGAAGTTTATTTCTTTTTCTTGGCATTCAGCACAGGTGTTCTTAGTCAAGCAGACTCTTTTGCAAGCTGTGCTATAATGACTCAGTCTCCTTCCATCTCAGGAGTCCACGGACTTCAAATTGTGACTTTTGTGCTGAGAGGATCATCTCCATTCAAGTCAACTAGAAAGGGAGTGTATCATAGAAGATCTTACATGGGTGGCAGATATTTCATAGCTGTGTACATCATTCCAGTTATACTCCTATTATGGTTTGTGTCTGGATGTCCCCCAAAGCCTCATGCAGTCATGGGGTGGGCATTTAGAGTTTTTGAATGATCCATAATCCAGTGCTGGGATTATGGGTGTGAGTGCTACACCTACCCTGGGGCAGGTAGCCTACATACAATATAAGGGAGGGAAAGAGGCTTGCTCTTGTGTTCTTCCCTTTTTGCCCTTGCTGCTTCAGCTGTTTTCTGCCACCATGAACTGTTGTGCTCTGCCATGGGCTACTCTACCTTTGAGCCAGACGAGTATGGACTGAAAGCTCTACAAACTGTGAGCTAAATAAACCTTTCTTTCCTTAATTTTGTCTCAGCAATGAGAGAAAAGTAACTAAGACAGCTCCACTGGCCAAAACTTGGTCATATGGCTGTGGATTGTTGCAACAGAATTGCAGATGCTTCCTAACAATCATTCTAGGAGCGGAAAAATAGGTGCTTTCTCTTGCAATAGTCAGTACTAATTAAATAGACATGATATACAAAGTTAGGTATATATTCCCAGAAACATGACATATTTATGTCAACAGATCTTAAAATATTTATTCACACTATACACAGATATATATTTTACCTGTAAGCTATTGACCTTTTCTCACAAGCTGCCACTCACCGGATAATAGAAAAAGAAAAGAAACTAGCTTTTAGCTCAATTGTGCAAAATAATTCATGGAAACCTCTGCTATGGTTTGGATGGTTTTCTGACTTCCCAAAGATTTTGTGTTAGGACTTTGGTCTCCAGCGTGGCAGTACTGGGAGATGATGAAATCTTTAAGAAGTAAAGGTAATGGGAAGGGCTTCCTAGTTCAGTTGGGGGTGTGGTCCCCAAAGGGATGGAGATACTTAGTGGATGTTTGCTGGTTCTCATTGAAAAGCCCAAGCCTGGTTCTACCCACTCCTTCACTTTTTCCTCTCTGGCTGAGGGATTGCTCCTTCCCGCAGGTCTCCTGCCATTGTCCCTTACCAACATGGGGACACAGCAGAGAAAGCTTTTCCTGGAACTGAGCCCATGCCAGCGCCCTGCCTCTGACTCCACAGAACTGTGGGATAAGTAATTCCATTTCTTTGTGAAGTCAGTCTGTCACAAGTATTTTTCTATAGAAATGAAAAACTGGTTAATACATCTTATCTAGTGTACTCCTTATCAAATATTTGATTGATCACATGAAAAAATTTACTAAGGCCAAAATTCATAAAAACAAATTCATTAAGTATTTTAATTTAAAACATATACACCTTGTTTTGCTTAGCTTTAACATAAACCTTAAGACTTTCATGTGCATACAAATGTATTGAACTTTATCTTATCTTTTTTTTTACGTAAACTACATCCACTATGTGCTTTCGCCATTTTTTCAGTTTCTCTTTTCTTTTTTTTTTTTTTTTTTTTTTGGTTTTTCTCCGGTACCGGGAACCGAACTCACGACCTTGCACTTGCCAGGCCAGTTTCTCTTTTCTTAAAATAAAGAAACAAATTTCCAGTTCTCTGTCTTTTGAAACTGTCTCTCCCATATTTAATCTGACAGTCACTTTAAAAAATATACAATTCAATGGTTTTAATATATTCCCACAATCATGCAACTATTGCTGCAATCTAATTTTATTTTTTGTTTGTTTGTTTGTTTGTTTTTCTTCTGGTACCAGGAATCAAACTCACAA